>NW_021938558.1:0-15124 GCF_001715985.3 Manacus vitellinus | reverse complement strand
TGTGTCATCCCCCGGCTGCAGGACACAGGGAGAGCGGGAATCAGGCCAGGAGGGCATTTCCAGGCGGGAATTCCCAGGGGAAAGGGTTCCACGTGCTCCGGGGAATCCAAACCCTCGACTCAATCCAAACCCCCAAGCTCAACATTCCATGATATCCCTGGTTTTTCCCTACTGACTTCCAAAGGCTGTGTCATGCCCAGACTGCAGGACACGGGGAGAGCGGGAATCAGGCCGGGAGGGCGTTTCCAGGTGGGAATTCCCAGGGGAAAGGTCCACGGGATCGGCCCCGCGCTCCCGGGAATCCGAACCCTCAACTCAATCCAAACCCCCAAGCTCAACATTCCATGATATCCCGGGTTTTTCCCTACTGACTTCCAAAGGCTGTGTCATGCCCAGACTGCAGGACACGGGGAGAGCGGGAATCAGGCCGGGAGGGCGTTTCCAGGTGGGAATTCCCAGGGGAAAGGTCCACGGGATCGGCCCCGCGCTCCCGGGAATCCGAACCCTCAACTCAATCCAAACCCCCAAGCTCAACATTCCATGACATCCCTGGCTTCCCACACAGTCCTTTGGGATTCTCCTCTATTATTTCCCACACAATCCTTTGGGATTTTCCTCTCTTTCCCCACAATCCCTTTGGGATTTTCCTCTATTATTTTCCACACAATCCTTTGGGATTTTCCTCTATTTCCCACACAATCCTTTGGGATTTTCCTCTATTATTTCCCACACAATTTTTTGGGATTCTTCTCTATTATTTCCCACACAATCCATTGGGATTTTCCTCTATTATTTCCCACACAATCCCTTTGGGATTTTCCTCTATTTCCCCTCAATCTCTTTGGGATTTTCCTCTATTATTTCCCACCCAATCTCTTTGGGATTTTCCTCTATTTCCCACACAATCCTTTGGGATTTTCCTCTATTTCCCACCCAATCCCTTTGGGATTTTCCTCTATTATTTCCCACCCAATCCCTTTGGGATTTTCCTCTATTATTTCCCACCCAATCCTTTGGGATTTTCCTCTATTATTTCCCACCCAATCCCTTTGGGATTTTCCTCCATTTCCCACCCAATCCCTTTGGGATTTTCCTCTATTTCCCACCCAATCCTTTGGGATTTTCCTCTATTATTTCCCACCCAATCTCTTTGGGATTTTCCTCCATTTCCCACCCAATCCTTTGGGATTTTCCAGGTGTGGAGTGCAGATCTCTGCTGAGAATTCCAGGGGGAGGGAAGGCCCCTTTCATCCTGTGGGAAAAGGTGGATCCAGGCCCCGGGGGTACCTTGTTGTAGATGTAGCAGTTTGTAAACATGGTGTTGAAATCCTGGATACATTCCTGGGCGTTCCAGTAGTAATTGTTCTCCAGGCGCTTCTTTATTGTTCCCATGTCCATCGGGGTTTTAATGATCTTGTAATAATCCTGGGGAAGGGGGAAGGGACAGAAATCAGGCTGGGAAGGAAAAGTCCAAAGGGTTGAGGTTCCTCTGGGTCTCTCTTATACCTGGATACACCTGGATCCAACCACTGGATCACCAAATCCAACCATGGAATCTCCAAATCCAACCATGAGATCACCAAATCCAACCATAGGATCACCAAATCCAACCATGAGAACACCAAATCCAACCATGAGATCACCAAATCCAACCATAGGATCACCAAATCCATCAGGTCACCAAATCCAATCATCAGGTCACCAAATCCAACCATCAGATCACCAAATCCAACCATCAGATCTCCAAATCCAACCATCAGATCGCCAAATCCAGCCATGAGATAACCAAATCCAACCACTGGATCACCAAATCCAACCATCAGGTCACCAAACCCAACCATCAGATCACCAAATCCAACCATGAGAACACCAAATCCAACCATGGAATCTCCAAATCCAACCACTGGATCACCAAATCCAACCACTGGATCACCAAATCCAACCATGGAATCTCCAAATCCAACCATCAGGTCACCAAATCCAACCATGGAATCTCCAAATCCAACCATCAGGTCACCAAATCCAACCATCAGATCACCAAATCCAACCATCAGATCACCAAATCCAACCACTGGATCACCAAATCCAACCATCACATCTCCAAATCCAACCACTGGATCACCAAATCCAACCATCACATCTCCAAATCCATCCACTGGATCACTGAGTCCAATCACTGGACCAGGAATCCAACGGCTGCATCGTGAATCCAAGTCCAACCACTGGATCAAGTCCAACCCTCAATGACCGAGTCTAACCATTGGATCATGGAGTCCAACCATTGGATCCAACCACTGGATCATGGAGGCCAACTGTTGGATCCAACCATTAGACCATGGAGTCCAACCATTGGATCACCGAGTCCAACCACTGGATCATGGAGTCCAACCACTGGATCACTGAGTCCAATCATTGGATCAAGTCCAACCACTGAATCATGGAGTCCAACTGTTGGATCCAACCATTGGATCACCAAGTCCAACCACTGGATCATTGAGTCCAATCATTGGATCAGACTCCAACCATTAGACCATGGAGTACAACCACTGGATCAAGTCCAACCACTGGATCAAGTGAGTCCAACCACTGGACCACCTACTCCAACCATTGGATCAACCCCAACCATCGGATCAGAGTCCAACCACTAGACCATGGAGTCCAACCATTGGATCATGGACTCCAACCACTGGATCAGAGTCCAACCGTTGGACCACCTACTCCAACCGTTGGATCAACCCCAACTGCACAGGTCAAGTTCTGTGACCTCTGGACCGGGAGGACACCCCCGTGTGCCACGCCCCACCCGTGCCATACGCCCACCCGTGCCACGCCTCCCGCACTCACGGGGAGGTTGAGCTTGACGGCGTCCACGGGCTGCTGGAAGGGCCACGCGAACTGGTGCTTCCAGAGCGTCTTGAGCACCACCTTGAGCAGGTACTGCAGCTGGTTCGTTTGGCGCTTGGGCTTGTTGGGGTTGGAGGTCTCCGGCGGGGGGGGGTTGACGCCGATGCCGATGCCCTGCTGGGGCTGGGCCTGGGCCGGCGTCGTGGACATCTGGGAGCTCTCCAGCCCGTCCCCCATCACCGGCAGGTTCCGCAGCCTCGTGCCGGGGCCGCTCTCCGCCGCCATGCTGTTGATCCCATTGCACTCCTCACCGGACACCCTGCGGGGAGGGAAGAGGAGGACCCTTCAATCCTGGCTTTGGGTTACCTAAAAACCGACCCGGGGATCTCCCCCGGACCGGGCGGTGTCCTCGCGGTGACCGCGCCGGGCCGTCACAACCGACGGGCGTCCCCCATTGGGAGAGGACGTTCCCGTCCCGTTTCCCGTCCCCGCTCCTCGGGAGCCGGAGTTTTACCCTGTTCTTGCCTAATCTGGTCAAGGAGGACTCCGAGGTTCTCCGTGAAGAGCTTCCACTGCCTCAGAACGAGGCTCCTGGGTCCCGGCAGGAACCACCAGGACGCCAAGAACGGGCGTTAAACTGGGGCTGGTCAACCTTCATCTCTGGCTGAAGGGGCACAGGGTGACCCACGGGGCTCCCTCCAGCTTCTCCAGGGTCCCACCCCCCCTGGGGGGTCAGCTGAGCCCAGTTCCACCCCAAAGACTGACTTTCAGGGGAAGGTTGAGCTCTGACAGGGACAGACCCAAATTTAACTCGTGGGATCTTTTGGGAGAGGGTTGAAGGTCTAATTTAGGGAGATCATTCTTAGGTAGGTCATTAGGTGGGGAATCTTTGCCTCAATAATCTTCAGGTTGACCAACCTTTGGGTCAACGAGTCTTTGGGTCAACCAATCTTTGGGTCGATAAATCTTTGCGTTGACCGATCTTTTCATCAATGAATCTCTGGGTCAGCCAATCTTTGGGTCGATCAATCTTTGGGCTGATAAATCCTTGGACTGACCAACCTTTGGGTCGACCAACCTTTGAGTCAATAAATCTTTGGGTCAATAAATCTCTGAGTAAATAAATCCTGGGGTCGATAAATATTTTGGTCAATAAATCTTTGGGTCAGCAATGTCTGGGTCAACCAATCTTTGGGTCAATGAATATTTGAATCAATGAATCTTTGGGTCGATGAATCTTTGGGTCAACCAACATTTGGGTCAATAAATCTTTGGCTCAATAATCTCTGGGTCGACCAATCTTTGGGTCAACCAATCTCTGGGTCAATAAATCTTTGGCTCAATAATCTCTGGGTTGACCAATCTTTGTGTCAATGAATCTTTGGGTCAATGAATCTCTGGGTCAACAAATCTTTGAGTCAATAAATCTTTAGGTCAGTGAATCTTTGGGTCAATAAATCTTTGGCTCAATAACCTCTGGGTTGATCAATCTTTGGGTCAATAAATCTTTGGGTCAATGAATCCTTGGGTTGACCAACCTTTGGGTCAACCAACCTTCGTTTGGGTCAACCAATCTTTGGGTCAATGAATTTTGGGTTGACCCACCTTTGGGTCAACCAACCTTTGAGTTAATGAATTTTTGGGTCAATAAATCTTTGGGTCAATGAATCTTTGGGTCAACCAACATTTGGGTCAACCAATCTTTGGGTCAATAAATCTTTGGCTCAATAATCTCTGGGTTGATCAATCTTTGGGTCAATGAATCTTTAGGTCAATGAATCTTTGGGTCAACCAATCTTTGGGTCAACGGAGACATCCAGGGAGACCCAGGTAGACAAACCCTCAAATAATTACTGTTGGTGGATAACTGAGGTAGGAAATAACCCTGAGTGGTTAATTTGCATAGATAATTGACGGGGGCCACCTTCAGGTCATTAACCCAGGCAGGTGACCCCGAACTTGCTCATTTGCATAACGAGGGGGGGTCATTTCCTTCCGTGGATAATCGTGGCCCGTATGGATCATTTGGGATAATCCGGGGTGGGAATCCGACCCCACACGACTCCGGGGGGTGGTTTACACGGATAATCCTCGGGAACTTCATTTCAGCATCATTCCAAGACCAGAAATTTGGGAAAACTGTCATTTCTCGGGCTGTTTTCCGGGAGTTTTTTTTCCCGGAAGTTTCTCCCGGAAGTTTTTCCCGGAGTTTTTTCCCCCCACTCCCCCTGGGAGGCCCCGTTACCTTGTAGGATACATTGCCATGGAATTTTGCCCCGGAAAACGCTGCGGAGTCAGAAGTCGCTTGGCTTGTCCATCTATCGGCCGTGGCTCCGGGCACAGATGCCTCCAGATCCCGAATCTGGGAGAACAAACACGCCCTGAATCCCGGGAATCCAGCCCAGGCACCGGGAACACGCCCTGGATCCCGGGAATCCAGCCCAGGCACCGGGAACACGCCCTGGATCCCGGGAATCCAGCCCAGGCACCGGGAACGAGGGAAAACCCCAGGGAATTGAGCCAACGGCTCCGAGCGCGGCTCCGGATGGAATTCCCGAATTCCTGCCCTCCGGGGACGCCCCAAAAAGTCCCGAAATCAGGAATTCCACGGGGAGAAGGATCCCAGGGGGGTCCTCACCTGAATTCCCAGTTGCCCTTCCCACTGTCGCTCCCTCAGCAGCCGAAGGCTCCGAGCGGCATCTTCGGCTCCGAGCAGCTCTGGGAAGGCTCTGCAGGGACAACATTCCATGAATTCCAGGGGTCAACAGTCCCAAGGAATTCCAGGGGTCAAGGACAACAATCCAGGAATTCCAGGGGTCAACATTCCCAAGGAATTCCAGGGGTCAACGTTCCCAAGGAATTCCAGGGGTCAAGGACAACATTCCCACTCAATTCCCAGGTTCAAGGACAAAATTCCCAGGTCCAAGGACAACATTCCCAACAAATTCCGGGGTTTTAGCCCCAAAGGCTCTGCAAGGACAACATTCCATGAATTCCCGAGTTCAAGGACAACATTCCCAATTAATTCCCGCGGTCAAGGACAACATTCCCAAGATAAAGGACAACATTCCCAATGAATTCCGAGTTTTTAGCCCCGAAGGCTCTGCAAGGACAACATTCCCAATGAATTCCTGGGTGCAAGGACAACATTCCCAAGGAATTCCCAGGGTCAAGGACAACATTCCTGAGTCAAGGACAGCATTCTCAATGAATTCCCAGTTTTTAAGGACAACATTCCCAATGAATTCCCAGTTTTTAGCCCCAAAGGCTCTGCAAGGACAACATTCCCAAGGAATTCCCGGGTGCAAGGACAACATTCCCAAGGAATTCCCAGTTTTTAAGGACAACATTCCCAAGGAATTCCAGGGGTCAAGGACAACATTCCTGCCCAATTCCCGGGTCCAAGGACAAAATTCCCAATGAATTCCAATTCCCAGGTTCAAGGACAACATTCCCAATGAATTCCCGGGTGTAAGGACAACATTCCCAATGAATTTCCAGGGTCAAGGACAACATTCCCAATGAATTCCCAGTTCAAGGAAAACATTCCCAATGAATTCCCAGTTTTTAAGGACAACATTCCCAACGAATTCCCGAGGTCCAGGACAACATTCCGGCCCAATTCCCAGGTGCAAGGACAACATTCCCAATTAATTCCCAGCAAGGACAACATTCCCAATGAATTCCCTGGTCCAAGGACAACATTCCCGAGCCAAGAACAACATTCCCACTGAATTCCCAGGTTCAAGGACAACATTCCCAATGAATTCCAATTCCCAGGTCCAAAGACAACATTCCCAATGAATTCCCAGTTTTTAAGGACAACATTCCCAATGAATTCCCAGTTTTTAGCCCCGAAAGCTCTGCAAGGACAACATTCCCAAGGAATTCTCGGGTCCAAGGACAACATTCCCAATGAATTCCCGGGGTCAAGGACAACATCCAAGGAATAACAGAGATCAGGGGAATCAGTTCCTTGGGAATAACAGGGAGCAGCCAAAGGCCCCAAACCAACCCCCGATCCCTGAAATTCCCACTTTTCCTCCCCAAAAACGGGAATTTTTCCCTCAAAAGGCACCAGACCCACCTCCAACCCCCCGGAATTCCCACCCCAATCCCGGCTCTCCCGGCGTTCCCGGAATTCCCGGATGTTTTCCCGGCGCTCCCTGGTTTTGGTTGGTGCCCCTGGAATTTTTTTTCCGGCTGTTTGTGCTTCCCTGGCTCGGATCAAACCCCCCTCCCCCCCTGGGAGTCATTCCAGGATTATCCCAAAGCCCTTGGAAAAGTCTAATTAGGAACCGCCCCAGGATTCCTCTTCCCAGAAATCCCAGGAATGGCGACCGAGCTCCTTCTTCCCGCTAAACCCGGGATCAGGAGGCCAGTCCCGCTCCCCGGAGCTGCGGCAGCGCTTCCCAGATATTTGGCACTCCGGAATTTGGGAGGAAATCCCCGATTTTCCCGCCGGTTTCCGGCGAAAGCGACGCCCGGCACAGAATTCCCAAAAAATTCCCAAGGAGAGGCTCCAAAATATCCAGGGAAAAGGATGAAAGGTGGTTCCAAAGGAGCAGTTTTGGGTCTCTCAGCAGGTTCAGATCCCGTTCCCAAAGTTCCCGCTGGGAATTCCAGTCCCTTTCCCAAAAAATTCCAAAGGAGAAGCTCCAAAATATCCGGGAAAAGGGATGAAAGGCAGCCCCGAAGGAGCAGTTTCGGGGTTTGGATCCCAATCCCAAAGTTCCAGCTGGGAATTCCAGTCCCTTTCCCAAAAAATTCCCAAGGAGAAGCTCCAAAATATCCGGGAAAAGGGATGAAAGGCGGTCCCAAAGGAGCAGTTTCGGGGTTTGGATCCCAATCCCAAAGTTCCAGTTGGGAATTCCGGTCCCACTCCAAGGTATCCCAGCGCCTTTCCCGGGATGCTCTGAGCGATATCCGGGCGGGAAGCGCCGCATCCCGAGGGAGCTTCCCGGTTTTCCGGCAGGACGAGTTTGGAGAAGCTCCAAAACCGCCTGAAAATCCTTTGGGTCGCTGCTTTTCCGAGAGTTTTCCCAAAATCCCACGGCGTTCCCAGAGGTGCTGCTGCTCGGAAGACTCGGAGCAGGAAAGTCCCGGGCCGGAATTCCGATCCCTCCGGATCCCTCCGGATCCCTCCGGATCCCGCCGGCTCCTCCCAAGGGCCGTTGAGGGGAACTCGAGGCCGTTATCCAGGGAAAATCCCTTTTCCAGGGGGATTCCGACCCCTTTTCCCGGCGCCGGGGCGGCTCCTCCGTGGCCTGGACGCATCCAGGTTTTTCCCAATCCCGGCTGAGGGAACTTCTTCGGGCGTTTTCCGTGGGAAGGAGCAGGATTTGGGATGGATCCGGAGCCGGGAGCCCCCGGCAGCTTCTCCCCTCCCCCCAACCCCAGGGAAAAGCCCGGGATGCTCCGAAGGCTTCGGGATCAGGATGTGGGAGAGCTCTGGGACGCCCCCCCCACCCCCTCCCGGCTCCCTCGGGCTCCAATTCCCTGGAATTTTCAGTGGGAAAACTCCCAGTTAGACGCAGATCCCAAACCCTCCCCCCGGACACGGCTCAGCCCAGAATTCCCGACGGGAGCCGCCATCCTTCCATCCCACATCCGGCACATTCCCGGGGGATTCCGGCTCCGTGGGACGATCCCGAACCCGCAGGGCCACATTCCAAGGATCCCAGACAGGATCCGACAGCCCATTCCCTGTTCCCGTTCCCTGTTCCCGTTCCCTGTTCCCATTCCCTGTTCCCTGTTCCCATTCCCTGTTCCCGTTCCCTGTTCCCGTTCCCTGTTCCCTGTTCCCGTTCCCTGTTCCCATTCCCTGTTCCTGTTCCCTGTTCCTGCCATTCCCTGTTCCCATTCCCTGTTCCCATTCCCTGTTCCCTTTCCCTGTTCCCATTCCCTGTTCCCTGTTCCCATTCCCTGTTCCCATTCCCTGTTCCCATTCCCTGTTCCCTGTTCCCATTCCCTGTTCGCTGTTCCCAGTTCCCATTCCCTGTTCCCATTCCCTGTTCCCATTCCCTGTTCCCTTTCCCTGTTCCCATTCCCTGTTCCCGTTCCCTGTTCCCTGTTCCCATTTCCTGTTCCCATTCCCTGTTCCCATTCCCTGTTCCCATTCCCTGTTCCCATTCCCTGTTCCCATTCCCTGTTCCCTGTTCCCATTCCCTGTTCCCATTCCCTGTTCCCCTTCCCTGTTCCCATTCCCTGTTCCCATTCTCTGTTCCCATTCCCTGTTCCCTGTTCCCATTCCCTGTTCCCATTCCTTGTTCTCATTCCCTGTTCCCATTCCTTGTTCTCATTCCCTGTTCCCATTCCCTGTTCCCGTTCCCTGTTCCCTGTTCCCGTTCCCTGTTCCCGTTCCCTGTTCCCATTTCCTGTTCCCATTTCCTGTTCCCATTCCCTGTTCCCATTCCCTGTTCCCTGTTCCCATTCCCTGTTCTCATTCCCTGTTCCCATTCCCTGTTCCCGTTCCCTGTTCCGTGTTTAGGGAAGGAACACCCCCAACAATCCCGGGAAACGCGGCTGCACCAGCAACCCCCTCCCTGTGGAGATTCCCCCCTGGGATCCAGGGAATGCTGCCTGGAATGTGAAGTGGGAATGCTGCTGTTTAATGGGATCAGGGGCCGCAATTCCCTGGATTCCCCCCGTTCTCAGGGATTCCCGGGATTTGCCCGGGGCTGAAGGGGAAACCTCTCCCTGCAAACCCAGGTTTGACATTCCCAAGGGTGACATTCCAGGGCCATGGAATCCCCAGCCTGGGAATGCTGCTGTTTAATGGGATCAGGGGCCGCAATTCCCTGGATTCCCCCCATTCTCAGGATCTCCAATTCCCGGGATTTGCCCTCGATTCCCGGGATTTGCCCGGGGCTGAAGGGGAAACCTCTCCCTGCAAACCCGGGTTTGACATTCCCGAGGGTGACATTCCCAAATCCCAACCAGGGCCTGGATGGAATCCCCAGCCTGGGAATGCTGCAATTACTTGGGAATGCTGCTGTTTAACGGGATCAGGGGCCACAATTCCCTGGATTCCTCTGGTTCTCAGGGACTCCAATTCCCGGGATTTGCCCGGGGCTGAAGGGGAAACCTCTCCCTGCAAACCCAGGTTTGACATTCCCAAGGGTGACATTCCTGAATCCCATCCAGGGCTGTGGAATCCCCAGCCTGGGAATGCTGCAATTACTTGGGAATGCTGCTGTTTAATGGGATCAGGGGCCGCAATTCCCTGGATTCCCCCCGTTCTCAGGGTCTCCAATTCCCGGGATTTTCCCTCGATTTCCAAGATTTTCCAGGGGTTGAAGGGGAAACCTCTCCCTGCAAACCCGGGTTTGACATTCCCGAGGGTGACATTCCTGAATCCCATCCAGGGCCTGGATGGAATCCCCTGCCATTAATTGGGAATGCTGCTGTTTAACGGGATCAGGGGCCACAATTCCCTGGATTCCTCTGGTTCTCAGGGACTCCAATTCCCAGGATTTTCCAGGGGCTGAAGGGGAAACCTCTCCCTGTAACCCCGTGTTTGACATTCCCGAGGGTGACATTCCAGGGCCATGGAATCCCCAGCCTGGGAATGCTGCTGTTTAATGGGATCAGGGGCCACAATTCCCTGGATTCCCCCCATTCTCAGGATCTCCAATTCCCGGGATTTGCCCTCGATTCCCGGGATTTGCCCGGGGCTGAAGGGGAAACCTCTCCCTGCAACCCCGTGTTTGACATTCCCGAGGGTGACATTCCCAATCCCCAGCCCGGGAAGCTGCCTTTGGAAAAGCGATTCCCAAATCCCCCCGAGACGGGAGGGAAGGGCCTCGGGAGGCTCCGGAAGGGGCCAAACCCAACCCAAGGAATGGGATTTTTGGGATGGGAATGATCCAGGTGGGATCAATCCCGACCCTCCAGCCTCCGGCCCATCCCTGTTTCCCCTTCCAACAGCCCGGGATTCCGGGATTTGGGATCACGGAGCCCACCCCCCCCCCCCCGGCTCTGGGGGATAAAATAACCAGGAAAAACGGGATTTTCCCACTTTTGGGGGCGGAATTCCGGCCCGGGCCGGGGTGGGAACGAGGCCCCACGGGAGGATTCCCGACCCTCATCCAGGGATTTATTTCCTGAGGAATCCAAACATTTCTGGGAATAGCCGAGGGAGCCCCTCCCCCCCCCAACATTCCCATTTTCCAGAGTATTTCGGGCCTTCTTCCTGCCTAAATTCCGACCCCAAAAGCTTAAGCTGAGCTTAAATCAAGCCCCTAAGCCCGACCTAAACCAAGGAAAGCCGGAGCAGGGAAAACTGAAACTCCAGGGAATGGCAGGGGCGGGATTGAGGGGCTCCAACCACCCCAAAAGTTTGGGAAACAACAACCAAACAGCCCCAAAAGTTTGGAAACAACAACCAAACAGCCCCAAAAGTTTGGGAAACAACAACCAAAGAGTCCCAAAAGTTTGAGAAACAACAACCAAACAGCCCCAAAAGTTTGGAAACAACAACCAAACAGCCCCAGAAGTTTGGGAAACAACCACCAAACCACCCTAAAATTCGGAAAACAACGACCAAACAGCCCCAAAAGTTTGGGAAACAGTGACCAAACCACCCCAAAACTTTGGGAAACAACAACCAAACAGCCCCAGAAGTTTGGGAAACAACAAACAAACCCCCCCAAAAGTTTGGAAACAACAAACAAACCCCCCCAAAAGTTTGGAAACAACAAACAAACCCCCCCAAAAGTTTGGAAACAACAAACAAACCGCCCCAAAAGTTGGGGAACAACAACCAAACAGCCCCAAAAGTTTGGGAAACAACGAAAAAAACCACCCTAAAACTGGGAAAACAAGGACCAAACAGCCCCAAAAGTTTGGGAAACAACAACCAAACCACCCCAAACTTTGGGAAACAACAATCAGACACACCCCAAAACTTTGGGAAGCAACGACCAAACTACCCCAAACCTCCCCAAAGGGTTTTTAAACCACCCCAAATGTGGACAAACGATGCTCAAACCACCCCAAAACTTTGGGAAGTAACGATCAGACCACCCCAAATTTTAACAAGCGACCCCAAACTTTGACAGACGATGCTCAAACCACCCCAAAAACTTTGGGAAGCAACGATCAAACCACCCCAAACCTCCACAAAGGGTTTTTAAACAACCCCAAATGTGGACAAACGATGCTCAAACCACCCCAAAACTTTTGGGAAGCAACGATCAAACCACCCCAAATTTTGACAAGTGACTTTTCAATGACCCCAAACTTTGACAGACGATGCTCAAACCACCCCAAACTTTGGGAAACTTTGACAGAGGATTTTTTTAACCCCCCCAAACTTTGACAGACGATGCTCAAACCACCCCAAAACTTTTGGGAAACGACGATCAAACTGCCACAAATTTTGACAAGTGACTTTTCAACGACCCCAAACTTGGGGAAATAATCCTCAAACCACCCCAAAAACTGTGGGAAACAACGATCACACCACCCCAAACCTCCACAAAGGATTTTTAAACAACCCCAAACTTGGACAGACGATGCTCAAACCACCTCAAACTTTGGGAAACAACGATCAGACCACCCCAAACTTCCACAAAGGAGTTTTAAACCACCCCAAACGTGGACAAACGATGCTCAAACCACCCCAAAACTTTGGGAAACAACGATCAGACCACCCCAAATTTTGACAAGTGACTTTTCAATGACCCCAAACTTGGGGAAACGATGCTCAAACCACCCCAAACTTTGGGAAACTTCCACAAAGGATTTTTTAACCCCCCCAAACTTTGACAGACGACGTTCAAACCACCCCAAAACTTTTGGGAAACAACGATCAAACTGCCACAAATTTTGACAAGTGACTTTTCAATGACCCCAAAACTTCGGGAAACGATGCTCAAACCACCCCAAAACTGTGGGGAACAACGATCAGACCATCCCAAACCTCCCCAAACGATTTTTAAACAACCCCAAATGTGGACAGACGATGCTCAAACCACCCCAAATTTTGGGAAACAACGATCAGACCACCCCAAACTTCCACAAAGGAGTTTTAAACCACCCCAAACGTGGACAAATGATGCTCAAACCACCCCAAAACTTTGGGAAACAACGATCAGACCCCCCAAATTTTGACAAGTGACTTTTCAATGACCCCAAACTTTGACAGACGATGCTCACACCACCCCAAAACTTTGGGAAACTTTGACAGAGGATTTTTTAACCCCCCCAAACTTTGACAGGTGATGCTCAAACCACCCCAAAGCTGTGGGAAACAACGACCAAACCACCCCAAACCTCCACGAAGGGTTTTTAAACAACCCCAAACGTGGACAAACAACACTCAGACCACCCCAAACCTCCCCAAAGGATTTTTGAACAACCCCAAATGTGGACAAACGATGCTCAAACCACCCCAAACTTTGACAGACGATGTTCAAACCACCCCAAACTTTGGGAAACAACGATCAGACCACCCCAAACCTCCCCAAAGGATTTTTAAACAACCCCAAACGTGGACAAACAACACTCAGACCACCCCAAAAGTGGACAAACGATGCTCAAACCACCCCAAACTCTGCCAGGTGATGCTCAACCCCCCCCCCAAAACTCTGGGAATCCCAAACCCAGGAGCCAAAAAACCCCCCCTCCTTGAGCAGCTCCCACAGGGGGTCCCTTCAGGGCCAGAACCCAAATTGGTGATGGTTTAATTAGCACCTTAATTATGGGGCTGTTCACACACCCTGAGCCCCACCCGGGGGCTGTTGGATGTTGGGATCTGAGGGAGAAGTGAGGGAGAACTGAAGGATAAATGAGGGAGAACTGAGGGATAAATGAGGGAGAAGTGAGGGAGAAGTGAGGGAGAGCTGAGGGAGAATTGAGGGATAACTGAGGAATAACTGAGGGAGAACTGAGAGATAACTGAGGGAGAAGTGAGGGAGAAGTGAGGGAGAAGTGAGGGAGAATTGAGGGAGAACTGAGGGAGAACTGAGGGAGAACTGAGGGAGAACTGAGGGAGAACTGAAGGATAAATGAGGGAGAACTGAGGGATAAATGAGGGAGAAGTGAGGGAGAAGTGAGGGAGAAGTGAGGGAGAACTGAGGGAGAATTGAGGGAGAACTGAGGGAGAATTGAGGGAGAACTGAGGAATAACTGGGAGAACTGAGGAATAACTGAGGGAGAACTGAGGGATAAATGAGGGATAAGTGAGGGAGAAGTGAGGGAGAACTGAGAGATAACTGAGGGAGAACTGAGGGAGAAGTGAGGGAGAACTGAGGGAGAACTGAGGGATAAATGAGGGAGAACTGAGGGATAAATGAGGGAGAAGTGAGGGATAAATGAGGGATAAATGAGGGATAATTGAGGGAGAACTGAGGGAGAACTGAGAGAGATCTGAGGGAGAACTGAGGAATAAGTGAGAGATATCTGAGGAAGAACTGAGGGATAAATGATGGATAACAGGGCCCAGGGAGCTTTTCCTGGGAAAACCCTCCCGGAGGGAGAGCGGGGAGAGCTGGAACTGCTCGGGGGGTAAAACTGGGGGTGCTTTTGGTAACTTTGGGGGGCATTTTGGGAAATGAGATCCGAGGAAACCCGGCTGGGATGAGGCTGATGGGGAGGGGGGTTAATGAAGGGGAGAGGGGGAGGAGCTCCTAACGAGTGCTGGGGTTAATTGGTGTGCTGTTAATTAACCACGGGCACAGCAAACGCTCCCCACTTTCACTCTTCTGGCCCCAAATGGGTGGCCCTGGGAGGGGACAGTTCAGGGGGGACCCCCTTCCACACCCCAAAACACCCAAGGACACCCCTGGGGACCCCCTGTCACCCCAAAACATGAGGGGATACCTCCGGGGATCCTCTGTCACCCCAAAACCCCCAGGGACCCCCTCCCATACCCCAAAACACGTGGGGATACCCCCGGGGACTTCCTGTCACCCCAAAACATGTGGGGATACCCCCGGGGACTTCCTGTCACCCCAAAACATGTGGGGACACCCCCGGGGATCCTCTGTCACCCCAAAACCCCCGGGGACCCCTTTCCACACCCCAAAACACGTGGGGACACTCCCAGGGACTCCTTGTCACCCCAAAACATCTGGGGACATCCTCAGGCACCCCCTGTCACCCCAAAACATCTGGGGACATCCTCAGGCACCCCCTGTCACCCCAAAACATCTGAGGACCCCCTTCCACACCCCAAAATATGTGGGGACACCCTCGGGGACCCCCTGTCACCCCAAAACACCCGGGGACACCCCCGGGGACCCCCTGTCACCCCAAAACATGTGGGGACATCCCC
>NW_021938557.1:0-4088 GCF_001715985.3 Manacus vitellinus | reverse complement strand
GTTTAATTAATTCAGGGAGCAGTTAATTAACCCCGGGAGGTGGTTAATTAGTGCGGGGAGCTGTTAATTACCCCAGATTGGTCGTTAATTAATGCGAGAATCGATTAATTAGTGCAGGGGGGTGTTTAATTAATGCGAGGAGCAGTTAAATTAATGGGGGGGGGCCACTATTTACCCCGGGGGGTCTCCTTAATTAATGCACGGAGCAGTTAAATTAATTGCGGAGGGCAGTTTAATGAACCCGGTGGAGGTGCAGTTAAATTAATGGTGGACAATTAATTAGCCTCGGGGGCTCGTAGTTAATTCCTGGGCATTAATTAATTAATTAATTAATTAGCCCGGGAGGGATTAATTACCCCGAGGTAGCATTTAATTAAGGGGGGGTAATTAATTCTTGGGCATTAATTAATTAGTTATTTACCCCGGTGGGTGCATTAATTATCCCCTAATTAAGAACCGGTCATTAATTACCCCCGAGGGGGCATTAATTAATGACCCTGGGGGCACTCAATTAATTAATAGGGCGATCATTAATTACTCCGGGGAGGGAGGCGGGGGGCAATTAATTTTTTGGGCGGGGTTAATTTGGTTGGGGAGGCGCTTAATTACCCCGGTAAATTCATTGGGGGCGCTTAATTCCCGGTTATTACTTGGAGGTAAGGGGGGGCCCGGGAGGGGCTCATTTTGACCGGGGGGGTCACAGGGGGTGTTTAAATTCTATCCCGGTGGGGGTCATTCTTACCGGGGGGGGGAGAGGTGACATTTGAGCCCCCCCGCACAGGTACATGATTTGGGGGCTAAATCCGGATCCCACCGGGGGGGGGGAATCTTTGGGAAGGAGAGGGGGGGGGGGGCACAATTGTAGAGGGGGCGGTTCCCTTTGAGGGGGGGGAGGGTCTGGGGGAGGTCAAACCAAATTCTTAAACCAATTCATATTAATCAGAAACTTTTAACATCCAATTTTTAATCAATTTTAAATCAATTTTAACAATTTTAAACAATTTTAAATCAATTTTTAATCAAAATTTTTTTTAAATCAATTTTAATCAATCTTTTTATCACATTGTAAACAATTTTTAATCATTTTAAATCAATTTATAAACCTTTTAAACCAATTTTTTAATCAGTTTTAAACCAATTTTTAATCAATTTTAAACCAATTTTTAATCAATTTTAACTAATTATAAACCATTTTAAACCAATTCTTCTTTAACAATTATTTTAATTCAATTAAACATTTTTAATACAATTTTAAATCAATTTTAAACTATTTTAATCAATTTTTAATCAATTTATAAACAATTTTTTTAATCATTTTTAATGCAATATTTAAACAATTTTTTAATTTCAATTTTTAATCAATTTTAAATCATTTTAAACCATTTTTAAACCAATTTTTAATCAATTTTAAATCAATTTAAACCAATTTTAAACCAATTGTTAAGCAATTTTAAACCAATTTTTAATCAGTTTTAAATCAATTTTTAATCAGTTTTAAATCAATTTTTAATCAGTTTTAAACCAATTTTTAATCAGTTTTAAATCAATTTTTAATCAATTTTTAATCAATTTTTAACCAATTTTTAACCAATTTTAAATTAATTTTAAATCAATTTTTAATCAATTTTTAATCAATTTTAAACTAATTTTAAACCAATTTTAAACCAATTTTAGATTAAATTTAAGTCAATTTTTAATCAATTTTAAACCAATTTTTAATCAATTTTAAACCAATTTTAAATCAATTTTAAATCAATTTTTAAACCGATTTTAAATCAATTTTAGATAAATCTTAAACCAATTTTTAATCAATTTTAAACCCATTTTTAATCAATTTTAAACCAATTTTAAACCAATTTTAAATTCTTTTATAAACCAATTTTAAACCAATTTTTAATCAATTTTAAATCAATTTTTAATCAATTTTAAACCAATTTTAAAATCAATTTTAAACCAATTTTAAACCAATTTTAGATTAAATTTAAGTCAATTTTTAATCAATTTTAAACCAATTTTAAATCGATTTTAGATTAAATTTAAATCAATTTTAAATCAATTTTAAACCAATTTTGCATGAATTTTAAACCACTTTTTAATCAATTTTAAATCAATTTTTAATCAATTTTAAATTAATTTTTAATCAATTTTAAATCAATTTTAAACCAATTTTAAACCAATTTTAAATCAATTTTAAACCCATTTTAAATCAGTTTTAAATCAATTTTAGATTAAATTTAAATCAGTTTTAAATCAATTTTAAACCAATTTTGCATGAATTTTAAATCAATTTTAAGTCTATATTAAACCAATTTTAAACCAATTTTTAGACTAATTTTAAATCTATTTTAAATCAATTTTAAACCAATTTTAAATTAATTTTAAATCAATTTCAAATCTATTTTAAATCAATTTTAAACTAATTTTAAAGCAATTTTAGATTAAATTTAAGTCAATTTTAAACCAATTTTTAATCAATTTTAAACCAATTTTAAACCAATTTTTAATCAATTTTAAACCAATTTTAAATCAATTTTAAACCAATTTTAAACCAATTTTTAATCAATTTTAAACCAATTTTCAACCAATTTTCGACTAATTTTAAATTTATTTTAAATCAATTTTAAATCAACTTTAAACCAATTTTAAATCAATTTTAAATTAATTTTTAATCAATTTTAAACTAATTTTAAACCAATTTTAAATCAATTTCAGATTAAATTTAAATCAGGTTTAACTCAATTTTAAACCAATTTTGCATGAATTTTAAACCACTTTTTAATCAATTTTAAACCAATTTTCGACCAATTTTCGACTAATTTTAAATCTATTTTAAATCAATTTTAAATCAATTTTAAATTAATTTTTAATCAATCTTAAACTAATTTTAAACCAATTTTAGATTAAATTTAAGTCAATTTTTAATCAATTTTAAACCAATTTTTCATCAATTTTAAACCAATTTTAGATAAATTTTAAATCAATTTCAAATCCATTTTAAATCAATTTTAAAGCAATTTTAAATCACTTTTAAACCAATTTTTAATCAATTTTAAACCAATTTTAAACCAGTTTTAGATAAATTGTAAATCAATTTCAAATCCATTTAAAAATCAATTTTAAACTAATTTTAAATCGATTTTAAATCAACTTTAAACCAATTTTAAATCTATTTTAAACCGATTTTTAATCAATTTTAAACCAATTTTAAACCAATTTTAGATAAATTTTAAATCAATTTTAAACCAATTTTAAATAAATTTTTGGAGGGGGGGTGGGTGATAATTTTGGGAGGGATAATTTTTTAAATCTATTTTAAACTAATTTCAAATCAATTTTAAACCAACTTTAAACCAATTTCAAATCAATTTTAAACCAATTTTTAATCAATTTTAAAACAATTTTAAACCAATTTTAAACCAATTTTTAATCAATTTTAAATCAATTTTAAACCAATTTTTAATCAATTTTAAACCAGATTTAAACCAATTTTTTACCAATTTTTAATCAATATTAAACCAGTTTTTAATCAATTTTAAATTAATTTTAAAATCAATTTTAAACTAATTTTAAACCAATTTTAAATTCTTTTTATAAACCAATTTTTAATCAATTTGAAACTAACTTTGAATCAATTTTAAACCGATTTTAAATCAATTTTAGGTAAATTTTAAACCAATTTTAAACCAATTTTAAAATTAATTTTCAATCAATTTTAAACCGATTTTTAATCAATTTTTAATCAATTTTAAACCAATTTTTTACCAATTTTTAATCAATATTAAGCCAGTTTTAAATCAATTTTAAACCAATTTTAAATCAATTTTAAACCAATTTTAAAATCAATTTTAAACTAATTTTAAACCAATTTTAAATTCTTTTTATAAACCAATTCTTAATCAATTTGAAACCAACTTTGAATCAATTTTAAACCGATTTTAAATCAATTTCAGGTAAATTTTAAATCAATTTCAAACCAATTTGAAAATTAATTTTCAATCAATTTCAAACCGATTTTTAATCAATTTTAAAATCGATTTTAAACTTATTAATTTTAATCAATTTTAAAGCAATTTTTAATCAATTTTAAA
>NW_021938556.1:0-5606 GCF_001715985.3 Manacus vitellinus | reverse complement strand
AAAGACTTACGAGGCTCTGGTGGAAAAGGCTTCTCATCCAGACACGAAGGAGAGCCAAGGGGAAGATGGTAAAAGGTTTGGGTGGAAGTATTCTCTGTTTAAGTGGTTAAACTTTACAGTGAAATAATTTAATACTAATTCCTGTCTCTTGTGAAGATTTTGAATGCACTTTATTAATGAAATGTTGCACTCTAGAAATTTTGGGTACACTGAAAATGTCAAATCCACACTGTTACAGCAGTTAAAAGAAATTTGGTTGTCGGATGGGCATTTGCATTACAAATAATGAATTTATTTTTAAATATTATTAAATGAAATGTGCCAGTTTGGGCTGTGGTAGAGTTAATTTTTGTCACTGAGCAGCGGCCTTTTTCTGCCCCTCATACCTCCCCTGTGCTCGGGGTTAAAGCCATTACTCTCTTTCAGGTCATTTTACTTCTGCTTAAATCCAAATTAATGCTTCGCTTTAGCACAGAGTGTAATCACTTTTACAGTCTGTTGTCTCTTCAAAAGGGAAAATTGAAGCATAGGAAAAACACATTAAAAGATAAAGTGGCAGCAGAAGTCTTGCTGTGCTGTGTTAGTTTGACCTTTGTATTTAAATACTTACAGCTCATGAATTGTTGGCAGGTTCAATGCACATGTTTTAAAAGTCCATTCATCTATTTAAGGTTAAATTAAATGGCCCTGAAGGGAGGGTTCTGAGTGTCTTCTGAGGGGCTTGGACTGTACATGTGCAGAAGTCCATTTTTGGATCTTTAACACGGAAACAGGTCTTGGAAATTTATTTGTTGGTGAACACTCTGGGTCTTTCAAGCCTCCCTGTTACAGCAAATTAGTCATGACAAGATTTAGGAAGGAATTCCTGGCTGGGATGGTGGGGAGGCCCTGGCAGAGGTTGCCCAGAGAAGCTGTGGCTCGAACCCTGGATCCACTGGAAGTTGTTACCCAACGGCCAGGTGGCACAGGGGCTTGGAGCACCTGGGGATGGTGGAAAGGTGTCCACCTGCCCAATGGCGGGGTGGCACTGGATGCCCCGTCCAACCCTGGCCTTCGGAACTTCAGGGATCCCAGGGCAGCCACAGCTTCTCCTGGGCCAACCTGGGCATGGGCCCATTCCCCATCCCTCAGCAGGGACAGAATATTCTTTCCCCACATATTCTGGGTGGCAGTGGCAGCCATTCCTGTTTTTCCTGTCCCTCCATCCCTTGTCCCCAGTCCCTCTCCAGCTCTCCTGGAGCCCCTTTAGGCCCTGCAAGGGACTCTGAGGTCTCCCTGGAGCCTTCTCTTTTCTGGGTTGAGCCCCCTCAGCTCTCCCAGCCTGGCTCCAACAGTTGTGTGATTGAATGTCTGTTTATTTGAATACTTTATTTTTGTTTAGAATGAAAACTGTAAATTAAACATACTTTTCTGGAAGTCCTTTGACATAATATTCTTTAAAAGATTGCATTTAGCTTTTCATTATGATCTGCAGGAATTGGATCTGAATTACTGTTTAAACCACTCCAGTGGGAGATTTAAAGAGCAAATCGAATTCATAGCACAAGATAAAACAGAAATGAGTTTGCAGTAAATGCAGCCCTGCTGGAAAACAGTTTGGCTCTTGATGAAGTGAAGCATCAGCAGTTTCAATATTGAAGCTGCTGTAATGGATGAATCAGCAGTGGGGGATTTTTATGTTCTTATTCAGACTCCTCAGGTTTAAATGGAGTAGGTGTGACCTGACTCCAGCACTTTAAATCAGCCTGACACTGCTGTCATCAAAACTGCCAGGCACAAAAATCCACTTCTTCGACATTTATGATGATGATGGAAAAATAATTTACATTTCTGTTTTCCCCAGGTGTGTGGAGGAGTACATTTTTGCAGGGCTGGTCTATAATTTTGTTGCTCTGAGCTCACAAAATCTTCAGAGCAGTGTTTAGTAAATCCTGCTAGAACAAGTATTTAGTAAATCCTTCTAGAACAAGGAATACCAACTGCTGTGGAAGAAAAAGCTAGGAGAGAACAGCCTTCAGAAGGAATTTTTCGAGCTTCCACAGACTGTGAATTTGAATTTGATAAATGTTATTTTAGCATTGACCTCAAAAGGGTGAAATCACTGCTATTTCCAGAACCAGACATATTGACTGTTCCCAGAACGTCCACGTGTTGGTTCAGTGACCTTACAGCTTGTGGTCTGAAAGGCTTCACTAGGTGATATCTTAATATGAAGATAATGATGGTTTGTGTAAGATATATAAGATATATTAATTGAAGTATCCATTTTTCTCAGGGTGAAGAATTTCTTTCTTGCCCAACAATCTGATGGCTCTTTCAAGCACTGTTAGTGAGCTAATTATCCATGCCAGTGCTTTCCAAGGAAAAGAAGTGAGAGGACAAGGAGGGATGGTTTAAAACTGAAAGAGAGCTTTAGATTCGATTTTGGGAAGAAATTCTTCTATTCTGTAGACATTGTAAATGTCAAGGCCTGCTGAGGATCCCTTTGTTTCAGAGTAATTACATCTCAGGATGAACGTGGAGATACAGAGAAGGCTCCAAGGAGAAGGAGTAAAAGGAGAAGCAAGAGAAAAAGACAAGTGGTAAATCTTTATTTTTAGTGTGAGAAACTGCCCCTCTGAGGGAACAGGGGTGTGTGGTGTCTGCAGACTTGATGGAACACAGTCCATACATATAACTAGTAGGAAAAAAAAGGAGGGGAGCTGGAAGAGGAGGGCTTTGAGTACAACTTATAGTAGGATTTAGTGGGATTTCAGTGGCATTTCATGGGTCCACAGCTTGTCTTGTGATCTCTCTGGGCCTTTCTCACACTGCCCCTTTTCTTACTTTGTGCCCCCTGTGGCGCTGGCACAGGTTGATATTGTTTATATTTGCATTCTTTATGATGCCCCATCCCTGGGAGTGCCCAAGGCCAGGTTGGACGGGGCTTGGAGCAACCTGGGCTGGTGGAAGGTGTCCCTGCCCGTGGCAGGAGGGTGGGACTGGATGGGCTTTAAGGTCCCTCCCAACCCAAACCATTCCAGGATTCTTTAAATTCAGTGTCTGTGAGATGTCCCCTCTCATCTTCAATCTGTTGACTTCGATCCAGTTCGTTTCCTTTCCTTCTCACAGGGCTTTTATTCAACATCCATTTTCTGTCATGTATTTGTTTTGTGGTTTTGGATGGAATATGTTCCTCGGTTAGTTTATTGATGTTTTTGTGACTCCCCTTTTGCTTGTTCCTCCCAACCCAAACCATTCCACGATTCTTTAATCCTACGAACTGCTCATTAATTCCGTTTGCTTTTATTAAACCAGTCACGGGGCTGAGGCGCAACGGCATTTTGGGGGTGAAGTTTTATCTATTCCGACACGGGAACTGCTTGAAAATATTAATGTTGGCGCTTTTTGGGGCGTGGAGAGGCGCGGGGAGTTAATTTCGGGCCGTGTGGAGGTCAGTTTGGGGTCTGAGGTGCTGTGAGGGGGCGGCATTGACGGGGAAGAGCGGGCGGGGACCTGAGGGGGAAAGGCGAGGACGCTTCGCGCCGGGCGCCCTTCCCCGCCCGCCACGGGGAGGGGCGGGGCTCACCGCCGCATTTGACCATCCGCGGCGCTCCGTTGCTCACCAAGCCCCGGGTGACGGGCGGCGGCTCGCTTGACTTGGGGCGGCGGCGCGTCATCACTGGGCTCAGCTGGCCGCGGGCGGAGGAGGTCGCCTGGACGGGTACGGGGTGGGCGAGGCGTGACGAGAGCTGGCCGGAGCGGGGAATGGGAGCGGTGGGAATGGGAGCGGGGGTTTGGGAAGGGGAAACGGGAATGGGAGCGGGGCGGGAGACAGAGAGGGGTGCGAGGCCCCGGGGGAGGGCGCTCCGGGCGGCCCGGCGGTCCAGGGGTTGTACCGCCTGGACCTGCGCCGGGGAGGAGCGCCGACTGCTAATCGCGCAGGCGGAGTTTTGGGCTCTTGCTGGGTGAGATCTTGGCATGGGGGAAAAGGGTTCTGGTTGTCTGACTGGCAATTTATTTCCGAGCGTTACCGTTTCCTGGGGCGAAGGGCTTTGGCTGCGGGCTCTGGGTCGTGCCCTCGTTCCGCCCCGTCCGCGGGGATGTTGGCTGCCAGGTGCGGATTCACCGCCCCCGTGGCCGCTGGGGAACCGCAGGATTAGTCTGGGGTTTTTTTTTTTCTTCTCCTGCCTCTCTCAAGTCTTCAAACTTTAATAGCGCTCTTAAAGAGCCCTCGCTTTGCTCCGCGGCTGAGCATCACATTCCTGTAAAGGGATAAATCATGGAATGGTTTGGGTGGGGAGGGACCTCAAAGCCCCTCCAGTGCCACCCCTGCCCTGGGCAGGGACACCTTCCACCAGCCCAGGGTGCTCCAAGCCCCGTCCAACCTGGCCTGGGACACTCCCAGGGATGGGGCATCACAAAGAATGTAAATATAAATACCATCACTTTTTAATAATTTTGCCACACACCCTTGTTTTTGTCTAAGTTCCTTTCTTTCCTCCTTCTGTCTTTCTGTAATACTTAAAAATTAGCAGAGCCCAGTGCTGTGGGATGGGGAGAACTGAAAGTGAAACTGCAGGGAATTACTGAAATAAGTGGAAAAACACAGTGGACTGCATAGAAGTGTTCACAGAAGCTCCTGAATTACTTTTCATCATCTGTGCATTTGGGCTAAAGCGTATTCTGATGAGTTGCTTGTGGAAGATGCATCTTCTTCGTGGAAAACTTGAGTTTTCTTCTTGGCTTGTAGTTTCTTCTCTTCCTCCTTTGTATCTGTTTTTCTTTGGGAACAGGAGGGTCTGTTCTTTCCTAACCTGATGATATTCCAGTTTTCTCTGTGCAGACTTTTTGTATTTCCTTGCAGCTGCTTTTAATATTTTATTGAAGTGAAATCAGTTCATTTTGGGAGAGAAAAGCTGATTTTTCAGGTGAAAATGTTGAGCTGCCATTGTGTTTTCTGCCTGAATAACACACAGGTGGGTTCACCCTGAGTTCTGCCACCTGCCAAGGCTGGTTTTTACAGCTTCAGTTGTGCTCAGCCTCTTCAGTGTCTGCAGTTTGCTCTTGCAAATGCGTTTTTGCTCGTTGGCCATGAGTGAGGAATGTCTCCAGGAGCAGTGGGAGAACCTGTCTGTCCTTGGAAAAGGGGAGGAGGCCGATTGTGGGAAGGGCATTGGAGGGCAGTGGATGCCAAGGGCTTTGCCTGTTTCCTCCTGGGAAGTGTGTGGGTGGAAGCTGAAGGCAGAGAGCGAGTTTTGTACCTTTATTGAGGTAAGAAATTCCAGCTGAAAGGATCTGCCTCCACCAGAGGTGTCTGTTTGTGGAGCAGGATGGAACTGGGCTAAAACCTGTCCCTGTGTCCCTGTTAATCTGTGTGGGGACAAACTTCAGCCTGGTCTTGTGCTCCTGGTGGAGCCTCAGCTGGTTTTTCACAGTGAAATACAGATTAATATTATTTTCTTCTTTTGTTTCTGGGGGTGTTGGGAACTACAGATGTGGATCATGGAATGGTTTGGGTTGGGAGGGACCTTAAAGTCCAATTCCACCCCTGCCATGGGCAGGGACACCTTCCACCAGCCCAGGTTGCTCCAAGCCCTGTCCAACCTGGCCTTGGGCACTTCCAG
>NW_021938555.1:0-18555 GCF_001715985.3 Manacus vitellinus | reverse complement strand
TACCTGCAGACACTGGTAGGGAGATGAAGAAAAGCCGTCGGAACTGTTTTTACACTGGATGTTTTTTCCCAAAACAAAGGGCACAGCAGCAGTCAAGCCAATACGGAGAAGAATTTTAAGAGGATATAAAGGTGTGTAGTAGTTGAAATGTCCATTAATATTTGCTGGAGAGAGGTGAGCGGAAAAGAGAAGTGGATTGGTGAAGTCACTGAAGAATGGAAAGCTGCGGGATTAAACCAAGTGAAGAGAGGAAGAAAAGTAGGAAAGGAGAAGGACGGACTGCACGAATTCACTGAAGGACAGAGAGTAAAGCAAGGAAAGAATAACGGCTCAACAAAGAAAAAAGCGATGAGTGTTCCCAGGGAATACTTTATGGACCAGAGGGAGGGAGGGCTGGGAAGATAGTTCGGGAGAAGAGCTTTGTGAAGAACCTACCAGACAGGAGGGTAGCCTCGAGGAATATGCACGTCCACCCCAGGGGGCTGCCCCGACCCCTACGGTCTCCGACCGCCAGCCCGGCGCACAGATCAAAACCGCGGCCAGCGCCGCCAGCCCCGCTGCCTGACAGCGCCGCAGCCGCCGATCCGCTTCCCGGTGCCTCGCTGCCCCTGCCAGCCCCGACTCTCTGCTCCTGGTGGGCCGCCTCCTCTCCGCCTCCTCTGCCTTCCTCTCCCTCCTCCCCTGTCCTCCTCCGACAAATCCGCCCCGGGGCTGGGACAGGCGCCGACGCCTCTCGGGCTCTCCTCGGGTGCTGGCTGGAGGCGGAGGCCAGGCGACAGCGGCGGCAGCGCGGCGGCGGTCCGTGCTCTGCACCGTAGAACCGGCGGGGCCGGGCTGGGCTTGCGAGAATGGTCGAGGGGAACGAGAGGCTGAACATCCCTCCGGGCTCAGTGCCCTCCGGGCTCAACCTCTCCTGGCCTTTCCCGTGGAACATCCCTGCTAGCAGCAGGAGTACTTTTGCTAGGGACAAAGACCACTTGTGGTTTTGTCGGGGGCTGTGGCACCAGGGCCACGGGGAGGCAGTGCAAAGGAGAAACACCTTCCCCTGAGAAAACTCGGACGTGGCATAACCCCTCGCACTTGCTTTGGGATTCATGGAGATGCAGTCTCAGTAAGCGAGTTCTGCTGTGTCCCTCGTCCAGCTCTTCTTGCTCAGAGGACCAGGGAACAGCCTCTCACACCTGAACTGGATGTACTGGAATCTGCACATTTGCAGCAGGTTGAGGGGCACTCAGAGGCACATTCAAAAATTTCATTCTCTTTCCCATCTCTGTCACCTCCGTAGGACATAAATGACCACCAAAGCAGGGTGTGATCTATTGCCATGTGCACTGGAAAACCCAGGTCATCTCCTCAGGGCATTCATCACAGACCTGCCATCCGCTCTTGGCACTCACAATAGAACCACAACTTCCAGCACTGGCTTCTCACCCGGCACACAGAGATTCTTTTGCCTTCCTTGGAGAGACCGGAAGAACTAGACAGGGTGTATCTGTTTGCATTGCACAGACAAGTCTTGAGCACACACCTGCTGTTGGTGTGGGGAGATGACCCTGAGCAAGAACAATTGCCATCAACCTCCTGGGGAGACCTTGAAGTTATGTGGGACAAAGAGTGTCTCGGTGTCACATTGCATTTACGGTTCTAAATCCTGGCAAAGCCCATGCGTGCAGCTCTGGGATGTGCTTCTCTTGGACAGAGCTCCGCGTTTCCATCTCTCAGGCAGTGGGGCATCTCAGATAGTGGCAGAGCAGGTGGCACCCCACAAGGGCTTAGGTGCATCCAGGCTCCTGGCGTGGCAGCAGGAACCCCAGGAGATACTGCCCCTGCTGCCATGAACTGTCTGTGTCTGTGTGCAAGCGAAGGACTCGTGTGTCTGAAAACCCTCCTGTGACCGAGCAGTGAGCCCCCGCCAGGGCACCACTGACTCTTGGCCAACTGGCCATCCACCAGGACCCCAGAGGCCATTTTCCAGCGCTGCTATGCAGAATATCATTCCCAGTCTGTCCGGACATTCGGGGTTGCCCCATCACAGGGACAGAATCTGGCACTTCCCCTTGTTGAACTTCCTCTGGTTGAGGATTGCCCAAACCTCTGATTTGAGGTCTCTCTGCGGGGCCTCCGTCTTCCATGAGGCCCTGGAGTGTTACAATGGCCCCTTGATTGCTTGGGAATTGCAGTGTTCTGTGTTCCATGTGTTACATGAGGCCCCATATTGTCACAATGGCACTGAAATGAGAGAGGATCTCCATCCTTAATGGCTTCGTAAATCAGAAGTTTTTCTTAGATAAAAATCCTAATCAACAAAGGAGTTTGCTTTCTTGGCATGGTAGCAGTCATTTTTTTTCTTTTAAGACTACAATTAGTTGTAGGAGAGAGAATGTAGATGATACATGGAAACTAATAGAGAGTGTATCATATGCCCATCTTCAAGAAATTAGCTTACAGGCCTCAGAAAACTTGTTTAATAAGAGATTGTTCTGTTAAGAAGAAAGTCAATTATACGTTGTTTAAGCAAATGGGAAGTTCTAAGACACGTCTTAGCTGGTCCTAAAGCATTTAGTTTAGGGGTTAGGGGTCGGAAAGATCAATCAGAGATGCTACGAGGCCTGCTAAGGGAGAAGACCACTCTGTGAAAATGACTGCCCCTCCCAGAAGAAATGGACGCTAGATGGCAGTCTTGCTCCACGAATAAAATCCAAGAGGCTATTTGACCCTAAAATCAGAAGAGAATTTTGGACTGCTTGTGAAGGGGAGGGTCTTTCAAGTATCACTGTATTTATACTCCGAAATTTATACTGATTCTTTGATTCATGCATGGCAGAGTACCCCCATGAATCCCCAGCTGGCATATTAAAGAAATGTTCGATCCAATGGTTTCTGGTCATGGGGTTTAATTCTTTTGTTTTATCCCTTTGATTCCATGAAGTTCCAAAGATATCCCACGGTTTGTTTAATTCCATGAGGTCCCGCACATCCCAATGATGTCCCTTAAGTCCCTGGTTTCTGTAGTTTCCCAGGGAACATTTGCTTCTATGACGCAGGGCAGTGCCACGACGGCCACTTGATTCCGTGAGTTCCCCCAGTCTCCCAGCAGTCCTTTGGTTCCATGAGACCCTGCAATGTTGCAGTGGGTTGACCTTACCTGGATGCCAGGTGCCCACCAAGCTGCTCTATTGCTGCCCTTCCCAGCCAGACAGAAGAGACAGAATAAGATGGAAAATTATTTCTACCTTGAGATCAGGCACTTTACTAAAGCAAAAGCCAAAGTTTGCGCATGCATAAGTGAAGAGGAAAATAAAAAGATTTTCTCTCTACTTCCTGTCAGCAGCGATACCTGGCCACTTCATGGGAAGCAGGGCTTCACCACACAGAGAAGCCGTTCAGAAGGCATGTATTGTAAAAAAATGGATTTTCCCCCTTTCCTGTTCCTTTCCTGAGCTCTTGTAGCTCAGCTGACGCCATATATTCTGCAATGTCCCTTTGGTCCATTTGGCTCAACTGACCTGTCTGTATCGCCTCCCATGATCTTGCCCCGATTCAGGGGACGAAGCTGACAATGCAGATGCTGCACCAGCCCTGCTCAGCAGTTGCCAAAGCACTGGTGTGATTAACCCCTTTGTAGCTCCCAATGCAAAGCACAGCACTGTGACGCCTGCAGTGAGAAAATGAACTCCAGCTCAGACAGACCCAACACATGTGGGATTCTGAAATGTCTCAGGGTTCCTTTGGTTCCACGATGCCCCTCTCAGACCTGGCAGTAGAAAAATAAATCAAAAAATTGAGAAGAAATCATCTTAAAGTCATGCTAAGCCTGTCTTCTACAGTCCAGAATCTATATATGTGTGACTGCAGATACTTGGGATGAGGGTAGATGCTCAGAGGAATTCATGGGTTTGATCTAGGAAACCTGTCCCAAAGTTTTCACTGCCTTTTCCTCCTTGGACATTTCCTGATGCCCGGAGGAAGCTCATGTCCAACAGCAGCTCCATCCCCCACTTCCTCCTCCTGGCTGCAGCTCTTGCACTTCTGCTTCTTCCTGGGCATCTCCCTGGCTGCCCTCCTGGGCAACGGCCTCATCCTCAGCGCCGTAGCCTGCCACCACCACCTGCGCACCCCCCAGGGACTTCTTCCTGCTCCACCTCTCCCTCACACACCCGGGCTGCATCTGCACCACTCTCCCCAAAGCCATGGCCAATTCCCTCTAGAACACCAGGGGCATGTCCTACTCAGGATGAGCTGCACAGGTGTTTTTTGCTTTTCTTCTTGATCACAGCGGAGCTTGCCCTTCTCACCATCATGTCCTATGACCGCTACGTGGCCATCTGCAAAGCCCTTCACTACAGGACCCTCCTGGGCAGCAGAGCTTGTGCCCACGTGGCAGCAGTTGCCTGGGCCACTGGGAAGCGGGTCTGGCCCTGGGGCTGCAGGAGCTGCCGCCTGAGCTGATGATCTCCTGAGCAGTCCAGACATGCAGTCACTGTCCCTGTCCTCTATTGCCTCCCTTTCTTGCTGCAGGACCAGAAACGACTGTGCTGCTCTGCTGGGCTGGGGCGGGGCAGGGAGATGGGGGGACCAGGGAGGGGCTGGTCTGGGCAGTTCCAGTGACTAGAAAACCCCAATGTTCATCTGAAGTGTAGGAGTGGGCAGGGTGGGAGCATTACAGGGCTGAGGTGGCTCCAGGCTCTGGGAGTGGTAGCAGGAGCCCAGGGAGACACTGCCCCTGCTGCAATGAACTGCCTGTGTGTGTGCCAGGGAAGGACTCGTGTCTCTGAACACCCCCGTGTGTGCATCAGTCCAGCTCAGGGTTGGACACCTCTCAGAGCCCTGACACATTTCTCTGTGTGACTCCAGGAAAACCCCCGCTGTGCCAGGGAGTTACCAGATCCTTTGCTGTCACCCTCCTGGTGTCCTGTGTAATGATGAAACTAGAAAAGGTGATCATCATACCCTGGTAATTTTCTAAGAGGAGAAATGTCACTGCTGGAAAGAAGTGTCACTGCTGGAAAGAAGTGTCACTGAAGAGGTGAGAAGAGAGAACATCATTGTTTCCTTCAGTCTGTTCCACAGCAGGTTCCCCTGGAGCCCCAGGGACACCTGCGGGGAACCCAGAGGGGCAGAGAAAGGGCTGCCTTTGGCTCTTGCTGTGCTGCTCAGCTGGGCCGGGCTCCTGGCACACAGGGAAATCCTGGCAAGCGGGCAGCACTGCAGAGAGACAGCTCTGCCCAGGAGCAGCTCCTCTGCACAGCCCAGCAGGGCCGAGGGCACTGCCTGTAGGCACGAGAGAAGAGAAGAAAGGCAAAGGGAGGTTAAAGGCAGCAGAAAGATGGCAGGTGTTCAGCTGAGACACAACTTGGGGACACAACTTCACACTCCTCTGCAGAGTGAGTCTACAGGTGCAGGGCAATGTCGCTTGTGTTCCTGGAGGAATCTCCTAAAGCTACCACATCCCACAGCCTTGCACATCTGTCAGGACTCTCCCAGTTTCTCTGTTGCGCCGGAGGAGGATGTTCTCCAGGGCAGGCCTTCCCTGCAGCACCGTCAGAGGGACAGCGCAGGTGGGCTCCTTCTCCCAGGGATGGCTGCGGGGTGGGAAGGTGGGGGTGCAGCCAGGGATGCCCGGGGTTGTCCTGCAGAGCAGGGTCCCTGTGCTCCGGGGTTCTTTGTGCCAGGGCAGGGACTTTGCTGCCTGCTGGGGTCAGGTCTCATCCTGCCTGGGTAGTTGCCCACCCCTCTGCAGGGAGAAGCTGTCGGTGGGTGGTGAGAACCCCAGCAGGAGCCAGGCAGGTTCTTCCTGCCGTTGGATGAGGTGTGTGTGGTCAGGGCTGTGGGAGGTCAGGGCTGCTCCCAGATCCAGATCACACCAGCACTGTCAAATGGGAAGGACAAAGCACAATTATTAGGAAGGAATGGAGCTTTTCTCAGTCAGTGTTTTCAGTTTCCTACTCCTGAGGAATCTGGGGGTTGAGAAATGGAAAAGGAGCTCCCATGTTGGACAAGTCACTGAGACTCCTGAGCTGTAACTTGGAATGCACAAGTGCTTCTGTAAGCAACTTCCTAAAGTGCTTTCGGCCTCTGCTCTGCTTTTGACAGAAGCAGCATCACTTCTGCTGGACCCATCTGTTTTTTCTTTATCTGCCCTTTTCCACCTGCAAAAAGAAAAGTTGCCCAGTCAGTGCGCTGCAAACAGGCAGGTTTCTCTCAGGCCACAGTGAGTGCACAGACATTCGGATGGAGTGGTGACAGGGAAGTCATGAATGGATTTCTGATGTTGAGTCTACTGTTTTGAAATCAGAAAATGTGGTGTTGAAGTCATCGTTAGCCTTTGAGAGGGAAACAGGAGAAAAATCGGATAAATTTGTTGCTAAAAATGAGCTGCTTCAAACTGAGGTTGACCACCTTCAAAGTCTTGTTAAAATTTGGATGATTGTGAAACAGTCAACTCACGGATTACCCCCATCAATACTAGACAATGCCCGCAGTATAAAGGCATAAAGCCCTCCCAGCCCCTCCAGGAACCCTCAAATCCCATCCCGGTCCCACAGGACACTCCCAACTTCCCCTTAAACCCTCCGAGGCCCCCAGACTGCCTCCCAGACCCACAAAAACCCACAAGATGCCCCCAAACCCCTCCCAGTTACCTCCAGCCCTCCCAGGACCTTTCAAACCCTCTCCTAGTTGCCCCCTTCCCCTTGAGTATGCCCCCAAACTCTCTCCCAGTTCCTTCCCACATCCCCGACGATTCCCCAAAACCCCTCACAGCTGCCCCAATCTCCCCAACCTCCCTCCCAAACCCCCAAACTCCCCCAAACCCCTTCCCAGTTACCCCCACGACCTCCAACCCCTTCTCAGCCTCCCCATTCCTTCCCAAAGCCCCTCCCAGTTGCCGGCCCGTCCCCCAGGCTCGGGTGAGGAGGTGCCCCAGGCTGACGGGCCCGCCCAGGCAGGGGCGGTTCCAGCAGCATGTCAGGAGCCACCCCGTGCCCCGAAAGCTCCCGCCCGCCCTGGAGCCACCTCAGCTGCCCCTGCAGGGGAGAAATCCAGGCCGGAGCAGAGCAGGGGGCAGGGCCGGGCTGGGACCTCGATGGACGGGGGCACTGGGAGAGCAGGGGAGAGACCAGGATGGGCTGAGGGGGCACTGGGAGAGAGGGGAGACACTGGGATGGGCTGAGGGGGCACTGGGAGGGAGAGGGGAAAGTTTTTTGCCCCTTTCCTGGGCACTTGAACACCCTCTGCACCCCCATTCCCGGCCGTGCCGGCTGTCCTTCCCCCCCAAGCCATGAACAGGTTTTGGGGCTCCCTCGTGGGTCGCAGCCAATAGAACGGCTCTGCTGGAATGACGTCATTGCCAAATTCTGCTGGGCCCCTGTCCTTGTGCCGGTGAGTCACCCAATAGAACGTCGAAACTTCCGCGGGGGCTGCCGGGAGCGGGGCGGTGATGACGGGGGAAGGGAGGATCGGGATTGAACCCGATTGGTCCCGATCGATCCCGGTCCCAGGGTCTCCCCCCGTCGCGCTGTTTTTCACGTGCGGCCCCAACGAGGCCATGGTGGTGTGGGGTGAGTTCAGGGGGTCCGGGGGCTCCTGGTGACCCCTCCGATTTAGAAACTAAACCCTGACATCTTTGTCTTTGCCAAAGATGTGTGTGAAAGGGCAGTGCTGTTGCAAAGCAGTGTTGAGCTTCACATTGGGTGACTTGGCAGCTTCCTCTGCATCACCCATGCACCCTGGGTTTCTTTGAAAAGTACTTTTCACTCCAAATGTGACAGCACATTAGCCTGTAGGACATCCTGTCCCCAAATGGATAACTGTAAATATTAATAATAAAAAAGTGACCCCCTCCATTATTCAAGAAAAGCTTGTATCTCTGTACTGAAAGCATCCAAGGGTCACGTCCCCCAGTTTTCTATCTGACAAGGGTTTGGAGGGGCTGCTTTGTGCAGGGAACCCTTTGGGGGCCCCTTGCACATGGGTAGGGCTGCACTCTGGGGGTGTGGGGCTTTGGTTCTTTGGTTGCCAGGGGCCACTGTGAGTCACTGAGCCGGGGTGGGGACAATGGGCAGGGCTGGCTGGGACAGGCTGTGGCACCTGTGACATAAAATGGAAGTGTCCGCATGGGGCAGCTCTGCAGGGCCCATCAGGGGATGCTGCCCAGTGCAGCCTGTGCTGTGGGGAGCACGCACACAGGGAGAGGCTGGGCCGGACGAGGGCCAGGGCAGCAAGGCCGCCCCAGGGAGTGGGTTCTGCCCCTGCCTGCAGGGCCCAGCCCCTGGCAGGAGTGCCTTGGGCAGGGCCCGGTGCTGCTGCTGGGGCAGGGGGTGAGGCCTTGCCGCCTGCCAGCTGCCTGGGCCCCTGTCCTTGCTGCACCACATCCCCAAGGCTCCATCCCCGCTCCCCCAGCGCCAGCTCCCTCCTTCCCAGCCCCAACCAAGCCCTTCTCTGTGTCCTCCTGCAGGCCATGGCTTTCACAACATTCCTTTTGGTGCTTGTGCAAAGCATCATCCAGTCCCTGCAGGCGGTCGGGGAGGGGCTGCACAAGACTCAGTGAGCTGGAGGTCTTTTCCAAGCTGAAGGACTCTTGGATTCTGTGATTGTGTGCTGGATTCAGCTGGGTCCGTGTTAGCAGCATTAGTTTGCTCCCAAAGTTACCTCGCTGTCAGCTCTTGTGGCCTAAGGCTTGAGCTCCTTTAACTCCTTGTGCTGAGCTACTGATGGGAAAGGAGAGGCCTCTGCAAGCAGATTCCTGGTGTTCCCTGTAGAACAGTGAGGGAGAAGGTGTAGTCAAGTGGGAAGAGGAGTACTGTTTGTGTGTGGCCTTCTATGTGGCCTTGGCGCCTTTGAGGGGCTTGAAGGAGAAAAGAGCTTTGTTAAAGTGAGAAGTGAAATAGTGTGTTGTCTGTTCTCTCTGCAGGGAGAAGAAAGTGGGGGAGGGGCCCCAGAGTGGGAGAGGGGTCACAGAATGGGGGAGGGGTCACAGAGTGGGGGAGGAGCCACAGAGTGGGGGAGGGGCCATAAAGTGGGGGAAGGGTCTGAGAGTGGGGGAGGGGCCATAAAGTGGATGAGGGGCCATAGAGTGGGGGAGGAGTCAGAGAGTGGGGGAGGGGCCATGAAGTGGGAGAGGGGTCACAGAGTGGGGTAGGGGCTACAGAATGGGGTAGGGGCCACAGAATGGGGAAGGGGCCATAAAGTGTGGGAGGGGCCATGGGGTGGGGGAGGGGTCACAGCCTGGACTCGGGGGGTCAGGGCAGTGACCTCGGGGAGGGGGAGGGGTCAGGGCATGGGGTAGGGGTCTCACCTGATCCCGGGGCTATCGGGGCCATGGCGGGGCCGAACCTGGTGGGGACACCCAAGTTTTTCCCAAATTTCCCCTCATTTTTCCCAGTTTTTCATCCATTTCTCCCAAATTTCCCACTCTTTCCCCAATTTTCCCCCCATTTCCCCCATTTTTCCCAAATTTCCCCATTTTTCTCAATTTTTCCCCATTTTTTTTCCAAATTCCTTCCATTGTTCCCAAATTTCCCCCATTTTTTCCCATTTTCCCCAAATTTCCCCCCATTTTTCCCAACTTTCCCCAATTTTTCATCCAATTTTACCCAAATTCCCCCATTTTTTTCTCAATTCACCCCATTTTTCCCAAATTTCCCCATTTTCCCCAAATTCCGCCATTTTTTCCCAATTTTTCCCTAAATTTCCCCTAATTTTTCCCAATTATCCCCCATTTTTCCTGATTTTTCACCCGTTTTCCCCAAATTTCTTACTTTTTTCCCAATTTTCCCTCCATTTCCCCTCAAAATCCCCCATTTCCCCAAATTTCTGACTTTTTCCCCAAAATTTCCCCCCTTTGTCCACATTTTCCCAGATTTTCCCCCAGTTTTCCTAAATTTCCCCCCATTTTTCCCCATTTTTATCAATTTTCCCCAAATTTCCCACTTTTTTCTCAAATTTTCCCCCATTTTTCCCAATTTTTCATTGGTGTTCACCAAATTTCCCACTTTTTTCCCCAATTTTTCCCCATTTTCCCCAAAATTCCTGTTTTTTTCCCCCCATTTTTTCCCACTGGGGAAATTTGGGAAATTTGGAAAACTGGGGACCCAAAAATCCAAGAAAATGTGGGGAAATGGGGGAAAAATGTGGGGAAAATCTGGAGAAAAATCTGTGAAAATGTGGGAAAAATGGGGGGAAAATCAGGAAAATGGTGAAAATTCTGGGAAAAATGTGAGAAAAATCCGGGGAAATGGGGAAAACTGGGGGAAAATATGGGAAATTCTGGGGAAAATGGGGAAAAATATGGGAAAATATGGAAAAATGAAGAAAAAAGGGGGAAAATGGGGAAAAATGTGTGAAAATCTGGGAAAATGTGGGAAAAATGTGGGGAAAATCTGGGAAAATGGGGGGAAATGGAGAAAAAATCCGGGAAAAATGGGGAAAAAATTGGGAAAAAACTGGGAAAATGGGGAAAAATTGGGAAAAAACCTTGGAAATTCTGGGGAAAATGGGAGAAAATCTGGGAAAAATGTGGAAAAAATGGGGGGAAAGGGGAAAAAATGGGAAAAATCTTGGAAAATATTGAAAAAATGGGGGGAAACTGGGGAATATTCTGGGAAAATCTGGAAATATGGGGAAAAAAATCTGAGAAAAATGGGGAAAAATCTGGGAAAAATGGGGGAAAATAAGGAAAAATCTGGGAAAATGTGGAAAAAATGTGGGAAAAATCATGGAAAATGGGGGGAAATTGGGAAAAAATCCGGGGAAATGTGGAAAAAAAAGGGGGGAAATCCGGGAAAATGGGGAAAATAATCGGGAAAAAATCTGGGAAAAAATGGGGAAAATGAGGAAAAATCTGGGGAAATAGGGAGAAAATCTGGAAAAATGTGGGAAAAAATTTGGGAAAATGTGGGAAAATGGGAGCGAAATGGGGAAAAATCTGGGGAGAATGGGGAAAATGGGGAAAAATCTGGGAAAATGTGAAAAAATTGGGAAAAACTGTGGGAAAATGGGGGAAATGAGGAGAAATCCGTGAAAATGGGGGAAAATGAGGAAAAATGTGTGAAAATGGGAAAAAATGGGAAAAAAATCCGGAAAAATGGGGAAAATCGGGAAAAATCAAGAAAAATGGGGGGAAATCTGGGAAAATGTGGGAAAATGTGGGAAAATCTGGAAGAAAATCTGGAGAAAAATCTGAGAAAATGTGGGAAAAATGGGAAAAAATGTGGGAAAAATGTGGGAAAATGTGGGAAATTCTGGGAAAAGTGGAGGAAAAATCTGGGAAAAATCCAGGAAAATGGGGAAAAAATAGGGAAAAATCTGGGAAAATCTGGGAGAAATCTGGGAAAATGGGGACAAACTGGGGGGGAAATGCTGGAAATGCTGGGAAAAATGGGGGGAAATGGAGAAAAATGGGAAAAAATCCCAGAAAATGGGGAAAAATGGGGAAAGATTTAAAAAAATGGGAAAAAATCTTGGGAAAAATGGGGAAAAATCTGGGAAAATCTGGGAAAAATAAGGAAAAATCTGGGAAAATGTGGAAAAAATGGGAGAAAATCGAGGAAATGGGGAAAAATGGGGAAAGATAAAAAAAATTTTGGAAAAATGGGGAAAATATGGGAAATTGTGGGAAAAATCCAGGAAAATGGGGGAAAAAATCTGGGCAAATCTGGGAAAAATGTGAGAAAAAATCGGGGAAAATGTGGAAAAAATGGGAAAAAAAATCTGGGAAAATCTGGAGAAAAATGTGTGAAAATGTGTGAAAACGTGGGAAAAATGTGGAAAAAATGGTGAAAAATGTGGGAAAATGGGGGGAAAATCTGGGAAAATCTGGACAAAATGGGGAAAAATCTGGGAAAATGGGGGAAAAATAGGAAAAAATCTGGGAAAATGTAGGAAAATTGGGAAAAATGTGGAAAATGGGGGGGAAATGGGGAAAAATTCAGGAAAATGGGGGAAAATCTGGGAAAAATGGGGAAAATGGGGGGAAATGTGGAAAAATGTGGAAAAATGTGGAAAAACTGGGTTAAACTGGGAGGAACTGGGAGAAACTGGGCCAGAGGGAAAGGGATGTTGCCATGGAAATGTGAGCCCGCCCCTCCCCCACCCGGCCCAGGGCCCACGGGGGGGGGGAAAACTGGGTTAAACTGGGACATACTGGGAGGCACTGGCAGGGACACTGGGAGTTACTGGGAGCTACTGGAAGCTACTGGGGGGGTCACTGGGGTTACTGGGATGGACACTGGAGTTACTGGGAGCTACTGGGGGGGTCACTGGGGTTACTGGGATGGACACTGGGGTTACTGGGAGCTACTGGGGGGGTCACTGGGGTTACTGGGAGTTACTGGGAGCTACTGGGGGGCTTACTGGGAGTTACTGGGAGCTACTGGGGTGGACACTGGGGTTACTGGGAGTTACTGGGATGGACACTAGGATTCCTGGGAGTTACTGGGAGCTACTGGGATAGACACTGGGGTTACTGGGAGCTACTAGGAGCTACTGGGGGGGCCACTGGAGATACCGGAGGCATTACTGGGGTTGCTGGGAGCTACTGGGGCCACTGGGAGCGGCCCATCCCCCTCCCTCCCCAAGGTCACCCCAAGGACACGGAGGGGGGGGAGGGGGGGAAGCCCTGCCCCCTCCCAGTCCCTCCCAGTCCCTCCCAGTTCCCTCCCAGTCCCTCTCAGTAATTGAACTGGTCACACTGGGAGCGGTTCCAGGTCCCCCCTCCAGTTTGGGCCCCCGGGGCTATTTTTGGGACCCGGTGATGTCACTGGGGGGAGGGGCCTCGAGGGGGCAGCCCCTCCCCTCTCCCTTCCCAGTACAGACCAGTAAGGGACCAGTAACGGCCCCAGTGGGGGGGGAGGGGAAGGAGGGAACACTGAGGGTGGGGATGGAGCAGGATGGTCCTTGAGTGTGGGGGAAGGGCAGGAGGTTCCCTGAGGGTGGGGGAAGGGCAGGACCGTCCCTGAGGGTGGGGGAGGGGTAGGCGGGTCCCTGAGGGTGGGGGAGGGGCAGGAGGGACCCCGAGGTGGGGGGAGGGGCAGGAGGGTCCTGAGGGTTGGGGAGGGTCAGGGAGGGACCGCGAAAGTGAAGGAGGCCCTGAGGGTCCCTGAGGGTGGGGGAAGGGTAGGAAGTTCCCGAGGGTGGGGAGGGGCAGGAGAGTCTCTGAGGTTGGGGGAAGGGGTCCTGAGGGCCCCTGAAGGTGGGGAGGGGCAGGGAGGGCTCCTGAGAGTGGGGGAGGGGTAGCAGGTTCACTGGGGGGAGGGGAAGGAAGGGACCCTGAGGGTGGGGGAGGGACAGGAGGGACCCTGAGGGTTGGGGAGGTGCAGGAAGGCGGGGGAGGGGCTTTGGGGGGACCCTTAAAGGTGGAGGGAGGGCCTGAAAGTGGGTCCATCATTGGGAGGGGACACGCCCACCCAAAACCCAGTAAGTCCCAGTTGAGCTCCCAGTTCAGGGAGGGGGAGAGGATGCAAAAGACACGCCCACTTGCAGAGGCTATGGCCACCTTGGGATGGGACACGCCCACCAGGGAGAGACCACGCCCACCTAAAGAAGGGACACGCCCACCCCCAAACCACTAAGTCCCAGCTGAGTTCTGCCTTAACTGGTCCTAACTGGTCCCACCACCCCATTCCGCGTTCCAGTGACCCGTACTGGTCCATACTGGTTTATACTGGTCTATCCTGGTTTATACTGGTCTGTACTGGTCTGACCTTGATGGAGATGCTGAAGTGCTCCCAACTCCCTTAACTGGTCCTTACTGGTCCCACCACCCTATTCTGTGTTCCAGTGACCCGTACTGGTTTATATTGGTCTATACTGGTCCATACTGGTTTATACTAATCTATACTGGTTTGTACCGGTCTGTACTGGTCTGACGTTGACGGAGATGCTGAAGTGCCCCCAACCCCCTTAACTGGTCCTTACTGGTCCCACCGCCCCATTCCCCGTTCCAGTCGCCTGTACTGGTCCATACTGGTTTATACCGGTTTATACTGGCCCATACTGGTCTATACGGGTCTATACTGCTTTATACTGACCTGACCTTGATGGAGATGCTGAAGTGCCCCCAACCCCCTTAACTGGTTCTTACTGGTCCCACCACCCCATTCCCCGTTCCAGGGACCCGTACTGGTTTATACTGGTTTATACTGCTCTACCCTGGTTTATACTGGTCTGTACTGGTCTGACCTTGATGGAGATGCTGAAGTGCCCCCAACCCCCTTAACTGGTCCTTACTGGTCCCACTGCCCCATTCCCCGTTCCAGTCACCTGTACTGGTCCATACTGGTTTATACCAGTTTATACTGGCCCATACTGGTCTATACGGGTTTATACTGGTCTGTACTGGTCTGACCTTGACGGAGATGATGAAACGCCCCCAACCCCCTTAACTGGTCCTTACTGATCCCACCACCCCATTCCCTGTTTCAGTGACCCGTACTGGTTTATATCGGTTTATACTGCTCTACCCTGGTTTATACTGGTCTATACTGGTCCATACTGGTTTGTACCGGTCTGTACTGGTCTGACCTTGATGGAGATGCTGAAGTGCCCCCAACCCCCTTAACTGGTCCTTACTGGCCCCACCACCCTGCTCGCTGTTCTAGTGACCTGTACTGGTCCATACTGGTCCGTACTGGTTTTTACTGGTCTATACTGGTCTATACTGGTCTATACTGGTCTACACTGGTCTATACTGGTCTATAATGGTCTGACCTTGATGGAGATGCTGAAGTGCCCCCAAACCCCTTAACTGGTCCTTATCGGTCCCACTGCCCCATTCCCCATTCCAGTGACCCATATTGGTCTCTACTGGTCCATACTGGTTTATACTGGTCTATACCGATCTATACTGGTCTATGCTGCTCTGTACTGGTCTGACCTTGATGGAGATGCTGAAGTGCCCCCAACCCCCGTAACTGGTCCTTACTGGTCCCACCGCCCTGCTCCCCATTCCATTGACCCATACTGGGTCGTGGTGGCAAGAACCCCAGCAGGAGCCAGGTGGGGTCTTCCTACCATTGGATGAGTGCTCTGGGAGGTCAGGGCTGCTCACAGATCCAGATCACAGCAGCACATTTCCAAGAGCACTGTCAAATGGGAAGGGCAAAGCACAGTTATTAGGAAGGAATGGAGCTTTTCTCAGTCAGTGTTTCCAGTTTCCTACTCCTGAGGTATCTGGGGGTTGAGAAATGGAAAAGAAACTCTCATGTTGGACAAGTCACTGAGACTCCTGAGCTGTAACTTGGAATGCACAAGTGCTTCTGTAAGCAACTTCCTAAAGTGCTTTCGGCCTCTGCTCTGCTTTTGACAGAAACAGCATCACTTCTGCTGGACCCATCTGTTTTTTCTTTATCTGCCCTTTTCCACCTGCCTGAGGTTTCTCTCAGGTCAAAGTGAGAGCACAGACATTTGGATGGAGTGCTGACAGGGAAGTCATGAATGGATTTCTGACGTTGAATCTACTGTTTTGAAATCAGAAAATGTGGTGCTGAAGTCATCGTTAGCCTTTGAGAGGGAAACAGGAGAAAAATCGGATAAACTTGTTGCTAAAAATGAGCTGCTTCAAACTGAGGTTGACCACCTTCAAAGTCTTGTTGCGCCAGAGTGCAGAGAGAAAAACTGTTGCTAAAAAAACAGGCTCCTGGTTTGGTCAGGCAACTTCATAAACCAGTGTCTTACCCTGGCATTGAGACTTGGGAAACCACAGAGAACCCTGATTCTAAGTCTCAGGCGAGAAAGAAACAAGGAGAATTTGAAGTTCAACTGATGTTTCTAGAGTCTCCCAGCTTTCCTCACATTAATGAAAATAGACTGAGTGATCCCTGTGATAATGAACAAAGGGAAGATTCTTCTTTACCTCCCTCAATTTCCTTTGTGCCTGATACTGAATCCACTAAAAACCCTTGGACTCAAAAAGAGAACCCGACCCAGAAAACAACTCAATTCATTCTGATTCAAGTGGTTAAAGAGCAGAAGCATTATGGCGATAAACCTGGACAAATTAAAAACCAACCAGTGAAATCCTATCAATATATCACATACCTTGGGATTCCACTTTGTTCTCATCAACAGTTAATACAATTTCCAATGGATATGGGGACAAAATGTTTGCAGCAAAATGCCAAAGATGGGATTAAAACCCAGACGAAAAAGAATTAAAATCACTGGAGAAAAAGAAGAAACCAGTCTTCAACCAAGAGCTTCACCCTGTTACTGTTTTGGTGATATTACCTTTTTGCTTTTTATTCTAATAATCATATTGTATGTTAAAATTTGGATGATTATGAAACAGTCAGCTCACTGATTACCCCCATCAATACTAGATGATGCCCGCACTATACACCCGTCCCAGCCCCTCCAGGAGCCCTCAAATCCCATCCTGGTCCCACAGGACACTCCCAACTTCCCCTCAAACACTCCGAGGCCCCCAGATTGACTCCCAGATCCAGAAAACTCTTGCTGCCTGCCCATGGAGTGCCCAGTGTGGCCCACCAACTGCACCACAAAGCCAAAGCTTCCAGGCTTTCTTTCCTGGGAATTAGGGTTGTTGTTTCCTGTTTTCAGCCATGCCTCCCAACTGATAGCCCAACTCCCAAATTGCTAGCATGCCTGTTGATACAGAATTGTTAAAATAAACCTTGCCAGTATATGTTTTCAGACACCGATTATTTAGTGTCGTTTCACTTTAATCCACCCCAATGGAATTATTAATAAAAACCTGAGTTACCCCCTCTCCCCTTTTCCTGGGGCGGGTTGTAACACCAATCAGCACTGATTCCGCCCAGTAGGCATAGCAAAGGAAGTTTCCTTTGGTTTAGGGTTTAGTGTTAGGGTTAGGGTTAGGGTTAGGGTTTAGGGTTACGGTTAGGGTTACGGTTAGGGTTAGGGTTAGGGTTAGGGTTAGGGTTAGGTTTTGAGTTAGGGTTAGGCTTAGAAAGGGTTAGGGTTAGGAAATTTAGGGTTAGGGTTAGAGTTAGCAAAAGTTAGGGTTAGGGTTAGGGTTAAGGTTAGCTTTAGGGTTAGCAAAAGACAGGGTTACTGTTAGGGTTAGGGTTAGGGTTAGGGTTAGGGTTAGGGTTAGGGTTAGGGTTAGGGGTATGGGTAAGGGTTAGGGTTAGGAAGAATTTGTCTCAGTGCGCGATCTAACAATCGCGGTTTTAGCCCATTCTGGACACGCAGCGGTGCCCAATAAGCCCCTCTCAGGCTATAAGCCCGATTCGTTGCCCACCGCTGTCAGAATCTTGTGCTTTTTCTCTTGGGTCTCTGCTTTTGCTGTTGCTGTTCTGTTGCGTGTCTGGCAGAATACCCACCGCCGTCCAGTATGTACTCTGCTTCTATAGAGCACTGTCCCCTAACCCCAACATTAAAAGAGAGATTGGAAGCTATGCGCAAACCCTGTTCCCTAACCCTAACCCTAACCAAGAGACTGCAAGCTATGCGCAAACCTTTTTCCCTAACCCTAAACTTAAAAGTGAGAATGCAAGCTATGCGCAAACCCTTTTCCCTAACCCTAACCCTAAAAAGGAGACTGCAAGTTATGCGCAAACCCTCTTCCCTAACCCTAAGCTTAAAAAAGAGACTGCAAACTATGCGCAAACCCTGTTGCCTAACCCTAACCTTAAAAAAGAGACTGCAAGCAATACGCAAACCCGTTTCTCTGAACCTAACCTTAAAAAAGAGACTGCAAGCTATGCTTTCGGCCTCTGCTCTGCTTTTACAGAAGCAGCATCACTTCTGCTGGACCCATCTGTTTTTTCTTTATGTACCCTTTTCCACCTGCAAAAAGAAAAGTTGCCCAGTCAGTGCTCTGCAAACAGGCAGGTTTCTCTCAGGCCACAGTGAGTGCACCGACATTCGGATGGAGTGGTGACAGGGAAGTCATGAATGGATTTCTGATGTTGAGTCTACTGTTTTGAAATCAGAAAATGTGGTGTTGAAGGCATCGTTAGCTTTTGAGAGGGAAACAGGAGAAAAATCGGATAAATTTGTTGCTAAAAATGAGCTGCTTCAAAATGAGGTTGACCATCTTCAAAGTCTTGTTAAAATTTGGATGATTATGAAACAGTCAACTCACGGATTACCCCCATCAATACTAGACAATGCCCACAGTATAAAGGCATAAAGCCCTCCCAGCCCCTCCAGGAACCCTCAAATCCCATCCCGGTCCCACAGGACACTCCCAACTTCCCCTTAAACCCTCCGAGTCCCCCAGACTGCCTCCCAGACCCACAAAAACCCACAAGATGCCCCCAAACCCCTCCCAGTTACCTCCAGCCCTCCCAGGACCTTTCAAACCCTCTCCTAGTTGCCCCCTTCCCCTTGAGTATGCCCCCAAACTCTCTCCCAGTTCCTTCCCACATCCCCGACGATTCCCCAAAACCCCTCACAGCTGCCCCAATCTCCCCAACCTCCCTCCCAAACCCCCAAACTCCCCCAAACCCCTTCCCAGTTACCTCCACGACCTCCAAGCCCTTCTCAGCCTCCCCATTCCTTCCGAAAGCCCCTCCCAGTTGCGGCCCGTCCCCCAGGCTCAGGTAAGGAGGTGCCCCAGGCTGACGGGCC
>NW_021938554.1:0-5312 GCF_001715985.3 Manacus vitellinus | reverse complement strand
TAGGCTACAGCCTCTGGCGGGACAGCGATAAGGGGGACCGTATAGCTAAAGAGGCGCTCATCACATGGAGGTTAGTTCTGATGGTGCTACAGCGCCAGATGATGAACAAGAATATCAGCGTCCCCAAGACAGACACTGAGCGGACAGAGAGGGACCCTGAGCAGACAGAGACGGACACTGAGCAGACAGACACACAAGATGGCGGGAGGCGGAAGAAACCATCGCGCCGAATTCAAAATATTGATAGTATTATACTTTCTAAGCATAGTAGGGCAGAAATTAGGTGTATTCGGTGAAAGGCTAGTCCTAGACTACTTAGGGTGAAGGCAGAGTAGAAGCTTAGATGCAGAAAGGTCATTGAGAAAGTCACGGGGTAGGACTGTGGTTTGTTGAGCCGAAATCAACTGTCTTTGCTAGACTAACTTTCTGAAGTTACTCTGCTCATTCTAGGCCCCCTTGAATTCATTCATAGATTAGTCCTAATGCGAGGAGGAGAATGACTGCGGAGGTTCATGTTAGGGTAGTGAGAGGGGAGGGGAGTTGAGTAGCTCATGGGAGGGGCAGTAGGAGGGCAATTTCTAGGTCAAATAAGAGGAATAAGATTGCGACAAGGAAGAATCGGATTGAAAATGGGAGGCGGGCAGAGCCCAGTGGGTCAAAGCCACACTCGTATGGGGACAATTTTTCTGAATCTGGATTTATCTGAGCTAATCAAAGGTTTAGTGAAGTTAGGATAATACACTGTGATAGGGAAATTGTGAATATAAAGAGGATGATGTTAATTGCCTTTCTCTGGTTTTGATCCAGATTTTAGAGATTGGAAGTCAATTGTAATTAATATACTAGAAGGGCAAGATCCTCATCAATAGATTGTTATGTAGAGGAACAGTCAGATAATGTCAACAAAATGTCAGTATCAGGCCGCTGCTTCAAAGCCAAAGTGGTGGTTGGATGTGAAATGGAATTTTACGAGGCGGAGGAGGCAAATCAAGAGGAAGGAGGATCCAATGATTACGTGGAGGCCATGGAATCCTGTGGCAACGAAAAAGGTTGACCCATAGACTCCGTCGGCAATTGAGAATGGGGCTTCATAATATTCTATTGCTTGAAGTGCTGTAAAGTAGAATCCTAATAGTACGGTTATAAGTAGGGCTTGGGTAGCTTGGTTTCGATTACCCTCTGTGATGCTGTGATGTGCTCATGTAACAGTGACTCCTGAGGCTAGGAGGATAGCAGTATTTAGCAGGGGGACTTCTATTGGGTTTAGAGGCTTGATCCCTATAGGGGGGCATTGCCCTCCGAGTTCTGGGGTGGGAACTAGGCTGGAGTGGAAGAATGCTCAGAAGAATCCTAGGAAGAAGAATGCTTCGGATGTAATAAATAGAATTATTCCGTAACGTAAGCCCTTTTGGACTGTAGGGGTATGGTGGCCTTGGAATGTGCTTTCTCGTACGATGTCACGTCATCATTGGAGTATCACTAGGATTATAGAGAGTAGGCCTAGGAGTAAGAGTTGGATAGAGTTGTGGTGAAATCATATGGCCAATCCAGAGGTGGTGAGGAGGGCGGCTGCTGCTCCAAAAATGGGTCAAGGGCTTGGGTCTACTATGTGAAATGAGTGGGCTTGGTGTGTCATTAAGGGTTAAATATTTTCTTGTAAGTAAAGGCTTAGAAGAAGTACAAAGACATACGCTTGGATTATTGCCACGGCCACTTCTAGAATTGTTAAGAGGAGTAGAATTGTTATAGTTAGAAGGGACACGGTGGGTATAATGGGAAGGAGGACGGTAGTGGCTGTTGAAATGAGTTGGATGAGTAGGTGTCCAGCTGTGAGGTTGGCTGTGAGGCGAACTCCTAGGGCTAGAGGGCGAATAAGAAGGCTTGTTGTTTCAATTATGATGAGGGCAGGAATTAGAGGTGTTGGGGTGCCTTCTGGTAGAAGGTGCCCAAGAGAAGCTGAGGGTTGGTTTCGTAGGCCTGTTAGCAGGGTGGCAAGTCATAGAGGGAAGGCGAGGGCTAGGTTTATTGATAGTTGGGTGGTAGGTGTGAATGTGTAAGGTAGGAGGCCTAATAGGTTAATAGTTAGAAGTATAATTATGAGTGATGATAGGATTAGGGCTCATTTATGACCTTTTTTGTTTAATGGGGTTATTAGTTGTTTTGTGATTAAGTGGAGGAATCAGAGTTGAAGAGTTGAGAGACGATTTGTAATTCATCGATTGCCAGGAGAAGGAAGTAATAGGGTTGGAAATAACAGTGAAACGAGGATGAGAGGGATTCCGAGGAGGGTTGGGCTTATGAATTGATCAAAGAAGCTTAGGTTCATGGTCAGTTTCAGGAGCGGGGTTTTGTAGTGAGTAGTGTTTTGTTGGAGGGGGGGTTGGTTGGGGTAAATAGTAGGAGTTTGGGTTGCAGGATAAGAGAAAAAGTGAGTCATGAAGTAAGTATAATAAAAAGTCAAGGTGCGGGGTTTAGTTGGGGCATGTCATTAAGGAGGATGAATAATCCTCTTTCTCTAGTTTAAAAGGCTAGTGCTGGTTCATAGCTTCTTAATGATTAGGATGTTAGAAGTGAAGATCAGTTTTCGAAGTGTGTTAGAGGGGCTGATTCTACTACAATAGGTATGAAGCTGTGGTTGGCTCCACAGATTTCTGAGCACTGACCGTAGAAGACTCCAGGGCGGGTTGTGATAAAGGAAGTTTGGTTTAGTCGCCCTGGAATTGCATCGGTTTTTACACCAAGGCTAGGAACAGCTCAGGAGTGGAGAACGTCATCAGCTGTAACGATAATTCGAATTGGGGATTCTATTGGAATGACGATGCGGTTATCAACTTCTAGGAGGCGGAAATGGCCGAGTGGTAGATCTGTAGTTGGTAGTATGTAAGAGTCAAAAGATAAGTCTTTAAAGTCTGTGTATTCATAGGATCAGTATCATTGGTGGCCAATGGCTTTGAGGGTGAGGTCAGGTTCATCGATTTCGTCTATTATGTAGAGGATTTGAAGGGATGGGAGGGCTAACATGATTAGGACAATGGCGGGTAGGATTGTTCAGACAAGTTCTACTTCTTGTGCATCGACGGTATTAGAGGATAGTTTTTCTATAAGTATAAGAGCTAGTAAATACAGGACTAGGCTGCAGATGGCTAGAGCGACTATTAGGGCGTGGTCGTGAAATTCAATAAGTTCTTCTATAATAGGGGATGAAGCGTCTTGAAAACCAAATTGAGAGTGGTTGGCCATGGAGTTGGGATGGGAGGTACTGGGTTTTCACCTGTGATTTAGTCTTGACAAGACTATGTAATGATTTTACTAACAACCCATAAGAAAGAAGCATAAATGGTTTGATGCGGTTGGCTTGAAACCAGCTTATGAGGTTCCTTCCTTTCTTGTACTTGGACAAAAGCTGGTTCTTCAAAGGTATGGTAGGGAGGAGGGCAGCTGTGAATTCATTCAATGTTTGTGGAGGTAAGTTCTGGTTGCACTACTTTCCGTTTGGATGCGAAGGCTTCTCAGATAATGAACATTAGTATAATTCCAGCTACTATGGAGATGAGGGAGCCGATGGAGGATAGGGTATTTCATAGGGTATAAGCATCTGGGTAGTCTGAGTATCGTCGTGGTATACCAGCTAGGACTAGGAAATGTTGTGGGAAGAATGTTAGGTTGACTCCAAAGAATATTACTCCAAAGTGGGCTTTAGCTCATGTGGAGTGAAGGGTGTAGCCAGTGAACAGTGGGAATCAATGTGTGAAGCCAGCTAGAATGGCGAATACTGCCCCCATAGATAGTACATAGTGGAAGTGTGCAACTACGTAGTAGGTGTCGTGCAGGGCGATATCTAGGGAGGAGTTGGCAAGGACGATGCCTGTTAGTCCACCAATGGTGAAGAGGAAGATAAAGCCTAGGGCTCATAGTATGGGTGGGTCTCATTTGATCGTTCCACCATGTAGGGTTGCTAATCAGCTGAAGACTTTGATGCCGGTGGGGATTGCAATGATTATAGTGGCGGATGTGAAGTAAGCTCGGGTGTCTACGTCCATGCCAACTGTAAATATGTGGTGAGCTCATACGATAAAGCCTAGGAAGCCAATGGATAGTATGGCTCAGACTATGCCTATGTAGCCAAAGGGCTCTTTTTTACCGGCGTAATAGGCTACAACATGGGAAATAATTCCGAATCCTGGCAGGATAAGGATGTAGACCTCTGGATGGCCAAAAAATCAGAATAAGCGTTGATATAAAATTGGGTCTCCGCCTCCTGCGGGGTCAAAGAATGTAGTGTTTAGGTTTCAATCTGTTAGAAGCATTGTAATGCCAGCAGCGAGGACTGGTAGGGAGAGGAGAAGTAGAACTGCAGTAATTAGGACAGATCAAACGAATAGAGGGGTTTGGTATTGTGAGACAGCAGGTGGTTTTATATTGATTGCTGTGGTGATAAAGTTGATTGCCCCAAGGATGGATGAGACACCTGCCAGGTGAAGGGAGAAGATGGCAAGGTCTACTGCTGCACCGGCGTGGGCTAGATTTCCGGCTAGGGGTGGGTATACTGTTCCTCCTGTTCCGGCCCCGGCTTCTACTGTAGAAGATGCTAGGAGAAGTAGGAAGGATGGGGGAAGTAGTCAGAAGCTCATGTTATTTATTTGTGGAAATGCTATGTCGGGGGCACCAATTATTAGAGGTACTAATCAGTTGCCAAATCCTCCGATTATAATAGGCATTACTATAAAGAAAATCATAACGAAGGCATGTGCAGTGACGATTACATTGTAAATTTGGTCATCGCCTAGAAGGGTGCCTGGCTGCCCTAGTTCTGCTCGAATGAGGAGACTAAGGGCTGTGCCGATTATACAAGCTCATGCACCAAAAATAAGGTAAAGTGTGCCGATATCTTTGTGGTTAGTGGAGAATAGTCAACGGTTGATGAAAGTCATAGGTAAGATGGCTGAGTGTAGAAGCGTTAGGCTGTAGTCCTTTTTACAGAGGTTTAATTCCTCTTCTTATCGATTCTGTAGTGAAATTCATGTTGAGTTGCAAGCTCATTGATGTGCATTAAACATGCGACGGGATCTAGTAGGCAGAAGCCTGTTGGTTAGGGCATTTAGCTGTTAACTAAAATTTTATGGGATCAAAGCCCATCTGTCTAGGGGGAGGTTCCAGCTTAATTAAAGCATCTGAGTTGCATTCAGGAGATGCAGGTTAGTGTCCTGTGTACCTTAACAGAAACTAAGAGGGATTAGCCCTTGTTTAAGGCTTTGAAGGCCTTCGGTTTAAATAACCTAAGTTTCTAAGGGATTGTGAGTACTATGGGAGAT
>NW_021938553.1:0-18308 GCF_001715985.3 Manacus vitellinus | reverse complement strand
TAAAGTGTAAACAAACAAATGAACAAATGAATGATGAAAGGAAATGATGGGGTAGATTAAAGTGTGTTAAAAAAATTTAACAAATTGATGATGCAAATGTCTTAATTGGAAAATTAGGGGAATGGAAAGTTTGTAAAATTTGAAATTTTTGTTAAAAAATTTAAAAACAAAAATTAATGATGAATAGAGGGAATTTCCCTAGATCATTGCAAAAAATGACAAAATTTTTGTAATTTTTTGTGAAATTGACGACAAAAAATATGTCTGGCGTGCATTAATTAAATTGCAACTTGATGAGAGACGTAATGGAAAAACCAAGCCAACAGCACGTGACAGTGCATCAGTGCAACAGTATGAGACCGAATAACACTTGAAACCATATCATTAATTTTCACGCGAAAGCGAGAAAACCGCTCGCCGACCATAAGGGGTACATGTCAACCATATATGGGAGCCCCCTGGCAGAGCCCTCTGAAGGGCTTATTGAGATCTACCCCAAAAAAAACCCCCAAAAGTTTAGAAGAGAGAAAATGCCGCGATCACGAGGTCCAGGTTGGCCGAACATCCCCAACCATTAGTAACGGAGCGCAAGTTTAGGAAAATTAAGCAAGTTATGGCCCTGACCGAGGAACCAGAGGCAACAAAGAGCAAGTTATGAGAGTGGGTTATTGGTGGAAAGGGAAAGAATACACCTGAAGCTGGACATGATAAACATTACTAACGCCGGGTTGCTGGTTTCTCGTGAGGAGTACGACTAATAAATAACCCAGCACTTCTTGGTTGGTACATAGAGCAAGGTTAAGTGGTGAGTGGTCCATGGACCATGGATTTTAGGTTCTGTGACGTTCCTCATATTGAGAAGGATTTTATGCGTAAATTAGCAGTTTTAGGTTTTAGTTCGTTTGGCGGGATTATTCCTAGAACATGACATGTTATGTCCTTGTGTGGGAATGTACCTAGATCTGTGAATGACAAGTTTTGGATTGTATGGGAGATAGTATGGAAATTTGGATGGTTTTTGCAATAATAGTATGTCAGATTTTCCTACATGCATGTTATGTCTAATGTGGTGGAGGATGCTATGCAAAGTAATACATACCGTAGGGTATGGGGGGAGAGGGGGCCACTCCCCTTGATGTACGTGTTGATTGGAAAGTTGGGGGGTGCTTGGATATTTTTTGGAAAACTCTAAGAAGGGGCGGCCTTCAGTCTTTGGTTTACAAGACCAACGTTTTTTATAAACTATTAGAGTGGTTAGAGGTTGAGTATCTTATTTTCTAGGAGACTAGTAATGGGGAATAAGATGAGAATGATTGTGAAGTAGGTAGTTGAGGCGAGTTGTCCGATGATAATAAATGGATGTTCGACTGGTTGGCTACCGATTCATGTAAGGATTAAAAGATTTGTTACTAGGATTCAGAATAGAAGTTGGGAGAGAGGTCGGAAGGTTATAGTTCGTTGCTTTGACATGTGGAGGAATGGGGCTAGAAATAGAATTAAGACGGAGGTGGCTAGGGCTAGGACTCCTCCTAATTTGTTGGGGATTGATCGTAGGATGGCATATGCAAATAGGAAGTACCACTCAGGTTTAATGTGGGGAGGTGTTACTAATGGATTTGCAGGTGTAAAATTTTCTGGATCTCCTAAGAGGTTGGGTGAGAATATGGCAAGTGTTATTAGAGGAATGAGGAGGAACAAAAGGCCTAGAATATCTTTTATTGAGAAATAGGGGTGAAATGGGATTTTGTCGCAGTCTGAATAAATACCTAGGGGGTTGTTTGAGCCTGTTTTGTGTAAGAAAGTTAAGTGGATGAAGGTGAGACCTGCAATTAAGAATGGGAGGAGGAAGTGGAGGGCAAAGAACCGGGTAAGTGTAGGGTTGTCAACTGAGAATCCTCCTCAAGCTCATTCTACAAGTGTTTGGCCAATGTAAGGAATTGCTGAGAATAGGTTAGTAATTACTGTAGCGCCTCAGAATGATATTTGGCCTCATGGGAGGACATATCCTACAAAGGCAGTTGCTATTAGAGTTAAGAGGAGAATAACTCCTGTGTTTCAGGTTTCTTTATATAGGTAGGAACCATAGTAGAATCCTCGTCCAATGTGTAGGTAAATGCATATGAAGAAGAATGAGGCGTCGTTTGCATGGAGGTTTCGGATTAGTCAGCCGAATTGAACATTTCGGCATGTATGGGCGACGGACGTGAATGCCAGGGTGATATCCGCTGTATAATGTATTGCTAGTAGGAGGCCAGTGGTGATTTGGATTGTTAGGAAGATGCCAAGAAGAGATCCAAAGTTTCATCAGGCGGAAATGTTTGGTGGTGTTGGGAGGTCAATTAAAGAATTGTTGATTATTTTTAGAAGGGGGTGATGTTTTCGTAAGTTAGGGGCCATTAATTCTTAGTTCTGTGTAAATAAGATTATAATTAAGATAGATAGAGCGAAGGATCCTAGATAGGTTTTGATTAGTCCGGAGTGTAGAGTAGTTGAGATTTTGGATACTTTGAGTTGAAGGGTCGCTAGTCCTTCTGGGCCTATTTTTTTATATCAGGATAGGTCGATTAAATGGGATGCAATGTTCTGGCCGTTGTTTAGGAGTTTAGTAGAGCTGAGGCGGTGTATAAGGGGGTTAAAATATCCTAGAGTGCTGGAGAAGTTTATAGTGATATTTTGTTTGGGGGCAGAGAAGGTATGTGTGAGTTTTGATAGTTCTAATGCCAGAATGATGCCTAATGTTGTAATAATGATAGCAGTGTTTTTTGTGACCAGTGGTATGGTTATAGGAGGGGTTTTTGTAGGGGAGATATAAGAGGTAATTAATAGACCAGCTATAATACTTCCGAGAGCGAGACGAGTAATTGGGTTTGTGACTGCTGGGTTGTTTTCATTGATGGGAGTAATGGAGGGAATCCGGGTGTAGTCAGTTTGTACTAGTAGGGCTATACGTAGGCTGTAAGTTGCAGTAAAAGCTGTAGCTACGAGGGTTAGGAGGAGTGCTCAGGTGTTTAGATAGGAGGTGTTAAGACTTTCGATAATGAGATCTTTTGAGTAAAACCCTGCTAAAAATGGTGTTCCTATGAGACCTAAATTTCCGATTGTCAGGCATGAGGTAGTTGTAGGGAGTAGTTTCTGTAATCCTCCTATTTTTCGAATGTCTTGTTCGCCGTTAAGGCTGTGAATGACAGACCCAGAGCAGAGGAAGAGTATGGCTTTGAAGAATGCGTGTGTGGAGATGTGTAGGAAGGCTAGTTGGGGTAGATTTAGGCCAATAGTGACTATTATTAGTCCTAGTTGGCTGGATGTGGAAAAGGCAATAATTTTTTTGATGTCGTTTTGGGTAAGAGCGCATGTAGCGGCAAATAGGGTGGATAGGGCACCTATACAAAGGCACATAGTTAGGGCAATTTGGTTGTTACATAATATGTGGTGAGTGCGAATAAGTAGAAAGATTCCGGCAACTACTATTGTGCTGGAATGGAGTAGGGCAGATACAGGGGTTGGCCCTTCTATAGCTGCTGGGAGTCATGGATGCAGGCCAAATTGGGCGGATTTACCTGTGGCAGCTAGGATGAGCCCTAAGAGAGGGAGAAGGGATATTTGGTTTGGGGAGGATTGCTGTTGAATTTCTCAAGTGTTTATTGAGGATACTAGTCATGCTATGCAGAGGATTAGTCCAATATCCCCAATACGGTTGTAAAGTACGGCTTGAAGTGCAGCGGTGTTGGCTTCTGCTCGACCGTGTCACCATCCAATCAGGAGGAAGGATATAATTCCGACTCCCTCTCAGCCGATAAATAAGAGGAATATGTTATTAGCGATGATTAAGATGAGTATTGCAATGAGAAAGATTAGAAGGTAAAGAGAGAATTTTGTGGTGTGGGGTTCTGAGACTATATATCATGTTGTAAATTGAAGAATAGATCATGTCACGAATAGTGCAATAGGAAAAAACGTTAAGGAGTATTGGTCTATTTTAAGGCTAAAAGGGATTTTGAAGTTCGCAATAAATTTTCATTCTCAATAGAAAGTGGTATTTTCCATATTTAAGTAGATGGAGAGGATTATGGGAATTAAACTAACTATGAAGGAAGTTTTAACAGGGTGTATGATGGTTGTTGGAGAGTTTAGGTAGTTTTTGGATAGGAGGGGGAGTAGGATGGGTATAGAGAGGGTAGCCAGGGTCAAGAATATAGAGGTATTGAGGATTAATGGGAAGTCCATTACTTTTACTTGGACTTGCACCAAGATGAATGGCTCCTAAGACCAGTGGATTGCTATTATCCTTTAAAAGTAAGGGGGCTGAGGTCTTAGGCTCAGATGCAAGAGTTAAACCAGTTCTTGTTGGTTAAACCTCCCCTCGGCAGGCAAGAAGAGTTTAACTTCTATTTTTAGGATCACAGTCTAATGTTTGGTTTAAAACTATGCTTGCATGTGGGGATTCCTGAGATTAGCTCTGGTTTTAGGATGAGGAGGAGGGAGGGTAGGATATGAAGTATTATAAGGAGATGTTCTCGTGTATTTGAATTTTGGGCGGTTGTAATATAGGTTGGAGTTGGACCTCGTTGGGTTATAAGGAGTATGTAGAGGGTATAGGCTGCAGTTAGTAGAGTTGCGGCTCCGGTTAGGATAATGGTGAAGGTAGATCAGTTGAAGAGTGCAATTATGATAGTTAATTCAGCTATCAGGTTAGTGGTAGGAGGAAGGGCTATGTTTGTTAGGTTGGCTAGGAGCCATCAGATTCCTGTTAGAGGTAAAAGGGGTTGTAGGCCTCGTGTTAGAAGGAGAGTACGACTATGTATGCGTTCATAGTTTGTATTAGCTAGGCAAAATAGTATGGAAGAGGTGAGTCCATGTGAAATCATTAGGATTATGGCCCCTGAAAAGGATCAGTGGGTTTGGATTATTGTTGCGGCAATGACTAGACCTATGTGACTTACTGAGGAGTAGGCGATTAGTGACTTGAGGTCGATTTGGCGTAGGCAGATGGAGCTTGTCATTAGTGCCCCTCATAAGGCTAGGGTTAAAAATGGGTAGTAGAGGTAGTCTAATAGGGAGTTTGTAATTATTGAGGTACGCATAATGCCGTATCCCCCAAGTTTGAGGAGGAGCGCAGCTAGGAGTATGGATCCTGTGATTGGTGCCTCTACGTGGGCTTTTGGGAGTCATAGATGTAGACCGTAAAGGGGAGCTTTCACTATGAAAGCGAGCAATAGGGCTAGACTTGATATGAGGCCTGTTCAGGAGTTTGTAAGAGATGAGTGTGAAAGTTTTATTATAGTGATGTGTATAGTTCCTGTTTGGGTGTGAAGATAGAGGATCACTACTAATAGGGGAAGAGAACTAATTAGTGTGTAAAATAAGAGGTAGATTCCAGCACTTAAACGTTCTGGTTGGCTACCCCATCGTGTGATTAGAATTAGGGTAGGGATTAGGGTAGCTTCGAATGCGATATAAAATAATATCAGTTCTAAGGCTGAGAAGGCCAAGATAATGAATGGTTGGGTGAGGATTATGGTTATGGTAAAAATATATTTTCGTGTGGGAGGTTCTTGTTGAAGGTGATTTTGGCTTGCCAGGATTATAAGAGGTAGAAGTCAACAAGATAGAACTAATAAGGGGGATGAAATTTGATCAGTTCCAAGTCATGGTGATAGGTTTTTGCTAGGGTAATAGGTTGAAGGAAGTCATTGTAAGCTAGCGGTTGCAATTAAGAGGCTGTGCGAGGTGACATTGAGTCATAGGAATTTTGGAGGAGATAAGAGGGTCATGGGGAGTAATATGACTGTGGGGAGAATAATTTTTAACATTGTAGAAGGTTTAGATTGTGTAAATGATCCGATCCGTGAGTTCGGGTGGAAGCTACTAGGACTGCTAGACCGGCGCCTGCTTCACAGGCTGAGAATGCTAACATAAGAATGGGCATTAAGGTGGGGGATGTTGTTTGGGTTTGAATAGGTCATATGGAGAGGGCAATGTATATTGATAGTATTATACTTTCTAAGCATAGCAGGGTAGAAATTAGGTGTATTCGGTGAAAGGCTAGTCCTAGACTACTTAGGGTGAAGGCAGAGTAGAAGCTTAAATGCAGAAAGGTCATTGAGAAAGTCACGGGTAGGACTGTGGTTTGTTGAGCCGAAATCAACTGTCTTTGCTAGACTAACTTTCTGAAGTTATTCTGCTCATTCTAAGCCCCCTTGAATTCATTCATAAATTAGCCCTAGTGCGAGGAGGAGAATGACTGTGGAGGTTCATGTTAAGGTAGTGAGGGGGGAGAGGAGTTGAGTAGCCCATGGGAGGGGCAGTAGGAGGGCAATTTCTAGGTCGAACAAGAGGAATAAGATTGCGACAAGGAAGAATCGGATTGAAAATGGGAGGCGGCAGAGCCCAGTGGGTCAAAGCCACATTCGTATGGGGATAATTTTTCTGAATCTGGATTTATTTGAGCTAATCAAAGGTTTAGTGAAGATAATACATAGTGATAGAGAAATTGTGAATATAAAGAGGATGATGTTAATTGCCTTTCTCTGGTTTTGATCCAGATTTTAGAGATTGGAAGTCAATTGTAATTAATATACTAGAAGGGCAAGATCCTCATCAATAGATTGTTATGTAGAGGAACAGTCAGATAATGTCAACAAAATGTCAGTATCAGGCCGCTGCTTCAAAGCCAAAGTGGTGGTTGGATGTGAAGTGGAATTTTACGAGGCGGAGGAGGCAAATCAAGAGGAAGGAGGATCCAATGATTACGTGGAGACCATGAAATCCTGTGGCGACGAAAAAGGTTGATCCATAGACTCCGTCGGCAATTGAGAATGGAGCTTCATAATATTCTATTGCTTGAAGTGCTGTAAAGTAGAATCCTAATAGGACGGTTATAAGTAGGGCTTGGGTAGCTTGGTTCCGATTGCCCTCTGTAATGCTGTGATGTGCTCATGTGACAGTGACTCCTGAGGCTAGGAGGATAGCAGTGTTTAGTAGGGGGACTTCTATTGGATTGAGAGGTTTGATTCCTATAGGAGGTCATTGTCCTCCGAGTTCTGGAGTGGGGACTAAGCTGGAGTGGAAGAATGCTCAGAAGAATCCTAGGAAGAAGAATGCTCCGGATGTAATAAATAAAATTATTCCGTAACGTAAGCCCTTTTGGACTGTAGGGGTATGGTAGCCTTGGAATGTGCTTTCTCGTACGATGTCACGTCATCATTGGAGTATCACTAGGATTATAGAGAGTAGGCCTAGGAGTAAGAGTTGGATAGAGTTGTGGTGAAATCATATGGCTAACCCAGAGGTAGTGAGGAGGGCGGCTGGTGCTCCAAAAATGGGTCAAGGGCTTGGGTCTACTATGTGAAATGAGTGGGCTTGGTGTGTCATTAAGGGTTAAATGTTTTCTTGTAAGTAAAGGCTTAGAAGAAGTACAAAGACATACGCTTGGATTATTGCCACGGCCACTTCTAGAATTGTTAAGAGGAGTAGAATTGTTCTAGTTAGAAGGGACACGGTAGGTATAATGGGAAGGAGGACGGTAGTGGCTGTTGAAATGAGTTGGATGAGCAGGTGTCCTGCTGTGAGGTTGGCTGTGAGGCGAACTCCTAAGGCTAAAGGGCGAATGAGAAGGCTTGTTGTTTCAATTATGATGAGGGCAAGAATTAGAGGTGTTGGGGTGCCTTCTGGTAGGAGGTGTCCAAGGGAAGCTGAAGGTTGGTTTCGTAGGCCTGTTAGCAGGGTGGCAAGTCATAGAGGGAAGGTGAGGGCTAGGTTTATTGATAGTTGGGTAGTAGGTGTGAATGTGTAAGGTAGGAGGCCTAATAGGTTAATTGTTAGAAGTATAATTATGAGTGATGATAGGATTAGGGCTCATTTATGGCCTTTTTTGTTTAATGGGGTTATTAGTTGTTTTGTGATTAAATGGAGAAATCAGAGTTGAAGAGTTGAAAGACGATTTGTAACTCATCGATTGCCAGGAGAAGGAAGTAATAGGGTTGGAAATAACAGCGAGATGAGGATAAGGGGGATTCCGAGGAGGGTTGGGTTTATGAATTGATCAAAGAAGCTTAGGTTCATGGTCAGTTTCAGGAATGGGTTTTTATAGTGGGTAGTGTTTTGTTGGAGGGTGAGTTAGTTGGGGTAAATAGTAAGAGTTTAGGTTGAAGGATAAGAGAAAAAGTGAATCATGAAGTTAGTATGATAAAAAGTCAAGGTGCGGGGTTTAGTTGGGGCATGTCATTAAGGAGGGTGAATAATCCTCTTTCTCTAGCTTAAAAGGCTAGTGCTGGTTCATAGCTTCTTAATGATTAGGATGTTAGAAGTGAAGATCAGTTTTCGAAGTGTGTTAGAGGGGCTGATTCTACTACGATAGGTATGAAGCTGTGGTTGGCTCCACAGATTTCTGAGCACTGACCGTAGAAGATTCCAGGACGGGTTGTGATAAAGGAAGTTTGGTTCAGTCGTCCTGGAATTGCATCGGTTTTTACACCAAGGCTAGGAACAGCTCAGGAGTGGAGAACGTCATCAGCTGTGACAATAATTCGAATCGGGGATTCTATTGGAATGACGATGCGGTTATCAACTTCTAGGAGGCGGAAATGACCGAGTGGTAGATCCATAGTTGGTAGTATGTAAGAGTCAAAAGATAAATCTTTAAAGTCTGTATATTCGTAGGATCAGTATCATTGGTGGCCAATAGCTTTGAGGGTGAGGTCAGGCTCATCGATTTCGTCTATCATGTAGAGGATTTGAAGGGATGGGAGGCTAGTATAATTAGGACAATGGCAGGTAAGATTGTTCAGACAAGTTCTACTTCTTGTGCGTCGACGGTGTTGGAGGATAGTTTTTCTATAAGTATAAGAGCTAGTAAATACAGGACTAGGCTAAAAATGGCTAGTGCGACTATTAGGGCGTGGTCGTGAAATTCAATAAGTTCTTCTATAATAGGGGATGAAGTGTCTTGAAAACCAAATTGAGAGTGGTTGGCCATGGAGTTGGGATGGGATGTACTGGGTTTTCACCTGTGATTTAGTCTTGACAAGACTATGTAATGATTTTACTAACAACCCATAAGAAAGAAGCATGAGTGGCTTGATGCGGTTGGCTTGAAACCAGCTTATGAGGGTTCGATTCCTTCCTTTCTTGTACTTGGACAAAAGCTGGTTCTTCAAAGGTATGGTAGGGAGGAGGGCAGCCGTGAATTCATTCAATGTTTGTAGAGGTAAGTTCTGGTTACACTACTTTCCGTTTGGATGTGAAGGCTTCTCAGATAATGAACATTAGTATAATTCCAGCTACTATGGAGATGAGGGAGCCGATAGAGGATAGGGTGTTTCATAGGGTATAAGCATCTGGGTAGTCTGAGTATCGTCGTGGTATAGCAGCTAGGCCTAGGAAATGTTGTGGGAAGAATGTTAGGTTGACCCCAAAGAATATTACTCCAAAGTGGGCTTTAGCTCATGTAGAGTGAAGGGTGTAGCCAGTGAACAGTGGGAATCAATGTGTGAAGCCAGCTAAAATGGCGAATACTGCCCCCATAGATAATACATAGTGGAAATGTGCAACTACGTAGTAGGTGTCGTGCAGGGCGATGTCTAGGGAGGAGTTGGCAAGAACGATGCCTGTTAGTCCACCAATGGTGAAGAGGAAAATAAAGCCTAGGGCTCATAGTATGGGCGGGTCTCATTTGATTGTTCCACCGTGTAGGGTTGCTAGTCAGCTGAAGACTTTAATGCCAGTGGGGATTGCAATAATTATGGTGGCGGATGTGGAGTAAGCTCGGGTATCTACGTCCATTCCAACTGTAAATATGTGGTGAGCTCATACGATAAAGCCCAAGAAACCAATGGATAATATGGCTCAGACTATGCCTATGTAGCCAAAGGGTTCTTTTTTACCGGCGTAGTAGGCTACAACATGGGAAATAATTCCGAATCCTGGTAGGATAAGGATGTAGACTTCTGGATGGCCAAAAAATCAGAATAAGTGTTGATATAAAATTGGGTCTCCGCCTCCTGCGGGGTCAAAGAATGTAGTGTTTAGGTTTCAATCTGTTAGAAGCATTGTAATGCCAGCAGTGAGGACTGATAGGGAGAGGAGAAGTAGAACTGCAGTAATTAGGACGGATCAAACGAATAGAGGGGTTTGGTATTGTGAGAGAGCAGGTGGTTTTATATTGACTGCTGTGGTGATAAAGTTGATTGCCCCAAGGATGGATAAGACACCTGCAAGGTGAAGGGAGATGATGGCAAGGTCTACTGATGCACCGGTGTGGGCTAGATTTCCGGCTAGGGTTGGGTATACTGTTCATCCTGTTCCGGCCCCGGCTTCTACTGTAGAAGATGCTAGAAGAAGTAGGAAGGATGGAGGAAGTAGTCAGAAGCTCATGTTATTTATTCGTGGAAATGCTATGTCGGGGGCACCAATTATTAATGGTACTAATCAGTTACCAAACCCTCCGATTATAATAGGCATTACTATAAAGAAAATTATAACGAAGGCATGTGCGGTGACGATTACATTGTAAATTTGGTCATCGCCTAAAAGGGTGCCTGGCTGTCCTAGTTCTGCTCGAATGAGGAGACTAAGGGCTGTGCCGATTATACCAGCTCATGCGCCAAAAATAAGGTAAAGTGTGCCGATATCTTTGTGGTTAGTGGAAAATAGTCAACGGTTGATGAAAGTCATAGGTAAGATGGCTGAGTGTAGAAGCGTTAGGCTGTAGTCCTTTCTACAGAGGTTTGATTCCTCTTCTTATCGATTCTGTAGTGAAGTTCCTGTTGAGTTGCAAGCTCATTGATGTGCATTAAACATGCGCCGGGATCTAGTAGACAGAAACCTGTTGGTTGGGGCATTTAGCTGTTAACTAAAATTTTATGGGATCAAAGCCCATCTGTCTAGGGGGAGGTTCTAGCTTAATTAAAGCATCTGAGTTGCATTCAGGAGATGCAGGTTAGTATCCTGTGTACCTTAACAGAAACTAAGAGGGATTAGCCCTTGTTTAAGGCTTTGAAGGCCTTCGGTTTAAATAACCTAAGTTTCTAAGGGATTGCGAGTACTATGGGAGATAGTGGTAGGAGTATAATTGATAAGGAGGTAAAGGTTGTGATTAGGGTGTTAGTTGGTTTGTTAGTTTGTCATTGTTTTATGTAGTTAGTGAAGTTTGGGGGTAGTGTGATGGTTGCACAGTAGGCCAGTCGTAGGTAGAAGAAAAGTCCAAGTAAAGAGAGTAGGGTAATAGCTGTGGCTACTACTGTTAGTTCTTGTTTTGTGAGCTCTTGAATAATTAACCATTTGGGTAGGAATCCCGTTAGGGGAGGAAGACCTGCAAGGGAGAGGAGAGTGAGCATAAGGATTGTGGTTAGTGATGGAATTTTGGTTCCTGTGGATATAACAGTGGATAGTTTTAGGGTATTGGTTGTGTTAAGGATGAAGAAGATGGCGGAAGTTGTTACAGTATATAGATAGAAGGTAATTAAAGTCAGATTGGGGTTATAGTTGAGAATAATAGTTATTCATCCTAGGTGTGCGATAGATAAGAAAGCTAAAATTTTGCGAGTTTGGGTTTGGTTAAGTCCTATTCAGCCACCTAGGGCTGCGGAAGCAATAGCTATCGAAGATAGGAGAGCTGGGTTGAGTGAGGGGGATGTTAGGTAGAATATTGGAAATTTTATGACTGTGGCTAGTAGGAGGCATGTTGTTATAGTTGAGCCTTGAAGAACTTCTGGAAATCAGAAATGAAATGGGACTAAGCCTAGTTTAATTGAAATTGCAATAGTTAGTAGTATACATGATATGGGGTGGGTTAGTTGGGTGATGTCCCATTGGCCAGAGAATCATGCATTGGTCATGCTGGAGAATAAAAGTAGCGTAGATGCGGCTGCTTGAGTTAGAAAGTATTTAGTAGAGGCTTCAATGGCTCCTGGATGGTGGCTTTTAGAGATTAATGGAAGAATAGCTAAAGTGTTAATTTCTAAGCCGACTCATGCTATTATTCAGTGGTTACTCGAAATTGTGATTGAGGACCGAGCACTGCAATAACGGTTCTTGGCACAGTTGAGGGTTCGTGCAGCAATGCCACTTTATTCAGGGACAACAGGGGTTTAAATAAGGGGTTTAAAGTCTGAGGGGAGGATTCTGAACTGGGGAGGAGCATGGGACTGACAACTCAGGGAAAAGTGTGATAGGGAGACAGGGAAAAGGTGGGTGGAACTTCGGAGTTCCTCCTTACCTCTTTACTCCTGACGGGGTACTGCGATCCCCCTACACCGCTGACTCTGATGTTAGTGGTCTGGGCTGGCCAGCCGTACGACCAGTCCTTGGAGGCAATTATGGTGACATCCGCCCATGTCGAGTAACCCTTCCACCTTGACTTTCTGAGGGTGCCTAGGTTGAGAAAAGTAGATGAGACATGTTAGAAGAGGGCGAGAGGTCTTCACTGAGGTTGTCCAGTGGACCTCCCTCAGTGATCCCTCCCTCCGCTCCTCATCTGGGGACACCACACAGAGCAGCTCGTCGGTGGAGACCATCTTCGCCACGGGGAAGCGGTCCTCCAACTGCACGGGAGGGAGATGCACAGTTAGGCATATAGCTATATTTGTGTTCGTCAGTCTCGTCAGGAGAGTAGGCACTACAATTATTCCCTTAGCCACTGCTGAAAAGTGCGATATCATCAGGTAAGTCTTATCTGGATCGACCGGGGCAGATGGTCTAACCCTGGCCTGCTCATAGGAGCTTAGGTGAGTAGATGGGTGAGTAACGGAAAGGATTATCCAATTTAGGGGAACACACTAGTTTTTAACTGAGATAGGGTCTGCTGAATTTAAAGGATCACACTGAACGGGAATGAGGTCTGTCGGAGGCTCTTGGGTAATGGGGTAGCTGGGCGCGGTGTTGGGCGCAGGATGGAGCGGAGAGCAGGGGTTATTTGTGTCGTCGCGCCCCCCTGGGCGCTCTGCTCCCCGTTTCCCTGATGTTCACAGGAGCAAGGGCGAAGATCGGGCAACGATTGGAAGGTTACCCTTTTCCTCAGCTCTGGGGACCTCCTGGGGGGAAGGGGCTCACCATTGATATTGGTCATTGACCTACAACTAGAAGACCAATGGTGGCCCTTCCCACACCTCCGACATAGGGTCTTAGACAAATTTGGTTCGGGGACTAACTTAGGACAATGTTTTTTGAAGTGTCCCTTTTCACCACAATTGAAACATGATTGGGGATCCATGAAAGTGGCAGCCAATAGACGCGCTTTATGGGAATTGGAACCTATATTTTTACATGCGTCTATCATTTCGAGTAGGGAGGGATCTTCAAAGCTTTCTGACAGTCCTCATTCGCCTTTTTGATAACCAATTTATTGAATAAAATTTCCTGGCTCTCTTTTTGGTGGACCTGCCTGCTGATTGCCTCTTTTAGCCTGGTTATGAATTCTACAAAAGGTTCTTTTGGGCCTTGGTTAATAAGTGTGAAAGAAGGCGTCTGCACATAGGCATCTGTCACCCTTTTCACGGCCTCTAATGCCAATTCTTTAGTCGCTTCTAAAAATTTGGGGTCAATTCGAGCTTGATCCCCCTACTCGAATAGTTCCCCTCCCCATAGAGCATGTCTATTGCCTGCTGAATTGGGATTCCCCTTCTTTCCATTTTGTCATTGACATATGCAGTGATTAATTTTTTCCATTCTACCTCAAATACTGAGGACTGTACAGTTGTAAAGAGTCCTCCTATCACTGCTCTTATGTTGTAACGTATCAGCTTATAGGCCAGGAAGAAGGATTCTAGCAACTCGATGGTGAAGGGTGCCCCCAACCCATACTCGACGATGGCCTTTTTCATATCTTTTAGCATGGGGTACAATATTGGTCCGCCACTTGTCGTGACGAGGGAAGAATGAGACGCTCAATATGAGAATCAGCAAGCTTCGTTTATTGATCATTGCTAACAACTTAATATATGCTTTATAACTAGTTCATACATATTGCAAAAGCTAAGCTCATTATTGGTTCTGCTTAAATGTTGATCTCACCTCTTACTCATTTCTTTGTTGACACAGGTGGTACTCAGTTGCTTTTTGTTTTGCTAATCACAATGTCCTGTTTACCAGCCAGCTAACAGGGTACAAGGGCACTGTAACCTCACTATCTAAGATGTTCCCACGGCCTAGGCAAGCCGTGTTCTATAGCCAATTCCCTACAAATACCCCCGTTTTTTTATTCTGGGCTAATAATGTTTTCTCTGTTATAGCACTTACACATTTAACAATACAAGAAAAAGCAATATGAACTATTACTAAAATTACAACAATTGTCAACAACCATCATAGGTTTTTCTTTAACAAAACTTAAAACCCATTCAGACATAGAACCAAAAATAGATTGAAGCCACAAGTCTATAGGACTAGTTGTTACTGTTACTTTCTTTGTGTGTTCTACTGTTTCACTCAGGCTCTACAGTTCTTTTGTGTACAGGCTAGGCAGTTTGTGCCAGCTGGACAAGTCGTGGTTTTGATAAACACTTAATCTAGATTGAAATAATCTCAACATAAAACAGGTTTGAGTCCCATTACCACTTTTGTTATGTATATACAGTGATCCCATTAAATCTAACTCTTGGGGATCTTTTGCCAGAGTAAGACCTCGAGGGTTAGTACTAAAATAGACAGTACAAGCACGACGACAATCCAGACAAGAGACAACAACTGAGCGAGCAATAGAATGAATTAAGCTAAATCGACATCTGAAGGTTTCTGTATGCTGTGCTCTCAGTTTCTCACCAGTGCCCTCCTCCTTGCTCTCAGCCCTGTCACGAAGCTCAGGCAACATGGCCGAGGTGGGTGCTGAGGTCAGGCTGAAGGACGAACTGACATGCCCCATCTGCCTGGACATTTACAGGAACCCTATGTCTCTGGGGTGCGGTCACAGCTTCTGCAAGGAGTGCATGCATACAGAAGGAACAGAAATATGCCAGCAGGGCCCTTCCCAGTGCCCACTCTGCCTTTACCCCACAGGCCCCCGTTCAGCCATGAAGACTTGCCTGACCTGCAAGGTCTCCCTGTGCCAAGCCCACCTGAGTAAGCATAGCACAAAGAACACTCAGAAAAAACTACGTCCTGGTGGGGCTCTGTGGTGCCCAGGTTTTGGCTGAGAGAAAATCCCCCAGTACAGTAAACTGCTGGAATGCTACTGTGAGAAGGACAAGGTCCACACCTGCACGCTGCGCTCCGCCCCCAGCTCCCACAGGGACCACAAGACCATCAGCTTAAAGGAGGCTTTTGGCCAAGCACAGCGTGTTTTTCTCAAAACTGTAAAAGAGGTAAAAAACTATGAAACTGCACTGGATCGAAGCATAGGAAACTTGCTGGAACAATCCTCTGCAAAGGAGTTCTTTAGAGTACAAACAACACTTGAAAATTAAGACTTGGCATAACTGGTTGAGAAATGACTGCTTTTTGTGTACATGAACCCTAAATATTTCCAGGGTACTTTTCACTGCACCGTGCCAGGAGCAACTACTAGGCCAAAGAATTGTAGACTCTTTCTGCTTTCAGCGTCCAACACACCCAGCTAATCCTCAGTGGTTACAGCTAGCAGAAATATCATCTATATAATGACAACAAAGACAGTCAGAAAATTGCATTGGAAACATAAACCACTGACAAATTATAGAAAAGCCTTTAATTCTATGGGAGAGGGTTTTCTATGGATAACACTCATAAGGTTCTGCACGAATAATAGATGAAACTAAAAATGCACATTTTTTCTCTATCACTGGGATCTAACTGGATTGTGAGAAGATAACCTGTCAAATCAATAATAACAATGGGTTATTCAGCAGAAAGCACAGAAGGGGTCAGTAAGCCAATGCTTACTAACCATGATTGCACCAACCTGTCTGAGATCATGCAAAGGTTTTCATTTCATAGATTTTTTCTTTATCACAAACACAGGGGTAATTAAAGGATTCCGAGATGGTTCAATGTAATCAGAATCAAGCTGCCTTCTGACAAGCTGTTGCAGGGCCAACAGCTGTTCTGTAGGTAGGAGCCATTGTTTAAGTCACACAGGATCTGTATGTTCTAACCAAGCAGTACCTCCTAATATCACAACCTTAACTCTTGGAATGACTAGAGAAGTTTGTTTGTTTGTTTGTTTGGACAATTAACAGCAAGCTTTGAGCATCACAAAGAATACAGGTTGCCTTCGTACAACCCTAAACATTCACTAGTCAAATTATGCAAGCAATACATCTGGTATAAAACAAGGATTAATCACAATTAGTGAGGCTATTTTGCTGAGAACACAGCTACAATGGGTAGGGCATGTTTTAAGGAGGAGAGACTAGCCGTTTTACAATTCATATTGCTACCAGCTGTTGCACGGGAGGGGTTTTGAAGACAATATATAAGGATTCTTTAAAACAACACTTCAGCTCTGGTCACACTGATCAACATAATTGGTCTGCTCTGGCCTCCAGCCAGGAGGCCTGAAGACACACTATCCACAACACTACAGATGTTTTTGAGAAGGCACGCAGGATGGCCTTGACAATCTGCCCCTGCAACGAGCTGAGCAAACAAGGCAGCAACATCGACAACTCCTGATTTAAATCCTGGAAAACACAGAAAAGCTCAAAACGACTCTCACTACTGCCATAGCAGATGCAAATGCAATTATTTGATGGTCTGAGGACCTCACCCTCGCACAAGCCTGCATTATCTCTAGCTAGTTATGTAACTAGCAACTTCTGTATCTGTCACAAAACTTGTTTCTCTACAGCATCTTGCAGCTTTTCCACGAATTGTAAGAATGGTTCCCGGGCACCTGGATGCATAGTGGTGTATTTTGTTTCGGGCTCTGCCAACCTTGCAGTCTGCACTAATGTTTGCTGGCTTATGATTTTTACTTGCTCTAAAACTAGTGGTCTCCTGCGCAGCTTACACAGCTAAGGAACAACAGCAGTGGAAAAACTCCACCTGAGACTTAACTTGCATAAATTTCATACAAGACTGTAATAGAATATTAAATTTTTGTAAGAACTTCTTATTTAACTTCAGTTCAGATCATACAGCTAGCCGGACAGGGCTTGTCTAGAAATAACTAAAACCTCATCACTCAGGGTGGGAATTTGAAGAATTCATATACCATTCAGAATAAGGATTCACTATGGTTCAACAGAATCATGTTACACATCTCTAAAATCTTAACACCAGCAGAAGGTATTTTTAAGTTTACACAGTCACACATTCATGTAGCTTTTCTCTTTCACACCACATTCAGGTGGCCACCTCAAACATGCTCCTCAGTCACACACATTTTCAAGTAGTCATTGACTGTGCGCTTCTTATCAGTTTCATAATTCAAAGGAAATTTATGGCATAGCCGTCATCAGCAATCTGCAAATCCTGCATAACTCTCTATGTAAAAGACAGATACAGCAAGAAAGAACAGAATATTATCTTGGAAATCTTCAACCCTTCTCATAGAGCAATGATATTCTGTCATAAAGGCAATAAAACTACTTTTGCAGGGGGCAAGACTATGTCCTTCTGTCTCATCGTTCCGTCTCCAAATCTTCTACCTGCACCCTGCCCCTGGGGGAAACAGCCAAATTTCATGTAAGAGATGCGAAATAGCAAGCTATAGGAAATTCTTAACCTTCTGTAATATGCAAAAGGCTAAGCACGGATGTTGCATTATTTCTAATCTTGCTTCAAAGGATTTTTCGTCAGTCTCCCTTTCTGTTTTTGAAGAAAACATTTGAGAATGCCATGAGCACGCTTCCATGCGTAACACCTATTGCTGTAAAAACAATGCAATCTTATCTGATTTATAAGTTGGGATATTGTTAATTTTAAGTTGTTTTTTCTCTTTTCCCTTTTTTCTGTGTTTTACCGTCTTTGCCTCCCCCCCGCCCCTCATTGCCGAAGGACGAAGGAGGGGGAGGAGGGACCGGGCTCACCCAAAGAAAATCAGCAGAAGGAACTTAATCACAGAGTCTGCTTAAGAAAAGACAAAAACATAGGAGAGGGAGAGAACAGCTGCAAACAGTTTCAGAGAGGGGGTGATTGGTCGAAGCTGCAAACAGTTTCAGAGAGGGGGTGATTGGTCTAACGGGGAAAAGGAGAAACAGCTTTCCCCCTCCTCCAGCTGCACCCCTCAAGGCTTTTGCTACCATCATTAACTCGCCGCTCTAGGAAGAGGAGCGGCACCAGGGAAAAAACACTCGCTGCAAAGAAGGGAAGGGGAACGCACACCCCCCAGGACCATGGCTGTCAGCAGTGCGGGGGACACAGAGCCCCCCCGCTGCTCGCCGCACCCGGAGCCGCCG
>NW_021938552.1:0-19803 GCF_001715985.3 Manacus vitellinus | reverse complement strand
TGGGGGGGAGTGTGGATCAGCTGGAAGGCAGGAGGGCTCTGCAGAGGGACCTGGACAGGCTGGATCCATGGGCTGATTCCAAGGGGATGAGGTTCAACCAGGCCAAGGGCCGGGTCCTGCCCTTTGGCCACAACAACCCCCGGCAGCCCCACGGGCTGGGACAGAGTGGCTGGAGAGCAGCCAGGCAGGAAGGGAGCTGGGAGTGGGGATGGACAGGGAGCTGAACAGGAGCCAGAGTGTGCCCAGGGGGACAAGAGGGCCAATGGATCCTGGCCTGGCTCAGGAACAGGGGGGCCAACAGGGCCAGGGAAGGGATTCCTGCCCTGGACTCAGCGCTGGGGAGGCCACCCCTGGAGTGCTGTGTCCAGTTCTGGGCCCTCAGCTCAGGAAGGCCATGGAGGGGCTGGAGCAGGGCCAGAGGAGAGCAACGAGGCTGGGGAAGGGACTGGAGCACAAGTGCTGTGAGGAGAGGCTGAGGGAGCTGGGGGGGCTCAGCCTGGAGAAGAGGAGGCTCAGGGGAGACCTCCTCACTCTCTGCAACTCCCTGCCAGGAGGGGGGAGCCAGGGGGGGTTGGTCTCTTTTCCCAGGCAACTCTCAGCAAGACAAGAGGGCTGGGTCTGCAGCTGTGCCAGGGGAGGGGGAGGTTGGAGATCAGGAAGAATTTCTTTGCAGAGAGGGTGCTGAGCCATTGGAATGGGCTGCCCAGGGAAGGGGTGGATTCTCCGTCCCTGGAGGTGTTTAAGGACAGACTGGATGTGGCATCAGTGCCATGGGCTGGGAACCACGGCGGGGTTGGATCAAGGGTTGGACTGGATGATCTCGGAGGTCCCTTCCAACCCAGCTGATTCTGGGATTTTATGATACTTACTTATAACAGGATTTATAAAACCAATGGCTTTTCATCTCGTTGTAGACCTTTGGCGGGGGGGAGGAAGTCGTGGTTCTCATTATAAATGAGAATTATAAATATTTGTGGACACCAGAAATGCTTGAGGGGTTGGGAACTAGATTGGCTATAAAATATAAGCTGTGAGATGGAGCTTTCGAGCTCTGGGTTGACACCTTTTGAAGTGTTTCCATCCTCTCCAGGGTCGTGCACCGGCCCTAAATTCAAGATACATCCAAGATCCCCTCGGAATGCTTTTAAATCCAACCCTTTGTGGTTGTTGCAGGTACAAAAGGGCCACTTGGGGAGAAAGGGAAGCAGCTAAAAGGCTCTGGAATGGATATTTTTTTTTTTTAAAGATGCCACACTGGAGATAGACCAAAAAAAAATCCATACAATGCACTTGAAAGGGTTTTAGGAGTCTAAAAATTTGCTTTGCAGGCTTCCTTTAGAGTGAATAAAAGCAGAGAGAGAGACACAAAAATAGCTTGTCCAGCTTCAGAGAGGAAGATGTTGCAGCTTTTCAACAAACACCAGGATCAATAGTTTGCAAAAAAAAAAAACCACAAAGTGTTTCTTTTTTTTTTCAGAAACAAAACCTGCTTGAAATCCAGCCAGTGCTTTTCCCCCTCACGAGGAACTTGGGGGGCAAAACGAGAAATAAAAAGTATCAACTCTTTGGAAACCCCAAAAAGTGGGCTCAGAAACTGGAAAAACCTACCTGAAGTCGAGCCAATGTTTTCCCAGGGAAAAATCCAGCAGAAGTGGTTTTTTGTATCCTTTTCACGTGACAAAGCTTGAAAACTTCTTGTCTGGGAGCCCTCTCTGAATGGAGAATTTATTCAGATTTAATGTCAGTAAATATGTTTAGAGAGGCATTTAGGGATAAAATGGATTGTTGGGGCAAAACCTTTTTTCTTTTTTTCTTTTTTTTTTCTTTTTTCTTTTTTCTTTTTTTCTTTCTTTTTTTCTTTCTTTTTTTCTTTCTTTTTTTCTTTTTCTATTCTATGATTTTATAAAAGAGATGTGGATTGAGTGGAGAATGTTCTTTGCCTGCTCAACCAACCAGCCCCTTTTTATTTTCATTTTGCTGTTGGATCTGAATTACTCCCCAATAAATGATGATTCAGGATTACTTTTTACCACGTTTTTTCCTGGAAAATGATTTTTTTCCAGCAATTCCTACTCTGCAACACCTGAAGAGGTTCTGCCTGCAATCAGGGAAGGGAGTTTAATAATCTACCTAATCAAAACCCCATTATGCTCTCAGAGCTAATGAGATCTTGAGTGCTTCAATTAATACTGGGCATTTTGTAGCAGCGAGCTTGTGTGTTTTATTAATTTAGCCCCAATCCTGGCAGCCAATTATCAGTAGGAGTTGCAGCAGATGATGCTCAGAACTTGTTAAAAGGAGGATTTTAGGCATAGCTGGAATCAGGGTGTTTAATAAAACATCTCTTCTGCTTTTATTCCCCCCACATCTAGAACAAGTTCTGTCTGGAAAAATGAAAATATTGCTATTCCTGCCTCGTGTGAGTTTGATCTTTTCAAATTAACGCCCAGAATATCCTTTAATTTGAGCTCTGAATTTACTCAGGCAGAAAAGCACGTGTGTAAACACTTTGTGTCTGCAAGACACCCCCTCCCCAAAAAATGTTATTTGCATAGTTAAATAGAGGAGTTGGAGCTCGGAGATCCCGCTTTTATATCTGCAGCCAACAGATGCATTAGTTTGCATTTCTAAAAAAAAAGGAAAAGAAAAAAAAAGGAAATGGGCCATCTCAAGTAGTGGCAACAAATCTGGTGGATATTTACATTTTTGTAGAAATAATCAAGACTTACTGTGGAAAATCTACATTTGAGCCAGTGCTGGAGCTGATACTCCGAGATGTTTTCATTTTAAATAAGATATTTTTGGTTGGGTTAGATGGTTTTAACTTCCATGCTGCAATCTGGTGTATGTGGAAATTATATATATATATACATATTTGTCTGGGCAGGGACATGTGCTTAGAAAGCAGTTGGAGACTTAGGGAGGAGAACAAATCCTGGTGTCTCCCTCTGTGGGAGACTTGTTCCAAGTTCATCCAACCTGGCCTTGGACACTTCCAGGGATCCAGGGGCAGCCACAGCTTCTCTGGGAATTCTATTCCATGGCCTCCCCACCCTCCCAGCCAGGAATTCCTTCCTAAATCAGGCAATTTCTTTCCAATCATGCAAGTAAGAACCAAACATTGCTCCTACTCTCAGGATGGAATCATAAAAAAACCAACTTTTATTCACCTACAGACTCGAGTCAACTCACCAGTCGTGACCTCCCGGGATGACAGTGGGTCTGGGAGGAGAAAAATAAGGAGAACAGGAACAAAGAGCCCAATTGTCCCTGGAACAGGCACAGCTGGAATATCAAGAAGACACTGAAAAAGCAGAAATGTTGGAGGAGAGTCACAGGGATGATGCAGGATTAGGAGAGTTAAGAAAACTTGCTGTAGAGAGAGAAGCCACAAAGCCTGGCAGCTAAAGGAAGGTTGGGCATGTGAGACATGATGAATAAAGGGTTGATTTTATTCCCATGAACAGAGGGCATTAATGCTGGCATTTACCAAATTCAGATTAGAGGACATGAGGAATAAAGAGTTGATTTCATTTCCATGAACAGAGGGCATTAATGCTGGCATTTACCAAATTCAGATTAGAGGATATCTGGCTCTACATTCTGTGAATCCAATAAATTATGATGTCCTTGGAATTAAAGGCAAATAAGCACTTGCTCCAAACTCATCATTTGTCAGATGCTTGGTGATAATTGTCTTAAATTACGAATAAAATTCTCCCAAACTCCACCACAAGTCTGTGGTTCTACTCAAGGCAAGACCAGGAAGTTTCCACTGGTCCTCCATCCCTCAGATCCTCTTGGAGCCTCCTCTGGACTCTCTCCAGCAGCTCCACGTCCTCCCTGTGCTGTTCCCAGGGCTGGAGCAGCTCTGCAGGGGGGTCTCAGCTGAGGGGGGCAGAGGGGCAGAATCCCTGGGATCAGCCCAGGATGGGCTTGGAATTCTCACCCACCAACACCCCCAAATCCTTCTCCTCAGAGCTCCCCTCAACATTCCGGGTGCTCCTTGTCGGCCCTTCAAACATTCATCACAAAAATCAACTTTAATTATCCAGCTGCCTCCTGGATCCTCAGCAGCTCCTCCAAGACCCTAACACTTCCCAAATCCTACCAATTTTTCAACTTGGGCCTTTTTAATCATTAAACCCCCGAATCCTTTGATATGAACTTTACGTCACCCGAGAAACACCGAATTTCCCGAGCCTGACAGGCACAGCCCGAGCCTTAAATCTCCAAGCTGGAAAGTCCCTCAACTTGAAAAAAAAAAAAACCCTCCTTTTTTCCCTTCTCTCTCTAATCAGCTTTTGCTGCCAGTCGCTGTTCCTGAGCTGAAAAGAAAAAGGAGCCGTTTGTCTTGCCCAAAATATGACGGTTTAGACACCGAAACGCGGCGGATTTTCCGGCTGGATCTTTCTTTGGCAGAGATGTCTAAATGTAGGCTGGGATTAGGGAGTTAAGGCTGAGGGAAAGACAGTTCCTTTTAGGGTTTTTCTCTTTTTTTTTGGTTGGTTGACATAAACCCCTCTCTGCTGCAAATCCCCTCTCAGAGTTCCGCGTGTGACATTCGGGCCCTTCCCGCTTTGCGGACGGGAAATTTTGGGATTTGAACTCGGCCCCTGGTTGAAAAGCTCCTGAAATGAAAAGCTGCTTGCTTTTAAATCGATGCTAATCCCCCCAAAATCCGAATGTCTGATATTTTTCAAGTCGTGATGTTGATTTATTCTTATAAATATTTCATTTTTCAGCGGTGCTCTTCAAAACTTGTGGTTTGTAGATGGTTTTTCCCAACATTTTTTTTGGGATAATAATCTTGGCCTGATGGAAAATCAGTTGTTCCTCTGCCTTTTCATTCGATGTTAATCCCCAAACCCCCAAATACCACAAATTTTAAATTTCTGAACCTGATTTTTCCACCCAAATAAGAAACCCTCCACTTGTTCCCCTTACACATTCCTTGGGAAAAATCCCTGTTGGGTGACAAACCTGGGATGACCCAGCCAGGATTGATGGATTGGGGAATTGCTGCAGGTTTTCCAGTGGATTTGCAGTCTCTCCCCTTCAATATATAGATATAATCATATATATATATATATATATATTTGATTAGTATACTATATATAGATATAATTCAATATATATTATATATATATTATATATCATAATATAATAATATAATATATACTAATAATATATTATTTTTATAATATATTATAATATATAATGACTGATATATATAAAAAGAAATTGGGTATAACCCCTAAAATACTTCCTGGGGCATGAAAATCCAGGCCAACATTGGCAGCATCACTTGGAAAATTCATAAATATATTAAATATCAAGTTTGAAAGGGATTTTTTACATTTCCAAAATTATGATGTTGATTAATTCTTATAAATATTTCATTTTATTTTTTAGTGATAGGTGTTCCCAAACTTATGGTTTGTAGATGGATTTACCAAGAGCCTTTTTTAAATCTTTTTAGGATTAACTTAATCTTGCCCTTGATGGAAAATCAGTTGTTCCTTTGCCTTTTTCATTCGATTTAATCCCCAAAACCCCAAATTCTCCATATTTTAATTACCTGAAAACCTGATTTTTTCCACCCAAAATAAGGAAAAACCCCTCCACTTGTTCCCCCTACACATTCATTGGGAAAAATCCCTGTTGGGTGACAAACCTGGGATGGCCCAGCCAGGATTGATGGATTGGGGAATTGCTGCAGGTTTTCCAGTGGATTTGCAGAGTTTCCCCTTTAAAATATATATAAATATATATATAAATATATAATATTTTATTCTATATTATCTATATTCCCTAAAAAAGGAAAATTTGGGTATAACCCCTAAAATATCCTGGGACATTGGAAAATCCAGCCCAAACATTGATGCAGCATCACTTGGAAAATTCATAAATATATTAAATGTCAAGTTTGAAAGGGATTTTTTATATTCACAAAATTATGATGTTGATTCATTCTTATAAATATTTCATTTTATTTTTTAGTGATGGTGTTCCAAACTTATGGTTTGTAGATGGTTTTTCCCAAGACCTTTAACTTTTTTTAGGGATAATAATCTTGGTCTGATGGAAAACCAGTTTCTCCTCTGGCTTTTCATTTAATCCCAAAAAACCCAAATGCCTCCTATTTTAATTCCTGGATTTTTTTTTTCATCCTTTTGCTCTGATTTTGGGGGATTTAGTGGGAATTTAAGCTCGTAGAAAGCCCAGTTTTTATCAAAAAATATCCTATTATTTGCTTTCTTATTCATATGATTATATATATAATATCTATTATTCTTATATACTCTATTAATTCTTATTTATTCATAGTTATTGCTACTATTACTGCTCATTAGACCTATAAATTCTATTTAGCAGCTCTATAAAATACAATATACAGAATTTTTTTTAGGGGACTTGGTGGTCACTTGTACCAGTAAGAGCAGAAAATTTATTAAAGAAGTTATATTTAAACTGAGACAAATTTAAGATTTAAAATTCCCTTCCCCAGACAGGCTGAGTGACCAAAAAAAAATCCACAAAAATTGGAAAATACAATAATTTTATTATTGAGGGAGGTTATTTTGAGCTGATCTGTTCGATCAGAGCTGGGGGGGCAAAAGATTAATTGATTCAATTTTATTAAATTTATTTCTGCTGGAATTTCACTGGAAACACTTTCCCTGGGAAATTTTGAGGTCGTTCCCTCTCCCTGCTCTGGATTTGGGAAAGATCCCCTTCCCAAGGGAAAGGGGCAAGAGGTTATTGAGAATTTCACATTTTTATTTTTAGAATAGGGCTTGGAAAATGTCATTTCCTTGGATTCAAAGATTTCAGGAAAACCTGACGGCAACAAAGTTTTCCTGAAAAAGTGCATAGGAGGTGAATTGCAAATCAGGTGAAACTCCCATTAAAACAAAACAATTCGGGCAAAACCTGTTTTCTTTTTTTCTTTTTTTTCCCTTTTTCTTCTTTTTTGTCTTTTTTCTTTTTTCTTTTTTTTTTTCTTTTGTTTTTTCTTTTTTCTTTTTTTCTTTTTTCTCTTTTTTCCTTTTTTCTTTTCTCTTTTTTCCTTTTTCTTTTTTCCCTTCTTTTTCTATTTTCTTTTTTCTTTTTCTTTTTCTCTTTTTTCCTTTTCCTTTTTTCTTTTATTTTTCTTTCTTTTTTCTTTTTTTCTTTCTTTCTTTTTTCTTTTTCTTTTTCTCTTTTTCTTTATTTCTTTTTTCTTTTTCTTTTTTCTTTTTTTTCTTTTTTCTTTTTTTCTTTTTTTCTTTTCCTTTTTCTCTTTTCCTTTTTCTCTTTTCTCTTTTTTCTCTTTTTCTTCTTTTTCTTTTTTCTTTTTTCTTTTTTCTCTTTTTCTTCTTTTTTATTCTCTTTTTATTTTTCTTTTTTCTCTTTTTTCTTTTTCTCTTTTTTCTTTTTTCTTTTTTTCTTTCTTTTCCTTTTTCCTTTTTCCTTTTTTCTTTTTTCTTTATTTCTTTTTTCTTTTTCTTTTTTCTTTCTTTTTTTTTCTTTCTTTTCCTTTTTCTTTTTTCTTGATTTCTTTTTTCTTTTTTTTCTTTTTTTTTCTCTTTTCCCTTTTTCCTTTTCCTTTCCTCTTAATTCTCCTTTTTTTTTTGATTTTTTTCCCAGCCTGTCTTAAACTGAATTTATCACAAAAGCAGAGCTGGGCATTTTGTTTTATTGGTTATTTAAACACGAGCAGGACAGGGCTGTGTTTGCCAACCCACAAACTTCCCAGCCATCTTTCCTTTTATGTTTTTTATTTGTATTTTCAATATAAAAGCAGCAGCTTCTCATGGAAAATAAACATTTATTTATTGACACTGTGAGCAAAAAGCTGCTTTTAATCATTAAAACCTTCATAACTCTCACTCTGTTGCCTCCAGTGCTGAAAACTCCTCCCTTATACTATTTTTTTTTCCTGCATGTCAGTCCTTTGACTTCAATAATTATGATTTTAAGTAATTAAAATAAAATCAGAGCCTGCTAATGCTGGATCCCAGTGAAGCACAATTGGCTTTCTTATAAATCCAAATTTGGCCAAACAAATTCAAATTATCTTTGCATTGAGGGATTAATTCACTGTTTAAGGGGGTTGGAAATTCTGGAGGTTTTACTGAAAGGGGTTTATTGATAAAGGGAGCAAAATCTTCCTGGGGAAATCGATGGGAAATGTGCTGCACAGTCTTTGGGGTTTTTATCATTTGGGTTTTTTTTGATTCAGTTCCCCACCAAGGGATTGTGGAATGAGAGAAGGGTTTGGGTGTGAAGGGGATTTCAGGAATATTTAATTCCTGACATTTAATTTCTTTTTTCTTTTTCTTTTTTCTTTTTTTTTTTTCATTTTTTCTTTGTTTCTTTGTTTCTTTTTTCTTTTTTTTCTTTTTTTCTTTTTTCTTTTTCTTTTTCTTTTTCTTTTTCTTTTTCTTTTTCTTTTTCTTTTTCTTTTTCTTTTCCTTTTCCTTTTCCTTTTCCTTTTCCTTTTCCTTTTTCTTTTCCTTTTCCTTTTCCTTTTTCTTTTTCTTTTTCTTTTTCTTTTTCTTTTTCTTTTTCTTTTTCTTTTTCTTTTTCTTTTTCTTTTTCTTTTTCTTTTTCTTTTCTTTTCTTTTTCTTTTTCTTTTTCTTTTTCTTTTTCTTTTTCTTTTTCTTTTTCTTTTTCTTTTTCTTTTTCTTTTTCTTTTTCTTTTTTCCATTTTTTCTTTTTTTCCATTTTGTTCTTTTTCTGTTTTCTTTTTTCTATTTTATTTTATCTTTTTTCTTTTTTTCTCTTTTTCTCTTTTTTTCCCCCTCTTTTTTCTTTTCTGTTTTCTTTTTTCTTTTTTTCTCTTTTTCTCTTTTTTCTGTCTTTTTTCTTTTTTCTTTTCCTTTTTCTTTTTTCTTTTTTCTTTTTTCTATTTTCTTTTTTTCTATTTTCTTTTATCTTTACTTTTCTTTTTTCTTTTTTTTTCTTTTCTCTTTTTTCTTTTTTTTTCTTTTTTCTTTTCTTTGTTCTCTTTTCTCTGTTTTTTCTTTCTTTTTTTTTCTTTCTTTTTTTCTTTTCTCTTTTCTCTTTTCTCTTTTCTCTTTTCTCTTTTCTCTTTTCTCTTTTCTCTTTTCTCTTTTTTCTTTTCTGATCCTGGATAATTGATATTTTAATGAGGGCTGGAAATGAGTCTTTTCCTTACCTGGGTTTCCCAGAGATGAATTCACAGTTCTGAGTTCAACAGAAAAAAAAAAGGCTAAAAAATATGGTAATTCTTCTACAAACTGTGATTTTTATGTGATTTTAAGTAAAGAAGTGACTCTAGAAATGTCACAGAGGTGCCATCAGGTAAAAAAAGGAGTGTTTAAAGAGCAGGGATGAGAATTAAGAGATAAAATGAAATTGTAACAGAGCTGTGAGTTCATCCTGCAAATGCCTTTTGCTCAGTTTGACACAGGAGCGTTCAAATTCCAGAGAATGCCAGGCTGGAAGGTTTAGATGGGATATTGGAAAGGAATTCCTGGCTGGGAGGGTGGGGAGGGGCTGGAATAGAATTCCCAGAGAAGCTGTGGCTGCCCCTGGATCCCTGGAAGTGTCCAAGGCCAGGTTGGAGCAACCTGGGCTGGTGGAAGGTGTCCCTGCCCATGGCAGGGGTGGCACTGGATGATCTTTAAGTTCCCTTCCCACCCAAACCATTCCATGAGTCCCGGTCAGATTCAGGCTCTGGAGCTGTGCTGAATCAGCAGAAGATTTTTCCAGGAAAGTGCCTGTTTCCCACGTTGGGGAATTGCAGAACTGACTCAGCAGGACCAGGGCAGGTGCCAGAGGTGGTGCAAGGGCTGGGCTTGAACCCAGTGGCTGGGGACAAGGAGGGCTGTGGGACCACAGCAGCCGAGTCAGAATTGGCTTTTGGGGCACTTGAGCCCGAGAATTCTTCTTTTAATGGAATAATTCAGTTATTCCCATTGATTTTAAATGCATCTGGTTGACTTGGAGCCTGAACTTGACCACTGTGAATTCACAGAGCTCTTGAACTCCCCATGAACTGCTGTCTGAGAGCGTGTTCGACAGGATTTCTGAGCGTGCTGTCTCTGTGCTGACACGTCTGGGGAAAGCTGGAGCTTGGGTGTTGTTTTCCAAGGGAAAAAAGAGCTGGAAGAGCAGTTGGGAAGAGGACCCCGCTCTCTGTGTGTGTGCCCAGTGTAAACCTGAGCAGTGAAAGGCCCAGGTGGGTCGTGGCACTGAAACCCAGGGAGTTGGAAATGTTTAAAAAGTACTTCAGTGCTCACAAATTATATGGTTAAAACAAGCCACTTACCCCAAATCTTACAAATAAGCACCATTTCTGCCCAGAGCCAGCCAGGAGTTACACCTTTGATTGTATTTTATTGCCTTTTTTATTTTTTTTTCTTTTTGTTTTAATTTTGGAGACTAAAAGTGTGCATATCTTCATATATTAAAATGTTTTGGAAGCCCTGGAGATTAAAGGTGCTGCTGTACCAAGACAACAACCATCCACATTGTTATAAATGTACTTGAAACACTTAACTCCAGACCTTCTCTGAGAGTAAAATCACAACTATTTGCTGCCAGAGCTGAGCTGCACAAGTAGTTTAATTTCATTTATTCACGTGATAGCAGCTCCAAAGATCACTTCCCAGGTATCTTTATAAATACATAAAGTATTTTTGTATATTTATCGACATATATTTATGTATTTATATATATTTGGGTTCGTTGTGGTTTGAGTAAGATTGGAAACTCTCTCTGGTTTTGATTTTTGTCCTGATTTTAGTTCAGGTGGGTGCACCTGAGGTTTGGGAAGTAGAGATTCCATTTGGGAAATAAGAGGTGCAACAAATAGAAGCAGGAGTTAGTAACCACTAATAATAATAATAATAATAATCTGTAATAATATCAAGGTTGTTGTAAAAATCTGTAAATTGAGTGGTTTGTTCACATTCTGTGGAAATTTAAGGCAACTTTAAGGGTGTTCCTGTAATTCCTCTTCCTTTATGGCTGGAAAACCCAGGGAGAAGTGGGAAGTTGTCCTCCCTTGGGACTTTTAGGTCCCAAGTTCTGAAATGATAAATGCAAATCTGTCATTTTGCTCTGCATTTCTAAAAAGTTCTTTTCCCAACCACGAGGAACAGAAACAATTTGTGAATGAATTTTCCCCTTTTCCTCTTAGAGAAAAGTCCAGAGGAAAGTGTCAGCTCTGCAAAGAATTTCCCAGCATTTCTGTGGATAAAGTAGTTTACACTTTGTAGTTCCACTTGGAAATGTGACTTTGCTCTCCCTGCTATTGCAGGGGATGGGCAATTCCTGCTGGAGCTTCTCTTCCTTTGGGAATGTAAATCCAGTGGTTTTGCCTTTTGCTTCACACTATTAAGTGGGTGGAAAAAAAAAACCACTCCCCCCTCTAATTGGTGGGTCCTTATAAGGTCAGTACAGTGAAAATATTTTAACTTTGTGCTTCTAAAATTAATATTTTTAGGCAGTGAGTAAGTCAAGAAACACACACAAATGATCTAAATCATCCCAAGTATTTCAACTTCTAGTGTGAGGCTTTTCCTCCCCTCCCAACTGTGATATTTTAATTCTTCTCTAAAACCCCACACAGGCTTTATTCTGGGGTTCCCATAAATAATTAAAGGAATATTTAAAAACCCCCAAATCCGGAGTTTTCTGGCTGTGTGGGTCAGTTATAAATTTGCCACTTCAGTCCCTTCAGAGGCCAGGCAAGCAGTGCATGTTTTAGAGGTGATGCATTTCTTTTCATAAAAGGACATAAATGGGATATTTCAGAGTCTCAAATTGCACTAAGTCTGAATTAATACTGGTGTGACACCACTGGAAATAAAATCACACTTTGATGTGTTTTAGGTGCACTTGGAGGGGATTTTTGCACCAACAGTGGCCTAAACAGCCCTGTTTTGTCCCAGCTGTTTGTTCCTGCTGCACATCTGCAGTGGCCCAGCTTAGAGGACTGATTTGGGGTAAAGAATAATGATTTAGGGTTTCTCCTGCTCCCTGTTTTCCCCCAGTGCAGTTTGCTGAGTGCCCCTGTCCCATCCCAGCAGCAGGAGTGGGAAGGAAGGAGCTGCTCCAGCAGTGCTGCTGCTGGAGAGAAATTCCTGCTCTTCTCCAACTGCAGATCTGCCTTTGCCAGGTTTGAATGTGGGTGAGAAAGTCTGGGATTTCAGGAAAGCTGCTTCCACATGTTTTCACACCTCCAGGATGGCTCCTTGCATCACGTGTTGGAGATTTAGCAGGAGGGTGGAACTAGTCATTCACAGGATGTTCTTTCTGGAGGAACTGGTGCTTTTTGGAACTCTGAAAACCATTTGCAGAGTCCAAGAGAAACGATGGCTGGTTCAGGAGCATCTCCCAGATCCTGACCTGGAAACTTGTGGAGTCTCCAGTCCAGCCCTGGCCTTTCTGACTCCTTGGGAGGGTGAGAAATGTGTTGGTGGAGTCTGGTTTAAACTCAGTTTTGCTGCTTGTTGGCTTTCCACCAGAGCTGTACAAAAATGCCCTCTTCCCAAATGTTGACCCTTCCCTTTCCATGCTCAGGAAGGAGAATGTTTGCCCCTGTGCTGGAGGGTGAGCTGACATTGGAAGTTCTGTTGAAATTAAACACAAATTAAAAGGAAGAGGGAAATTATTTGTTCTTCTCAACTTAAGAATTTTAAAACCTAAAGTTGGTGAGTTTTAAAAACCTTTACCCAGAGAAGCTGTGGCTGCCCCTGGATCCCTGCAAGTGTCCAAGGCCAGGTTGGAGCAACCTGGGCTGGTGAAAGTGTCTGCCTGTGGCAGGGGTTGGAATTGGATGATCTTTAATGTCCCTTCCAACCCACCCCACCCTGGGATTCCCTGATTCTGCAGTTGCTGTTCCAGTGCAAACATTCAGCTCCTGAGTTTTCCACAGTCCCACAGCACTTAAACCTGGAGAAGGGGATCTGTGGCTTCTTGGGGAACATGACAAACATGATGCTGATCCCAAATTCCTGGTGTTTTGCTCAGGACTCAATATATGGAAACATCCAGGTGACTGGAAAGGTGGGGGAGGCTGTGTTGGCTTTTCCTGCTGAAACCACGATGGTACTTTTGAGTTTTCTACTGTGATTTTACAGGTGAGCCTCAGTTGTTGTAGAAAGCAGAACTCCCTACAAACTAGTCTTTTTTCCTTTCATTCCCATGAATTATTCCTTGGACAGATCCTCACATATGTTGTAAGCAGAACAGAGTGTTTAGTTTTCAGATCCCTGTTAGTTTGTCCATCAAACACCCGGGATTTCCCTGGGAACAAAGCACAGGCTGCATGTGCTGGGGGCTGGAAAACCAGCAAGTCTGGAATTCCTCACTTGTGTCTCTCTGGAAGTTGACAGTCACTAAGCACTTGGAGAGGCTTATTTATTTATTTACAGTAAACTCCAGTGGTTTTGGTGGTAATTGGTGGCATTTTATTACTCAGCATTTGAAATAATGCACCAAACCTGGGGTGTTTGGTGAATCTTTTGCCCAGTTTGTTTTATTTTGAGCAGCATCCTTGGTTGCCTGTGCATAGCTCAGGTTTATATGTGTCTAAATTGATTATGTTCCAGTGTGTCAATAATCTCAATTTAACAAGATAATTTCCCTGGTAAATAATAAAAAAAAATTAGTTGTTTCTAAGCAAGTATTTCTATTTTCTGTTGGTAGCAACAGGGCCCTGCCTGTGTTCCCCAAAGGTCAGTGACCTGAATTATGTTCAGCTCTGACAGCAGCCTGGGCAGCCATGAGATGGGCAGGGATTTCTCTGGATTTCAGGAGTGTGACTTGAAAAATTACCAAATAATCTTTTCACAGATGGAAAAAAAAAAAAAAAGAAGAACTTTGCTGTGATTAGTTTGGAAAAGGTGCCGTGTTGAATCTGATAACACAGTGATACTGAATAAGGAAAATAAACCTCTACAGGAAATGTTTTAATTAGTAAAGTGTAAAAAGGAAAACCCTCCCCAGCAGACTTTCCTTTTAATTAAATTTTCATGTTAGTAATGGTTTTTGCACTTTAACTTTTAGGGTTTTAGAAGTGGGATTGCTCTGAAACCAACTTTGATCTGCAGTGAACCTATTGACTGTGTTGGGTATTGAGTGTTTTGAAGGAAGCAATGGATGCTCCCAAGGAATGCAGGGAATAAAACATCAGCCCTCAAGGAGGCCAAAGGCAAACCAGGCTTGTGGTGTGAGCAAAAGTCAGAGAACATGAAGGATTTATTATTTATTATTATTCAGAGTCACCATCTTTATGATATTGTGGAGTGGGACTTGGGATAAACCTGCTCAGCACCTTTGATGTGTCTAAATAAACATTTTATAACTCTGCACTTGGAATTATTCCTGAACATGGAGTGGCTCTGGATAGGTAACTCCATCCCCTGTATTTTGGGGAGATCAAAGGAGCATTGTGTGGGTAGGAAAGATGAAGAGTAGAAAGCAACAGTGATTAAAAAAAGGAAATACAAGCACGAGGTAAAGTGTCACTGTGGTGGCTTCAGACACAGCTGATTTCCAAGAACTCTCTTTGTTTAAATAAAAGCCTTCAGCTTTTATTCTTTCAATAATGTGCTTTTTAACACCTTTCTTGTCATCTCCTCCTTCCTCTCCTCCTTCCTTGCCAGTTTTCTGTCCTGCACCAGTAAGCAGCTGAAACTGGGTTCTCCAAGCCCAGTAAATGTTATTGCTGAGGGGATCCTTCCAGTCATGGTCTGACCAGCTGTGTGATGAGCAGGATTTTCTCCTGCCTCCTCTTACATCAGTTTATTATCTAACCCAGGCAGCCTTTCTGCAGGCTCCCTAAAGGGCCTTTTGGGCACTCTGGGCAGTGCAGAGACCCAGCAGAAGACACTCAGTGACTGAGTTTGTGCTGCCCCTGCAGTTTGGTGGTGTCTGTTTAAAAAAACAACCCCCCAAATTGTTACCATTTTATGTTGTGTGTGTGTGAGATCCTGTGACAGTCACAGGAACTCACCGGGTTTGGGCCCTGCAAGGGTTTTAAAATCACTTTTATGTTGGGGGTCCCTTCTTAGAAAACAGGGTCTGAGTTCCACAGGGGGTCTCCAGCTCTCCAGAACTGTTGGAGATAATTGTTGGGATAATTGTTGGAGAGTTGGAAGGAGACTGAAGAAGTGCCTTGGTTTGGGATGGATGTGTTTTCCTGGTTAGCTCTGGGATGGATGGATGTGTTGATTCCCTGTTAATAATCTGTTAAGGACTTTCTGTCACAGCAGCAGCTCTTCCTTAGCGTTTGTGGCTCTGAGAGTGTCTTTTAAATTCTAAAATAACTCAGGGCTGTGCAGTTACCTTTCCAGCTGCTCTGGGAGCTGACCATTCCCACTGTGGAATGGCCAGGAGACAGTGTTTGAAGCTCCACAATTTATTTTGGCTGAAAGTCATCTGCTTTGCTCAAACTAAGTTTGAACTAACCTGGGTTAGAACCCAAAACTGGTGGGATGGGAGGTGGTTGTGCTGCTGGGAAAGGCTTCCTGTGATCCCTGTGTCCGTGGGGCTTCAGTTCAAAGGGAAAACCAAAGTCTGTTGGGCAGAGGGAGCTTTGAAAACTGGGAGTGTGGCTCTGAAACCTTGAGACACCCCTGTGGGATGGACAGAGCTGGTGCTCCAGGACATGGAACTGCTGGAGGGAGTCCAGAGGAGGCACCAAGAGGATCCCAGGGCTGGAGCAGCTCTGCTGAGAGGAAAGGCTGGGAGAGCTGGGATTGTTCAGCCTGGAGAGGAGAAGCTTTGGGGTGACCTGATTGTGACCTGAAGGAGCTCCAGGAAAGATGGAGAGAGACTAGTTCCAAGGGCTGGAGGGACAGGACAAGGGGGAATGGCTTCCAACTGACAAGAGAGTAAGGTTAGATGGGATATTGGGAATTAATTCTTGGCTGTGAGGGTGGGGAAACCCTGGCCCAGGTTGCCCAGAGAAGCTGTGGCTGCCCCTGGATCCCTGGAAGTGTCCAAGGCCGGGTTGGATGGGGCTTGGAGCAACCTGGGCTAGTGGAAGGTGTCCCTGCCCATGGCAGGGGGTGGCACTGGCTGATCTTTAAAGTCCCTTCCAACCCAAACCATTTTATTGTTTGTTTAAATAAGAATTTGCTCTTCCTTTCTTTTTCCTTCTGGGACCAGCTCAGTGTGTCTGTGGGATGTTTTTTACCCTCAGCAGAAGCACCAGACCAAACCTTTTACCCAAATTGAGGCAATTTAGGCACGAAAGTGCCTGATTTGTAGGATCTTGTGCAGCCTTGTGCTGTGCTCCCCAGCTTTTCCAAGTCCCTGGCTCCTGTGGCTGTGGCAGTGACTTTCTGGGGCTCTGTGGAACAGCAAAAACCTAATTCCTGATGTGGGATGGGCAGGTTTTCCCCCGAGAACACCAAGAATTCACCTGCTCATAAAATACCCCCAAAACCACAGCAACACGTGCTCCTCCATGGATCCAAAATGAGCTGTTCCTTGTCTTCCTGACCCCCCTTTCCCCAATTGTGTGGCACAAGGACAAGCCCAGTGTGGTGGCAGGAAGGCCAACTGGGCTTAGGGGGGGTTTGGGCAGGGCTTAAACACTCCTTGTTGGGGGGAAATGGAGCGAACGGCGACGTTTTCTGCTCAAATTGCAGCGTCTTAAGTGCATTTTAGGCCGGACACACTTCTGGAAGTTACATATTTCAGGAGGTGTTTAAATAGTAATAACTTGACTGTCCAGTTTCAGCTGGTAATTTGCAGAGTTCTCTGAAATCCTCAGGAATTTCTGAGCGGTTTTGGTGCTTCCATAGGTTGCAGAGTGATAAAAAAACCATTGGAGAACAAATGAAAAACCAATACTTGAGACATACTTAGACCAGGTTTAGTTGTTGGGTGTTTTGTTTTGGGCTTGGTGGTTTTTTTTTTTTTGGCATAATTTTGCTCTTCTTTTTAACTCCTCTTGGAGTTTTCTTCCTAGAAACTCGTGTCTTTAAATCTCTTTATCTTATAGAAAGTATAATTCTACTTTTCAGTAAAATGACCCTAACTCAATTTCCTCAGGATAGGAGGAAAAATGGACCTTTACATTTATGGATTTATATGCATTTATAGCTTGTTAATTCACCAAAATCCCACAAGTTGTGTCATGTTTTATAAACATTGTCCTGAGTTTCTGTAAAAATCTCCATATTTAAGGGCTTGGCAAAGATGGGTGACCTTTATTTTCATAACTGTTAAACAACCAGTTGAAATTTAAGTTAATCCTTGGAATTTGACAGTTAGATAATGGTTTTTTTTAACAACAGATATCAGTGGGAATTAAATCTTGGTAATTTCTGCTTTTACTGTTAGAAAATTTCATTTTCTCTCTGAACTTCTTGATTCAGCTCCAGGGTTGTTGCTGAGGTCTGGGGTTGGACTGAGCTCCTGTGGCTCCCTGGAATGGAGATTTATCCCTGTTTTCCTCTTCCTTTTGCAGTGTTGTTTGCTGCTGGACTCCCCCTGTCCCCTCAACCCCGCAGGATGATATGAGACTTGAAAGAAGACGATGCATACAGGTAAGCTGATTTTTCAAGGCTTTTTAGAGGGGAAAACAGTTGATGTTTTCATGTGCTTTTTGTTTCTTTTCCATCCTCCCTACCCCTAAAATTCCAAACTTAGCAGAATATTGAAGAACCTTTGAAATTTTGAACCTTTTTGAGTTTGGAAATCTTTCTTTTGCCCTTCTGCAGCTTTGGAAACTCTTCTTCTCCCAGGAACAAAATGGTTTCACTGAATGGAAATAACTGTTTGCCAAGTGTTAGGGTTTGCTTTTGAAGATGTGCTGATTCTTGGGGATGTCCCATGCAAGAAAAAGTTGTTACCCCTTCTTAAAATTGATGTTTTAGGAAGTTCTTCCATTTTTGCCTGCTTAAAATCCTCTAAGTGACAGATATATTTGCAGATTCAACAGATAATTTTTAGTGATACTCTTTTGCTGGAAAAATAATCCATATTTTCTATAGAAATAGAATAAAATAAGAGTTTATCCAAGAGGGTTGGTGGAGTTCTTTATACCAAAATACCACTTTTTTGGAAGCAGTTCTTGGGGCCAAAAACACACCTAAGAGAGGGATCCTTGGGGTTGCTTGTTCAGCTTTAAAGCCCAGGAATCCTCGGGGCTGGGAAAGAAACCCTCGGTGGATTTACGTGTGCATCCAGCTCATCTCCTGATTGACAGTTTTCAGTTGCATCAGCTGTTCCTGCATAAACAGCTTTGCAGGGTATATTTACAGGGAGCCTCTTGGATTAAGCCCAAGATGCTGCAAGTGGAGATTTCACTCAGCGAGGACTAAACATCCTTCATCCCCCACTTGAGTGGCTGGGAGTTGGGTGGTGATAACTCGAGTGAAACTGGGGTCTAAAGGCTTCTAAAATTAGCTTGGGTGAAGGAGAGAAGAAAGAAAAACTAAGCCAAAAGGATAATTAATTTGGTTTAAATACCTGAAGTTCTCCAAATTGCATCTTCGGGTGGCCCATCGAGTGTGGGGAGCTCTTGTTTAGTAGTCACAGGTTCAAGTGTAACTTAAATATTGAGAAAATGTTCTGAAAAGCTTTCAAAGTGCTCGTCCTACCACTGAAAGGAGAGATAATGGTATGAAATAGTGCCTCATGTTTGAGAGAATGAAGTTTCAAATTGCAGTCCATTAATCTGATTCAAAACTTCCAACTGAAGCACTTTCAGTTTGGGTCAGGATTTCTGATGATGTTGAGCTTGGAGGATGATGAGCTTAAAGAACAGAAATATAGACAAGATTTTGAAATTTTAAGTCGTAATTCTGTCTTCTGCAGCCCAAATTCTTTGTTCACAAGTCCCATGAGAAATACAGATTGAAAAACAGTGGTGCCCTGACAAAATCCTTCAGGCTTCTGACACATTAGAAGTTAGACCAGTAAGATCATTTTCAGTTTTCTCTTTGTTAGGAGAGCCACTGTTGGTGTGCTGAGTTCCTGAGAATAAACAAGATTTGCAGCCTTAGAATGAAAACCTGAACTGGGATTATTTTGTAGGGCAGCAACAAGAGTCATCTGGTGACTCTGCTGAGGTTCAAAGGAGCTGGTGAGAGCTCAGGCCCGGAATTGAGAGGGTTTGTGGTTACTGGTGATGGCTCTTTTGCATTTTCAAGAAGGTTTCTTGAGGGTGAGGGGTCAGAGGTGCCTGGTGGTGTCTGAACTACCTTTGGCTAAAGGGTGAAAGCTTCTAATGGGCATCACTTTATTTCCCTGCAAGCTGACCTACTCTAAACCCCTAAAATTACCCACAGTGTAACTGGGGGAAACAATCCTGTGAAGGAAGAGGATTTTGTCACTTTTTCTACCGTGGAATACTTTAATTTCAGATTGAAAACACAGAAATGTGCTAAAAAAAAACCCCAAACCCTGAAAATGCGAAGAAATGGGGATATTGAATGTTGTTTTCCAGTTTGAATAACCAGGAAAACAAACAAAGGAGGCCAAAGGCACCTGGTTTGGATCAGGGATAGTGTGGGCACAGCCCAGGGCAGGGATTGTCCCCCTGTGCTGGCACTGCTGAGGGACCTCCAGGGCTGTGTCCAGTTCTTGGGAGAGAGACCTGGAGGGGCTGGAGCGTGTGCAGGGAAGGGAAGGGAGCTGGGAAGGGGCTGGAGCAGCAGGAGGGGCTGAGGGAGCTGGGGGGGCTCAGCCTGGAGAAAAGGAGGCTCAGGGGGGACCTTCTGGATCCCTAAAATTCCCTGGAAGGAGGTTGGAGCCGGGGGGGTCAGGCTCTGCTCCCAGGGAACAAGGGACAGGAGGAGAGGGAACGGCCTCCAGCTGTGCCC
>NW_021938551.1:0-26413 GCF_001715985.3 Manacus vitellinus | reverse complement strand
TGCCGCCGGCGTCTGTGCCCGGAGCCGCCGCTCCCACGGGGCTGCCGCACTCACCGCCGGGGTTGCCGCTCGCGCAGCCGCCGCTCTGCCCCGGCTGCACCGGGACCCGGCACCGCCTCGGGCCTGCGCTGCCGCCTCAGCGGCCACAGGGACACAGCCATGGGGGACCTTTGCTCTGACACTGATGGGCCTGGCTTTGTTCTGCTTGGGGCTGGGCTTTGGGAAAACTGCTGTTCATTTTCATGCTCCACTGGAACAGCTCCTGAATTCCAAAGGTTTCCTAATCCAGGGGAGGGGTTTCTATGGCATCGGAGGTGCCGCCCCTCGGGACACATTGTCAATGAACCATCCAGCTGACTGGGATGGGTGTAAGAGTAGTTGGGGAACACAGGATAATCAGTCATCCCCTGAAAACCTTGGAACATTCCCTGCCTGAATCATAACCCAAATGGAACAGTTTGGATGCAATTCCCAAATAGTTTGGAAACTCCAGTCATTCCTGACACCAGGAGGGAAATTCAGCAGATAACTAAAGCCAGTCACCTTGGGAGCCCACAACCAGCGGGGCTGAGGGAGGCCCTGGCAGCTCCCCAGCACCTCCCTCTCAGTGGGACACCTCTGGCAGCCTCTCCCAGCTCGGGAACCCTCCAGTTTGCAACACTCCAAAGACCCTCCCTGATGCCCAGGACAATTCTGATGCCCCTCAACAAACACTCCTCCAGCTGTGACCCTTGTCTGTTGGCAAACACAAAGGGATTTGGGGGAGTGTTTCCCTGACAACAGGAGAATTTTGGAGAGGGACCTTTGCACATCCAGCTCTTGATGTGTCCACACATCTCTGCCTGGGTGTGGGTGTGAATTGACTGTGGTGGGAATGTTGTTGTGAATCTCTAATTCAGTCACTGTTAAAATTGTAGCAAATGCTATTGAACCACTTGATAATTGTTTGTTTTGTCAATGATGAGTGCTACTAATGTCTTTTGCCCCCTTGTCTTTGGATCCAAATCCTCTGTGTCGTGACCCTCTTGCATCCCAAGGCTCTGTGCAAATCATTCCCTTTCATCAAAAAATATATTTTTCGTGACGTCCACTTTAAAATCTTCCTCCTTAGCTAAACTACATAACAACTCTAATTAGTTGTTGATGTCTTGAAGACTTGCAAACAATTAAAGAAAGGAAAATAATTTGTTTTTCAATGTTTTAATGGGTCCCACAGTGTGTTTGGAGCTGCATCAGCTGTCAGTCCAAGATGGGCCATGTCAGAACTGGTGAGGTTGGGGGGTGAGGGGCAAGGCTGATCATACGAGGTCAGTCTGGATCTCCTGAGAAGACACTCAGCATCAAGATCACTTGGAGAACACCTCTATCACCTCTTCTCTGAACTTAAAAATATCCATAATTGAATTAAAAAAAAAGTACAAACTTTGAATAGTTGTTTTGAAACTGCCTTGAAGACAATTAAAGGAAGACAAAGAGATCCTGAGGGATTTCTGCATTTTAATGAGCCCCACGGTGTGTTTGCAGCCCAGCCCATGATCCTGAGGTACTGAGAGAAGATTGAAGAAGCTGCTGAAGAAGTCAGAAGCCAAACTGCAAGTGCCTTGAAGCATTGCTGGGCCCCACTGAGGGCAGGCACTGCCAAAGCCTCCCCAGGGACTCCTTGGAGCAGCTCCTTGGAGGCCAGGAGTGCAGGCAGACAAAGGCTCTGGGCAGGCCCCTGCAATGCTGAGCAAAGCCTGCCTTGGTTTTGTGGAGCACAAAGGCCAAGGCCTGAGCCCCAGGCCCTGGCCCAGCAGATCCTGTCCCTCCCGGCTGGCTCAGGGCTGTTTGGGGGCACTGGGATGGGAGGGGGAGGAACAACAAAGGCCAAAACTGGGCAACCCCTGCCAGGCTCCTGAGGGAGGGGCGAGGCAGAAACCAAGTGCAGAACCTGCCAGGAAAGTGTCTTGTGGTGGCCTGAGTGGCAGAGGCAGCTGCCAGAGGCAAGGGGACAAAGGCCTGGGTGCCTTTGGGCCTTGCAGCCCTGCCAGAGCCCTTGGCCATCTCTCCTGCAGGCTGTCCTGCCCTGGCCCTGCTGCTGCTCTGGCCTTGCAGGCTGCACACACCCCTCCTGCTTTCCCACCCCCTCCCAGCAGCATTTCTAGACCCTCCCTGATGTCTCTGCACCAGCTCTGGCTCTTGCCATGTGCACTTGGCCTTCTGAACTTGGATCCTGAGCCCCTGTGCCACAGGACATCCCTGCCAGAGCCCAGGCCCTTCTCCTGGGGGTCACTGCAGAGCTGAGCAGACCCAGGTCACCTCCCATTCCTCTGCCAACCCCCTGGGCCTGCTCTGGGCCCTCCAGGTCCTTGCCCTGCTCCCAAGGGCTGTGGGGGTGCTGAATGGTCAGGGCTTGGGGTTTAGAGCTCAGGGTGGGGATTAGGCAGAAATTTGGGAGGTTTGTTGTTCTTCTGGCAGTGTGTGGTTCATGATTAGGTGAAGAGATTTTTGGTCTAGCTCAGGATTAAAGCTTGGCTTTTCATACCGGTAATACAGGTTTGGGATTGGGGTGGGCATTAGAGGACAAATAAGAGTCTGGAGTTCTGGATTTGGGCTTTGCCTTTGAGGTCAGGTTGAGGTTGGGATTAGAGCAGTGGATTCCTCTCAGTGAGAAGGACAGCACTTTTGGGTAGCCTTGGGGCTTGAGGTTACAAAGTGCATAAAGGTCTATCAGGAATATTTGCACAGTCAGTATTTTAGCATCCTCAGCATTCCCTGAACCTGTTTTTACCTCATCAAAATCTCTCCTCTCTATATGCCAAACCTCTCTTTCCTTCCCCAAATATCCAATTCTTTTTGTCCCAGTTCCTCCTAATCTCCCCCAGACTTTCATCTAGGTGGGCTCAGCTCTTTGATGCCACTGTGCAACCTCATGGAATCAAGGGACCATTGTGGCACTGTAGGGCCTCATGGAAACCAAGAAACACAGGGACACTGTGAAATCTTGTGGAACCAAAGGACCATTTAATATTTGGGGTCTCATGGAACTAAAGGAAACCTGAAACCTTTTGGAACCTCATGGAGCCAGGGAGCCATTGTGTCACTGTGGTGCCTCATGGAAACAAAGGAAACCTGGGACACAGTGGAACCTCATAAAATCAAGGAGCCACTGTGGCACTACAGGGCCTTTTTGGAGCCAAATGGGCCTTGGGACACTGGGGAACCCTATGGAGTCAAGGGGCCCTTGTGACACTGGGGAAACTCGTGGAAAAATGGAACGTAGGGACACTGTGCAACTTCATGGAATCACGGGGTCATTCTGACAGTGAGGACAGCACATGGACTGAAGGGACCACTGTGACACTACAGGGCATTCTGGAGCCAAAGGAACCTTGGGACACTGTGCAGCCTCATGGAATCAAGGGCCCATTTTGACACTTCAGGCCCTCATGGAAACAAGAGAAAATCCAGGCTTGTCCAGGTCCTGAGGGTGATTGAGAAGGGAGGCAGCAGTGATTTCTCCCTACAGACCCACCACTCCAGTGGTCTCTCCCTGCAGTCCATGGGTGTCCTGAGAATTTTCCCTGGTGCCTCCCTGCCCTGAAGGTTTCTGGCCCTCAGGCTGGAGCTGAGGGGGTTGGGCAGGTGCCTGAGGAGGGGGGAGAACAAGGGCTGTGTCCAACTGTGCCAGGAGGGCTGTGCTGGGCAAGGATGAGGAGGCTGCAGAAAACAGTGGCACTGGGGACGTGAGAGGAGCAGGTGGAGAGACCTTGTGCCTGCCCACGCTGGGCAGGAGCTGCCCCAGGATGGCAGCTCTGAATCACTCACAGGATATCCTTGTGGACAAGGAGGGGAAGACTGGATCTAAAAATCAGGCTGGAAATGCAAAGAACAGAAGTGTCATGGGGACACTGCAAGGGAGTTCCAGCCCTGCAGCAAGGTCACAGAAGCAGTGACCCAGTACATGCAGTGGCCTCAGAAGATCCCACAGCATCCTGGAGATGCTGGAAGGGAGCCCAGCTCTGCTTCACAAGTTCCCAGGGCCTGTCCCTGCCTGTGCTGCAAGGGCTTCCAGCCCACAGGACTGTGCTCAGAGAGCACTCAGTCCCCACAGCAAGAAAGGGGCTCAGGAGGACAGTGTGGAGTGGCAAGAGAGCAGCTCTGCAAAGACCAAGCTCTGCTACTCCCTGGCAGTGCTGCTGGGCTGGGATTATTGTCCCCTTCCCATTTGCAAATACACCCTGTCCTGTAGTGTGCTGTCCTTTAAGAACATCTGAGAAGAAGAGTCTTGGACAAAGAAGGCATTACAGGGTCCTTTATTTTGTTTAAATACTCAGAGAGCACAATTCATCATTTATACATCTCTGGGGCAAATTCAGTGGATAGACACTAATTTAGAAGGCAGATGCATAATAATATTTCATTGCACAGAAAATTATTTCAAGAACAACCTGATGACGTCCAAGAAAAACCTGAGCAGGAAGGCTGGGCCATTAAGGAGTCCCATTCTGAATGCTACACACCAGAAACCTGGCACATAATTGCTCCTGAAAAGCATCCAGTCATCATTTTTCTCACAGCATCCTTGAGCTCCTGATTCTTGAGGCTGTAGATGAGGGGGTTCAGTGCTGGAGGAACTACCGAGTACAGAACTGATAATTCCAGATCCAGGGATGGGGAGGAGTTGGAGGGGGGCTTCAGGTAGGCAAATGCTGCAGTGCTGAGGAACAGGGAGACCACAGCCAGGTGAGGGAGGCAGGTGGAAAAGACTTTGTGCCGTCCCTGCTGAGAGGGGATCCTCAGCACAGCCCTGAAGATCTGCACATAGGAGAAAACAATGAAAACAAAACAACCGAACACTAAACAGGCACCAACCACAATGAGCCCAATTTCCCTGAGGTAGCCTGAGTGTGAGCAGGAGAGCTTGAGGATGGCAGGGATTTCACAGAAGAACTGGCCCAGGGCATTGCCCTGGCACAGGGGCAGGGAAAATGTACTGGTCTGTGGTGGCAGCACGACAGTAGAGAAAACCCAGTGGCCAGCAGCTGTGCCATGGCTGGCACAAGCTTCTGCTGCCCAGGAGGGTCCCGTACGTGCGGGGTTTGCAGAAGGGGGCAACGTAGCGGTTCGGTGCACATGATGGTTGAGGAGGGGAAAACTCATGTTCCAATGAAGCAGGACAAGGCAGAAAGCCTGTTGCAGCACATCCTGATGTTAGGAGATGGTTGTGTGTGCTTCCGAGAGGGAATTGTGCACCCATGGCTTTTGGCGACAGTGGTGCAGATGGATCCCAGGTCTGTGAGGAGAGGTTGAGGCAGGAGAGAAGCCCATGGGGGTGTGCAGTGGTCTGGTCCAGCAGCTAGCGGCGCTGAGGATGAGGCCGTTGGCCAGGAGGGCAGCCAGGGAGATGGCCAGGAAGAGCCAGAAGTGCAGGAGCTGCAGCTCCCGCCTGTCTGCAAATGCCAGGAGGAGGAACTGGGGCATGGAGCTGCTGTTGGACATTTGCTGCTTTTTAGCACAGGATCTGTTCAAAAAAGGAAAGAACAGGGAACAGTTAAGACAGACCTCTGTGAAAAAGCCACTTCATTGCTACAAGAAATCGATGTGTCAAATGTCACCAAATGCACTGCCAAGCAGTCAGTCTTGCTCTGCTCCAGGGGGAAATGGAATTTTTTGGTAGAGCTCTCACACACACAAGGAATGTCAGATGTAAGAGACCTTGAATACAAAAGTTCCCTCTCTACTGTAATGAATCAGAAGAGCTGGGGCTGCAGAACAGAAGCTTAGTCTGAGCTTAGAATAATTGTACCTGTGTTTTCTATTTCTACCCTCACACCTGGGAAAGTTCTTTTCCACTGCAGGAATCCTCATTTCTATGGCCCAGCACACAGTGCCCAGCAGAGCTGCAGGGAAGGGCCCCCAGAGCTGCCTGAATGCCCCCTCCCCCAGGCCTTTAGGGGCTCTTGCCCCCCACTCCCTGCCCAGGGCTCTGCTGCCTGGAGCTGTCCCTGCCAGCAGCTGCTTCCCTGGGCACAGGGCTGGGCCCTGCCAATGCTGCCAGAGCCCAGCCCAGACCTGGGGGCTCAGCTCTGCCCTGCAGAGACCTCCCAGCAGCACAGGGCACTGCCCAGGGGCATCTCTGGCTGGGCAGGCTCTGATGGCAATGTCAGAGCAACCCTGAGAAAGCTGGAAAATGACACTGATGCGTCTGTAAGACAGTTTTGATGTCTGATACTCTCAGGTTCAATGCCCTCTAATCTAACAGAGTTCAAGTTTCAGTGTCTCCTCCTGTGCTCACAGATTCATTTCCCTGTTGCAGTCAGCACCCAGACAACCCAGAGTATAACACTGAAAGAACTGGTTCATTCTCTTCAAGGTACCCCCTGTCTGTCTGTGCCTCTTGCAAATACCTTCTGGGAAATTTCCTGCTTAGATCTGGAGCTGTGACCAGCCCTCATCCCTGCAGCACATCTTGGAGATCAGAAGGACTCTGCCCTGCACTGCTCTCCCAGGAGTTGTTCCTTCCCCACAGTCCTTCTCCCCCAGCCCCGTGGCAGCTCCTTGGCCGGGCTGAGAGCTGACCCTGGCAGGCAGCAGAGTCCCTGCCCAGCACACAGAGCCCTGGGGGCAGGACCCTGCTCTGCCCCACAGCCCTGGGCACCCCTGGCTGCACCCCCACCTTCCCACCCCACAGCCAGCCCTGCCACAGGGAACCTTCTGGCCCTGGGCCTCTGATGGGGCAGCAGCAAGTCCTGCTCTGCAGCAGCTTCTCCTGCTGCACCCCAGCAAATCCAGCAGAGCCATCCTGACAGCTCCTGCCACTGCTGCCATTTGGCAGCTGGCAGAGGCACTTGCAGGAACTCACCTGCACTGCTCTGCAGCCACAGCCTGAGCGTGGCAAAGGGCTGGCAAGGTTCCTGCCCTGAGCAGCTCTGCCCTGTCCTCCCACCCCAGGATCCCTTGAACCTCCTGCTCCCTTCTCCTCTCTGCCCTTGCTGCCTGCAGCTCCTGCCCTGCTCTGCCATATGGCCACTTCCCCTGCACTGCAGCAACTGGGAGAGTCCTGCTGAAAGAGCCTGGAAGCTGTGGGATGTGCCAGCTTTAGGAGATGCCTCCAGGAAGAGAAGCTGAACTTTCCTACAGCCAGAGAATTCTTCCTTCAAATCCTGGGAAGGTTTCTCGTGTAGTGAGAGCTCAGTCACCTCCCAGCCCAGGCTGCCTCTCATGTCTCTGCCTTCTCTCCTGTGCCCTGGGTGCTGCAGGCAGTGCCCTCAGCCCTGCTGGGCTGTGCAGAGGAGCTGCTCACCAGCAGAGCTGTCTCTTTGAAGCTTCTCTTGGTTGTCAGGAGCTCCCTGTGTGCCAGGAGCCCAGCCCAGCTCAGCAGCACAGCAACAGCCCCAGGCAGCCCTTTCTCTGACCCTCTGGGCTCCCTCCAGCTGTCCCTGGGGCTCCAGGGGAACCTGCTGGCACACAGCTGAAGGAAATAATGATGTGCCTTCTCTCAGCTGGGCACACACACTTCTTTCAGCACTGTCATGTCTCCAAACAGACTCAGAGTTAAGTCCAAGAGTCCCCTTTTCATGTCCCATCATTAGACACGAAACCCAGACAGTGCCCAGGAGGGATCTCCTTCACCTGCACTGAGGGAAGGGACTCAGCTGAGTCAACAGAGGTGTCTCCTTGTGGCTCTGCAGACCTGGGGCCAGAAGGACACTCAGCTCCCTCCACAACCCCCATGGGCTGGGATTCCTCCTGCCCCACTTCAGTGGGCCCAAAACAGGCCCCTGCAGATGACTCCTTGTCCCAGCTCCCATGGCAATGAATGGAGACCAAAACCAGGAGTGACCTGCTGGGACACAAAGCCCTGGTTCCTTCTGAGGGGCCAGAGGTGACCGAGATTCCTGTTGGGAATTGCAGGCTCCAATGGAGCAGTTCCTAGGGACAGGGCAGCAGCTGTGGGATCTTCTTGGAGGCTGCTGGGACATTGCTTTGGCCAACTTCAGTGGCAGAAGGGGCCCACATGTAGGACAGGGGAACCTGTCACTGTTCCTTCTGTCCAGGGCAGCCCCTAGAGGTGTTCAGGTGACCAAATGGAGTCAGGTGGCACAGGGAGAGAGGTCTCTCTCCTGTTCTTTATCAGGGTATTTTCTACATGGCCTCAGAGTACAATGGCAGTTGTCTCCTGGACATCCCTTCACTGCTGAACCTAATTCAGGGCAGCAGAGCCTGGATTGAATAGCCAAAGAGGGGCCTGTAGTGCCAGGGGAGGTGCCAGGGCTCTGCAGCACAAGTGCAGCAGCTGCCATGGACAGCACAGGGCCTGTGCAGGAACCCCCTCCCCATTCCCAGCAGTTGTGGGACAGGCACCACCCAGGGCTTCTCAGACACATTGGGGGCCTTTGGGGTAGGGAGTGAATCCCAGCCCTGCAGGGACACAAAGGCTGTCCCTTCTCTGCCCAGCCAAGGCCGGGCCAGGCACGAGTCCAAATCCCATCAGCCCAGGCTGTCCACACTTGTTCCCTCACTCTCCTGGCTCTGCTCTCCCCCAGCACTTCAGCAGCATGTGCTGATCTCCTCAGGGATCAGGCCTGGGATTTTCCCCCTGGGCCTGAGCCCCAGCACATCCACCCCCAAGGCCATTGTCAGCAAAGCCTCTGCACACCCCAGCTCTCGGGGCTTTCAGAGCAGCTTTCCCCACTGCAAGTCTGTTCTTACCCCGGTGCCCCCACTGAGGGGCTGCAGCCAGACAGGCCCCAATGCCCTGCGTGTGGGGCACAGGCAGGAGGAGCTGCAGCCCCAAGTCTCTCTTCATTCCACTTGCAGGCAATAACAGCCCAGGCCTGCTGAGACAGTTCCCAGGTTGCAGGGCTGTGATGGGTTGGGAGAGAAGGCCAAGGAGACACAGGAGAGAAAGAGCAGGAGAGAGGTGTCCTCAGCGGGAAGGAGCTTCTTGGAGCTGTGCAGCTGCTCTAGGGGATGAACAACTTGGGTGAACTTTTGTGGGTGAGGGTCAGAGGAGAGAGTGGTTTGATTGACATTGTGGTGTGAGACAAAGAGCCCATTCAAGTTGGTTTTGATAACCCTGGAATTGACTGGAAAGGCCTCACGACAGGATGCAAAGAGTCCCAGAGGTTTGTGCAGAGTCTTGGTGAAGACACCCCTTGGCACACAGGCCTTTAGAGCACAGCTGGCAGGTTGGTGGACAAGAGGGAGACTCATTTGCATCTGCTTCTCATCAAGAGGAACCAAGAGGTTGCCATGGTAACTGACCATAGCAATGGGAATGTATGGTGGTTGCCATGGTAATTGTCCGTAGTAATAACAATGTATGATGGTTGCCATAGTAACCAACTTTATCAGTGGGAAGTATGATGATTGCCGTGGTAACCGACCATCTCAATGGAAATGCGTAATGGTTGCCATGGTAAATGACCATAGCAACGGGACTGTATGATGGTTGCCATGGTAACTGACCAGAGCAATGGAAATGTATGATGGTTTCCATGGCAACCTACCATAGCAAAGGGAATGTCTGTTGGTTGCCATGGTAACTTACCGTCGCAATGGAAATGTGTGCTGGTTGGCATGGTAACCAACTGTAGTGATGGGAGTTTTTAATGGTTGCCATGGTAACTGACTGTAGAAATGGGAATGTACGATGGTTGCCATGGTAACTGACCGTAGCAACGGGAATGTATGCTGGTTGCCATGGTAACCAACTGTAGCAACACGACTGTGTGATGGTTGCCATGATAACCGACTTTAGTAATGGCCGTGTTTGATGGTTGCCATGGTAACCGACTGTAGCAACGGGAATGTATGCTTGTTGCCATAGTAAACAACCGTAGCAATGAGACTATGATGGTTGCCCTGGTACCTGACCATGGCAATGGGAATATATGCTGGTTGCCATGGTAACCGACCGTAGTAATGGAAATATGTGATGATTGCCATGGTAACTGACTGTAGAAATGGGAATGTATATTAGTTGCCATGGTAACCAACTGTCGCAACAGGAACGTATGATGGTTGGCATGGTAACTGACTGTGGCAATGAGAATGTATGATTGTTGCCATGGTAACTGGCCATAGCAATGGTAATGTGTGATGGCTGCCATGGTCACCGACTGTACCAGTGGGAATGTGTGCTGGTTGCCATGGTAACTGGCTGTAGCAATGGGAATGTATGATGGTTGCCATGGTAACTGACCATAGCAATGAGACTGTATGATGGTTGCCATGGTAACTGACCATAGCAATGGGAATGTATGATGGTTGCCATGGTAACTCACACTAAGAATGGGAATGTGTCAGGGTTGCCATGGTAACCGACCATAGTGATGGAAAACGCATCATGGTTACCATGGTAACTCAGCATAGCAATGGGAATGTATGCTTGTTACCATGATAACTGATGGGAGGAATGGGAATGTGTGATTGTTGCCATGATCACCGACTGTACCAGTGGGAATGTGTGCTGGTTGCCATGGTAACTGACTGTAGCAGTGGGAAGTATGATTGTTGCCACGGTAACAGACTGTAGCAATGGGAATGTATGATAGTTACCATGGTACCTGACCACAGCAATGAGAATATATAATGGTTGCCATGGTAACTGACCATGGCAATGAGAATGTATTCTATTTCCAAGGTAACTCACCATAGCAATGGGAATGTATGGTGGTTGTCATGGTAACTGTGCTTTCCTTAGACTATGAGTACGACATTTTCATCTGCAAAAACATTAGTGAGAGCCCAGTGATTTCCCAAGATGGGCTTTAAAGGTCTCAAGCACATGAGCACTAGAGAGGGGCTAAGGAGCTGTGGCCTCAATGGTGTGGAGACTGAGGACAGCACAGGACAGCCCTCAGGGGGCTTGAAGGGAGGATTTAGAGATGGTGCATCCTTCTGTGATAGCAGAAAAGAGCATGAGAAAGAAAGAATTAATGCCAAGTGCAGCTGGGGAGGTCCTGAGTGGACATGGGGAAAAAGGAATTTCACACCATGGAAAACACTGGGCTGGAACACATCACCCAGGAGGAGTCTGGATGAGCCCAAGGCTTTGTGTGTGCAGGAAGAGCCAGGGAGGAGCAGAGATGTCAGTGCAGGAAGGTGCCAGCCAGGTGGGGCAGCCGGGGGGATGACGACAGCCTGCAGGGAAAGGGGCAGGGCATGGACACCGTAGGACAGCCTGGGCTGGAGAGGAGACAGGGAGGGGGAGAAGCTGAAAGGCCCTGACACAGCCACCTTCTGCAGGCCTTTGGCCAGGGCTGCTGTCTGTGCCCCTGAGGCCAGGAGGAGGGGAGTGCCCCTTGCAGCCCTGGGGCCTCATGGCCTCCTTGTCCCTGCTCAGCAGCCTGGCAGGTGCCACCCCATGGTCCTGCCCTTGGCATTGCACATCCCACATCCCAGTGCCCCAGCAAGAGCCCTGAGGAATGAGGCAGGGACAGGATCTGCCTTCCCAGGGGCTGGGGGTCAGGGCTTGGTCCTCTGGATTAAGGAAACACATCCAGGTTTCCTCAGCATCAGAACCACCTTTCCCTTGCTTGTCCATCCTTGTCATCACTGTCTGCAGTTTTCTGCTCTAACTGGAACCTGGGGAAATGTTCTCAGTTATGTCCCTCAGTGAGACTCATTAGCACTACAAGAAACTTCAGTGTTTCAATCTCACTTTGACTTCCTGAAAAGTTGTTTGAACTTCCTCTCAGGGACTGAGTCTCATGTAAACAACATCAAAGTCCCCTGAGGGTCATGAAATGCCTGGGGCTGTTGCTGTGCTGCTGAGCTGGGCCGGGCTCCTGGCACACAGGGAGCTCCTGGCAAGCAAGAAGAGCTTCAAAGAGACAGCTCTGCTGGTGAGCAGCTCCTCTGCACAGCCCAGCAGGGCTGAGGGCACTGCCTGCAGCACCAAGGGCAGGGGAGTGAGACAGAGACAAGTTAAAGACTGTCAGACATAGAATGATGCTGAGACCTCACTGGGGGAGAATTTTTAACAGATCTTGGCACAGGAAGTCTGGTCATGCAGGGCAATGGGACTGCAGCTTTTGGAGGCATCTGGGAAAGCTGGCACTGCCCACCAACTACAGATTCTGTAAGTGCAACTCTGAGAGCATCTGGAGTGCAGAGGAGGAGGACATGCTCAGAGCTTCAGCTCCCTCTCAGAATATTTCCAAGACAAAGATTTTTATAAGGTTAAAGAAATTTCCTGAGATTGTGTTTCCAGTTTCCTACTCTTGAGGAATAAATCATTAAGAAAGTATTAATTTTGACAGGTCCCTGAGAGATCTGAACTGTGAGTGCTCAGTAGGTCTATCTGAGCTTCCTAATGTGCTTTCAGCCACTGCTCTGCCTGTGGGCAGCACCAGTATCACCTCTGCTAGACCCATCAGGACTAGTCTGAGATGTCATTTTTGCACCTGCAAATGGAATATGACCCCTACCAGTGCAGCCTGTGGTGCTGGGGAAGGAGCTGAGTCTGCTTAAATCAAATGCCATCATAAGGACACTTGGCTGTCTCCCTGAGGTTTCCTTCCAAGCTCTGAATTCCCCTCCAGGTTGGAAACCTGTCCCTAAACATCTCCTTGTTATGTGAAACGCCTGTACAGAAGCACAGTGATGCTAAAACAGAGAAAATGCTGTTCAGTAGGGACCCAGCACTGGAGCTGAAGGAAGATCTCCTAGGAAATCAAAAGGCTGTCTGTGTGTGACATGGGGAGTGTCTGTAGAATACAGCTTTGACTTTGTTTAGATAAGTTCACGCTAACTGGCCTCTTACTGTCTTCTTCTCCCGTGTGGGAAACAAAAACCCAGAGGCAGCAAATGTCCAACAACAGCTCCATGCCCCAGTTCCTCCTCCTGGCATTCCCAGACAGGAGGGAGCTGCAGCTCCTGCACTTCTGGCTCTTCCTGGCCATCTCCCTGGCTGCCCTCCTGGCCAACGGCCTCATCCTCAGCGCCGTAGCCTGTGACCACCACCTGCACACCCCCATGGGCTTCTTCCTGCTCAACCTCTCCCTCACAGACCTGGGCTGCATCTGCACCACTGTCCCCAAAGCCATGGACAATTCCCTCTGGGACACCACAACCATCTCCTACATGGGATGTGCTGCACAGCTCTTTTTCTTTGCCTTCTTCATGTCAGCTGAGTATTTCCTCCTCACCATCATGTGCTACGACCGCTACGTTGCCATCTGCAAACCCCTGCACTACGGGACCCTCCTGGGCAGCAGAGCTTGTGCCCACATGGCAGCAGCTGCCTGGGCCACTGGCTTTCTCACTGCTCTGCTGCACACAGCCAATACATTTTCCCTGCCCCTGTGCCAGGGCAATGCCCTGGGCCAGTTCTTCTGTGAACTCCCACACATCCTCAAGCTCTCCTGCTCACACTCAGGCTACCTCAGGGAAATTGGGTTTATTGTGTTTAGTGCCTGTTTAATGTTTGGTTGTTTCATTTTCATTGTTTTCTCCTATGTGCAGATCTTCAGGGCTGTGCTGAGGATCCCCTCTCAGCAGGGACGGCACAAAGCCTTTTCCACCTGCCTCCCTCACATGGCCGTGGTCTCCCTGTTTATCAGCACTGTCGTGTTTTCCTACCTGAAACCCACTTCCATCTCCTCTCCATCCCTGGATCTGGTGGTGTCAGTTCTGTACTCGGTGGTGCCTCCAGCACTGAACCCCCTCATCTACAGCCTGAGGAATCAGGAGCTCAAGGATGCTGTGAGGAAAATGATGACTGGATGCTTTTCAGGAGCAATAAAGTGTCTACGTTCTGGTGTGTAGCATTCAGAATGGGATTCCTTAATGGCCCAGCCTTCCTGCTCAGGTTTCTCGTGGAGGTCATTGGGTTTTTCTTCCAATAGTTCTCTGTGCAACGAAATATTATTATGCATTTGCCTTCTAGTTTAGTGTCTACCCATTAAATTTGATCCAGACATGTATAAATGATTAATTGTGCTCTCTGACTATTTAAACAAAATAAAGGATCCTGCAGTGCCTTCTTTGTCCAAGACCCTTCTTCTTAGCTGTTCCTAAAGGACAGCACACTGCAGGACAGGGTGTATTTGCAAACAGGAAGGGGACAATAATCCCAGCCCAGCAGCACTGCCAGGGAGCAGCAGGGCTTGGTCTTTGCAGAGCTGCTCTCCTGTCACTTCCACACTGTCCTCCTGAGCCCCTTTCTCGCTGTAAGGCCTGAGTGCTCTCTGAGCACAGTCCTGTGGGCTGGAAGCCCTTGGAGCACAGGCAGGGACAGGCCCTGGGAACTTGTGAAGCAGAGCTGGGCTCCCTTCCAGCATCTCCAGGATGCTGTGGGATCTTCTGAGGGCAGTGCATGTACTGGGTCACTTCTGGGACCTTGCTCCAGGGCTGGAACTCTCCTGCAGTGACCCCATGACACTCCTGTTCTCTGCTTTCCTGGTTTCATTTTTAGATCCACTCTTCCCTTCCTATTCACAGGGACATCCTGGGAGTGCTTCAGAGCTGCCATCCTGGGGCAGCTCCTGCCCAGCGTGGGCAGGCACAAGGTCTCTCCAGCTGCTCCTCTCCCCTCCCCAGTGCCACTGTTTTCTGCAGCCTCCTCATCCTTGCCCAGCACAGCCCTCCTGGCACAGTTGGACACAGTCCTTGTTCTACCCCCTCCTCAGGCACCTGCCCAACCCCCTCAGCTCCAGCCTGATGGCCAGAAACCTTCAGGGCAGGGAAGCACTGGGGAGAATGCTGAGGAAACCTTTCAGCTGCACTCAAATCCAATTGGAGGGGTTGACCTTGAGGGAGAAATCCCTTCTCATTCTCCAGAACCACCAGGACAACCTGTGTTGTGTCCTGGGCACTCCTCTGGAAGTGTGGGGTATGGAAAAGGTTTTGGTGTCCCTGGGATATTGAGAAGGCTGGGCAGTGTCACTGGGAGACCTCTCCCAAACCCTTGCAAAGGCCGGAGCCATCCCAGAGCTTCCTGGGGCCTTGGCAAAGGCAGACATGGAACCAGTCTGCAAACAGGGCAGCAAGGAGGGTTGGCAGAGTTCCAGACTGCTTAGGCTCAGCAGAGAAGGGGAATATGGCAAGTCCTCCTGCAGCCATTCCCAGGCGTTGGAAGGACAAGGCAGGGATTGCAGAAGTCCTGTGGGAGGCAAAAGAAGGGGATGTTGCGTGCCCAGACTTTAGCAAGGCCTTTGACATGGTGTCCTGTGGTCTCCTTATGGCCAGACTGGTGAGAGCAGGACTGAAGAAGTGGAAGATGTGGTGGGTGGGAAGTTGGCTGAATGAAGAGGGTCAAATCAAATCCATGGTACAAAGTCCTCTTGGCAGCAACTTCCTGGTGAAATCCCTCAGTGACCAGCCCTTGAACACCACTGTAGAATATCTTTATTATCTCTCTGTACAATGGGACAAAATGTATTTTCAAGTCCTTTGTGGATGATGCCAAAATTCAGGGAGCCCTTGAGCAACTTGTCCTGGTTTAAAGACACATATTGGGGCGGGAACTCCAGTAAAATGAACTCTCTCCCCTTTTATTCCCCACCACTACAGGGAGACAAAATACAAGGAGGTATAAGTGACAAAAATAACAGTTCACTGACAAGAAATATAACAGTAAAACCAGTAATATCAACAGAACAGTTAAAAGCATCAGCAGAGAGAGAAATTGCCTCCTCTCTGCCCCCCTCGCCCCAACTCCCTTTTGTAAACAGACGGAAACCGGGAGGCAGCAGCTCTGATTGATTCCATGGAGTTCTGGGCAGGCACAGTGGCCCCTTGGTTCCAGGAGGTTGTGAGATGTCTCAGGGTTCCTTTTGTTCCAAAGAGACCCCACATGTCACAATGGCCCCTTGGTTCCATGAGATTCCACAGTGTCCCTGCATTCCTTTGGTTCCATGAGGCCCTGCAGTGTCACGGTGCCACTTGATTCCATGACATTACAAAGAATCAGAATGGCCCCTTGATTTAAGGCCAACTGCACATGGGGCTGCATTAGGGGGAGTGTGGGCACCCAGACAAGGGAGTTGTCACCCCCCTGGACTCAGCCCTGGGGTCACCACATCTGGACTGGTCTGTCTGTCTGTGAGGTTCCCCATTCTGGAGGAATGAGGAAAAACTGGAGAGGGTCTAGAGGAGATCTGACAGGATGAAGCAGTTCTCTGTATTGAAAATAGAAAGAAATCTCCACAAAGAGTAGCATTAATGGTTCAGACTGAAAATGAAATATCACTCAATAGGGACCCTTGTGGTGCAAGAGGTCACCCAGAGGGAGTCAGGATCAGCCCATGGCTTTGTGTTCCAGGGAACAGCCAGAGCTGGTGCAGAGACATCAGGGAGGGTCTAGAAATGCTGCTGGGAGGGGGTGGGAAAGCAGGAGGGGTGTGTGCAGCCTGCAAGGCCAGAGCAGCAGCAGGGCCAGGGCAGGACAGCCTGCAGGAGAGATGGCCAAGGGCTCTGGCAGGGCTGCAAGGCCCAAAGGCACCCAGGCCTTTGTCCCCTTGCCTCTGGCAGCTGCCTCTGCCCCTCAGGCCACCACAAGCAACTTGCCTGGCAGGTTCTGCACTTGGGTTCTGCCTCGCCCCTCCCTCAGGAGCCTGGCAGGGGTTGCCCAGTTTTGGCCTTTGTTGTTCCTCCCCCTCCCATCCCAGTGCCCCCCAAACAGCCCTGAGCCAGCCGGGAGGGACAGGATCTGCTGGGCCAGGGCCTGGGGCTCAGGCCTTGGCCTTTGTGCTCCACAAAACCAAGGCAGGCTTTGCTCAGCATTGCAGGGGCCTGCCCAGAGCCTTTGTCTGCCTGCACTCCTGGCCTCCAAGGAGCTGCTCCAAGGAGTCCCTGGGGAGGCTTTGGCAGTGCCTGCCCTCAGTGGGGCCCAGCAATGCTTCAAGGCACTTGGACTTTGGCTTCTGACTTCTTCAGCAGCTGCTTCAATCTTCTCTCAGTACCTCAGGATCATGGGCTGGGCTGCAAACACACCGTGGGGCTCATTAAAATGCAGAAATCCCTCAGGATCTCTTTGTTTTCCTTTAATTGTCTTCAAGGCAATTTCAAAACAAGTCTTCAAAATTTGTATTTTTTTTAATTCAATGATGGATATCTTTTAGTTCAGAGAAGAGGTGATAGAGGTGTTCTCCAAGTGATCTTGATGCTGAGTGTCTCCTCAGGAGATCCACACTGACCCCGTATGATTAACCTTGCTCCTTACCCCCCAGCCTCACCAGTTCTGACATGGCCCATCTTGGACTGACAGCTGATGCAACTCCAAACACACTGTGGGACCCATTAAAACACTGAAAAACAAATTATTTACCTTCCTTTAATTGTCTTCAAGTCTTCATGACTTCTACAGTTAATTGGAGTTGTTTTGTAGTTTAGCTAAGTAGGAAGATTCTAAAGTGGACATCACGAAAAATATATGTTTTTTGATTAATAGGAATGATTTACACAGAGTCTTGGGATGCAAGGGGGTCACGACACAAAGGATTTGGATCCAAAGATAAGGGGGCAAAAGACATTAGTAGCATTTAATCATTGACCAACTGAACAGTTATCAGGTGATTCAATAGTATGTGCTATAATTTTAACAGTGACTGAATTATAGATTCACAATAACAACATTCACACCACAGTCAATTCACACTCACACCCAGGCAGAGATGTGTGGACACATCAAGAGCTGGGTGTGGAAAGGTCCCTCTCCAAAATTCTCCTGGTTGTCGGGAAAACACTGCCACAAATCCCTTTGTGTTTGCCAACAGACAAGGGTCACAGCTGGAAGAGTGTTTGTGGAGGGGGATCAGAATTGTCCTGGGCATCAGCAATTCTCTTTGGAGTGTTGCAAACTGGAGGGTTCCTGAGCTGGGAGAGGCTGCCAGAGGTGTCCCACTGAGAGGGAGGTGCTGGGGAGCTGCCAGGGCCTCCCTCAGCCCCGCTGGGTGTGGGCTCACAAAGTGAGCTCACCAAAGAGGACCAGGGCCTGCCGTGTTCTCAGCTTGGTTCTCTGCAGTTCTCACGGCATCTGAGTACAGGGTGGGATGGGGAAATTGAGCTAAACCACAACAGGAGCTCATGGAACTGAGTGGCCATTAGGACACTGCAGGGCCTCCTGGAATCCAGGGGCCATTGGGACACTGGGGAGCCCTTTGAAGCCAAGGGAACCCTGGGATATTTTGGAACACTGTGGAATCAAGGGGCCATTGTGACACTGCGGGGCCTTGAGGAACCAAAGGATCCAAAAGACACGGTGGAACCTCAAGGAATCAATGGTCCACTGTTACACTGCAGGGCCTCATGGAACCAAAGGAACCCTCAGAGTTTTTGGAACCTCATGGAATCAAGGGGCCATTTCTGGCAGGATGCTCTGCTAATACCTAAAAACTGGTCAGAGAATGCAAACAATGCACACTCTCTGTGATAAGTTACTGCTGGTGTCAAGGTGCTGTTTTTAATGTTGAATTATGCTAAACCCAAAATGGTTCCTGAAACTTCAAACAAACATCCTGCTTTTTGAAGCAAGATTTGATAGATGAGCTGCTCCCTGGCCTGCAAATATGTCTGGCAGTCAAACCCTTGGTAACTATAAAAACCCCATCCAACTGTCATGGGGCAGATTCTTCCACAGACTTCCTTGAAGTGTGTGGAGCTTCTGCCATGAAGCAGGGACAGCTCTTCATGGTCACTGCCCAGGGGTTAAGTGAAAGAGAGAGAACTACCCCCTGTTGTTGTGGGGTGAGTTACCTCACTCTCTGCTTCAGGATTGTTTCTTTTTGCTGGCTTTGATCCAATACTTTAATAGAATGACTTTGATAGACTCCACTGTCCTATTGTACACTATAGTACTAGGAGGTTTTTGCTTTTATACTGTGCAGGAAATAATTCTCTTTAAGGTCTTTCATCTGGTCACTGTCTGATCAATTGTCTGTTCATTTGTCATAATAAACAATTCATTTTTGAAATATTTCTGATTTGCCATCACTAAAACCTGCAGGACAAAGTGATTGAATCACACCTCTATAATTCCTTCAATCGAAACCAAAATCTGAGCCTGAGATTGGATCCAGCCACAGCCAGGCTCCTCTCTGAGAAGGAATTTAGAAAGCAAGGGGGTCCTTTCTGCCCCTCGTAGCTCAACGAGACGGCTTCTGCCATCAACTTTGTCTAAGCCTTCCACCCCCCAGCCCCAAGCCGTGACACATGGGCATGTCTTGTGCATGCAGTGCAAACATGGACTCCTGAGCTGGTCATTTGCTGTCCCTCCTTGGAGGGAAGAACAAGCCCAATGGCCTGGGGTGAGAGGCCAGTGCTGGGAGCGGCGCTGGTTGTGCCAGGGCACTGCTGGGTGCCCCCACCCTGAGCACTCCCCCCCTTGTGCTGGTCACTGCTGTTTTCCTCTGCAGGGCGTTGTGTTGGGCACATCCTGGAGAGCAAAGTGGAAAGAAGGATGAAGCTTTCAGGCCCTGGCCTGAGGAGATGCCCCTGCAGGATGGCAGTGCTGCTGCAGAGGTCAGCTCTGTGCCAGCAGTGCCCGTGGCTGTCCCTGCCTGCAGTCCCTGGACAGTCCTGCAGCAGGACTGGCACCGACTGCCAGAGCACTGAGGCCTCCAACAACACAGGGCTCTGCAGGACAGTGTGGAAGGGAAGGGAGAGGAGGCCACACAGGAGAAGGGCTGCTGCTCCCTGGCAGTGCTGCTCTGCTGGGACTCTTTTCTGGCCCAGCTCTGCACAGAGGCACCGACCCTGCAGCTGCAGAGAAGTCAGAGAGGAAAGATGTCAGGCAAACAAGTCAATGCAGAGTTCTTTATTTGGATTAAGCAGACAGTGAGTACAATTCCCAATTTGTACAGCCTGTGGGCCAGGCTAGAAAGGCAAACACTGAATTAGAAATGGTCTTTATATATATATAAATATATTTACATTTTATATATATATATATATCTTTATATATGTATAAAGATTTTTTGGTGTGAACAAATTCTCACAAAAAACCCACCCCTACTAGGAGTAAAAAATAGAGAAGATATGGTGGGCCTTTAATGAAATCCATAACAGGACTGGCCTTTAATGAGGAAGACAGCATGCAGAAGAAGGAGAGTTTATTGCTTCTGAAGAACACCCAGTTATGATTTTCCTCAGGGCATCCTTGAGCTCCTGGTTCCTGAGGCTGTAGATGAAGGGGTTCAGTGTTGGAGACACCACTGAGTACAGAACTGACAGAATAAGATCCAGGGATGGGGAGGAGATGGAGGGAGGCTTCAGGTAGGCAAAGAATAAGGTGCTGCTAAACAGAGAGACCACGGCCAGGTGAGGGAGGCACGTGGAAAAGGCTTTGTGCCGTCCCTGCTGAGAGGGGATCCTCAGCACAGCCCTGAAGATCTGCACATAGGAGAAAACAATAAAAACGAAACAACCAAATATTAAACAGGCACTAACCAAAGTAAGCCCAAGTTCTCTGAGGTAGCCTGAGTGTGAGCAGGAGAGCTTGAGGATGTGTGGGATCTCACAGAAGAACTGGCCGAGGGCATTGCCCTGGCACAGGGGCAGGGAAAATGTATTGGCTGTGTGTAATAGACCGCTGAGAAACCCAGCAGCCCAGGCAGCTGCTGCCATGTGGGCACAAGCTCTGCTGCCCAGGAGGGTCCCGTAGTGCAGGGGGTTTCGCCAGCATGCACACGTACCGGGTCCGTAGTGAACTGATGGTGAGGAGGGAGAACCTTGCTCTCAAAGAAAGAATGACGCAAGCAGAAAACCTGTGCAACACACATCCCATGTAGGCATATGATAAAGTGGTGTCCCAGAAGGGAACTTGTTGCATGGTTTTGTGGGGCCAGTGAGGTTTTGCAGATGCACAGCCGCAGGTCTGTGAGGGGAGTGGAGGCAGGAAAGAAGCCCATGGGGGGTGTGCAGGTGGTGGTCACAGGCTACGGCGCTGAGGATGAGGCCGTTGGCCAGGAGGGCAGCCAGGGAGATGGCCAGGAAGAGCCAGAAGTGCAGGAGCTGCAGCTCCCGCCTGTCTGCAAATGCCAGGAGGAGGAACTGGGGCATGGAGCTGCTGTTGGACATTTGCTACTTTTTAGTACAGGATCTGTTCAAAAAAGGAAAGGACAGGGAACAGTTAAGACAGACCTCTGTGAAAAAGCCACTCCACTTTTAAAAGAAATCATTGTGTCAAATGTCACCAAATGCACTGCCAAGGAGTCAGTTTTGGTCTGCTCCAGGGGGACATAGAATTTTTTGGTAGAGCTCTCACACACACAAGGAATGTCAGATGTAAGAGACCTTGAATACAAAAGTTCCATCTCTACTGTAATGACTCAGAAGACCTGGGGTGCAGAGCAGAAGCTTAGTCTGAGTTTAGAATAATTGTACCTGTGTTTTCTATTTTTACCATCACACCTGGGGAAGGTTCTTTTCCACTGCAGGAATCCTCATTTCTATGGCCCAGCACACAGTGCCCAGCAGAGCTGCAGGGAAGGGCCCCCAGAGTTGCCTGAACACCCCCTCCCCCAGGTCATGGGGGCACTTGCCCCCCACTCCCTGCCCAGGGCTCTGCTGCCTGGAGCTGTCCCTGCCAGCAGCTGCTTCCTTGGGCACAGGGCTGGGCCCTGCCAGTGCTGCCAGAGCCCATCCCAGCCCTGGGGACTCAGCTCTGCCCTGCAGAGCCCTCCCAGCAGCACAGGGCACTGCCCAGGGGCATCTCTGGCTGGGCAGGCTCTGATGGCAATGTCAGGGCAACCCTGAGGAGGCTGGAAAAGTGACACTGCTACTGTCTATAAGACAGTTTTGATGTCTGATACTCTCATCTTCAGTCTCCTCTAATCTAACAGAGTTCAAGTTTCAGTGTCTCCTCCTGTGCTCAGAGATTCATTTCCCTGTCACAGTCAGCACCCAGACAACCCAGAGTATAACACTGAAGGAACTGGTTCCTTCTCTTTAAGGTACCCCCTGCCTGTCTGTGCCTCTTGCAAATACCTTCTGGGAAATTTCCTGCTTTGATCTGGAGCTGTGACCAGCCCTCATCCCTGCAGCCCACTTTGGAGATCAGAAGGACTCTGCCCTGCTCTGCCCTCCCAGGAGTTGTTCCTTCCCCACAGCCCTTCTCCCCCAGCCCCGTGGCAGCTCCTTGGCCGGGCTGAGAGCTGACCCTGGCAGGCAGCAGAGTCCCTGCCCCAGCACACAGAGCCCTGGGGGCAGGACCCTGCTCTGCCCCACAGCCCTGGGCACCCCTGGCTGCACCCCCACCTTCCCACCCCACAGCCAGCCCTGGCACAGGGAACCTTCTGGCCCTGGGCCTCTGAGGGGGCAGCAGCAAGTCCTGCTCTGCAGCAGCTTCTCCTGCTGCACCCCAGCAAATCCAGCAGAGCCATCCTGACAGCTCCTGCCACTGCTGCCATTTGGCAGCTGGCAGAGGCACTTGCAGGAACTCACCTGCACTGCTCTGCAGCCAGAGCCTGATCATGGCAAAGGGCTGGCAAGGTTCCTCCCCTGAGCAGCTCTCCCCTGTCCTCTGCTCCCTTCTCCTCTCTGCCCTTGCTGCCTGCAGCTCCTGCCCTGCTCTGCCATATGGCCACTTCCCCTGCACTGCAGCAACTGGGAGAGTCCTGCTGAAAGAGCCTGGAAGCTGTGGGATGTGCCAGCTTTAGGAGATGCCTCCAGGAAGAGAAGCTGAACTTTCCTACAGCCAGAGAATTCTTCCTTCAAATCCTGGGAAGGTTTCTCGTGTAGTAAGAGCTCAGTCACCTCCCAGCCCAGGCTGCCTCTCATGTCTCTGCCTTCTCTCCTGTGCCCTGGGTGCTGCAGGCAGTGCCCTCAGCCCTGCTGGGCTGTGCAGAGGAGCTGCTCACCAGCAGAGCTGTCTCTTTGAAGCTTCTCTTGGTTGTCAGGAGCTCCCTGTGTGCCAGGAGCCCAGCCCAGCTCAGCAGCACAGCAACAGCCCCAGGCAGCCCTTTCTCTGACCCTCTGGGCTCCCTCCAGCTGTCCCTGGGGCTCCAGGGGAACCTGCTGGCACACAGCTGAAGGAAATAATGATGTGCCTTCTCTCAGCTGGGCACACACACTTCTTTCAGCACTGTCATGTCTCCAAACAGACTCAGAGTTAAGTCCAAGAGTCCCCTTTTCATGTCCCATCATTAGACACGAAACCCAGACAGTGCCCAGGAGGGATCTCCTTCACCTGCACTGAGGGAAGGGACTCAGCTGAGTCAACAGAGGTGTCTCCTTGTGGCTCTGCAGACCTGGGGCCAGAAGGACACTCAGCTCCCTCCACAACCCCCATGGGCTGGGATTCCTCCTGCCCCACTTCAGTGGGCCCAAAACAGGCCCCTGCAGATGACTCCTTGTCCCAGCTCCCATGGCAATGAATGGAGACCAAAACCAGGAGTGACCTGCTGGGACACAAAGCCCTGGTTCCTTCTGAGGGGCCAGAGGTGACCGAGATTCCTGTTGGGAATTGCAGGCTCCAATGGAGCAGTTCCTAGGGACAGGGCAGCAGCTGTGGGATCTTCTTGGAGGCTGCTGGGACATTGCTTTGGCCAACTTCAGTGGCAGAAGGGGCCCACATGTAGGACAGGGGAACCTGTCACTGTTCCTTCTGTCCAGGGCAGCCCCTAGAGGTGTTCAGGTGACCAAATGGAGTCAGGTGGCACAGGGAGAGAGGTCTCTCTCCTGTTCTTTATCAGGGTATTTTCTACATGTCCTCAGAGTACAATGGCAGTTGTCTCCTGGACATCCCTTCACTGCTGAACCTAATTGAGGGCAGCAGAGCCTGGATTGAACAGCCAAAGAGGGGCCTGTAGTGCCAGGGGAGGTGCCAGGGCTCTGCAGCACAAGTGCAGCAGCTGCCATGGACAGCACAGGGCCTGTGCAGGGACCCCGTCCCCATTCCCAGCAGTTGTGTGACAGGCACCACCCAGGGCTTCTCAGACACACTGGGGGCCTTTGGGGCAGGGAGTGAATCCCAGCCCTGCAGGGACACAAAGGCTGTCCCTTCTCTGCCCAGCCAAGGCCGGGCCAGGCACGAGTCCAAATCCCATCAGCCCAGGCTGTCCACACTTGTTTCCTCCCTCTGCTGGCTCTTCTCTCCCCCATTTCAGCAGCATGTGCTGATCTCCTCAGGGATCAGGCCTGGGATTTTCCCCCTGGGCCTGAGTCCCAGCACGTCCACCCCCAAGGCCATTGTCAGCAAAGCCTCTGCACACCCCAGCTCTCGGGGCTTTCAGAGCAGCTTTCCCCACTGCAAGTCTGTTCTTACCCCGGTGCCCCCACTGAGGGGCTGCAGCCAGACAGGCCCCAATGCCCTGCGTGTGGGGCACAGGCAGGAGGAGCTGCAGCCCCAAGTCTCTCTTCATTCCACTTGCAGGCAATAACAGCCCAGGCCTGCTGAGACAGTTCCCAGGTTGCAGGGCTGTGATGGGTTGGGAGAGAAGGCCAAGGAGACACAGGAGAGAAAGAGCAGGAGAGAGGTGTCCTCAGCGGGAAGGAGCTTCTTGGAGCTGTGGAGCTGCTGTAGGGGGTGAACAACTTGGGTGAACTTTTGTGGGTGAGGGTCAGAGGAGAGACTGGTTTGGGTGACCTTGTGGAGTGAGACAAAGATCCCATTCCAGTTGGCTTTGATAACCCTGGAATTCACTGGAAAAGCACCAGGACAGGATGCAAAGAGTCCCAGAGGTTTGTGCAGGGTCTTGGTCAAGACAGCCCTTGGGACACAGGCCTTTAGAGCACAGCTGGCAGGTTGGTGGACAACAGGGAGGCTCATTTGCATCTGCTTCTCATCAAGAGGAACCAAGAGGTTGCCATGGTAACTGACCATAGCAATGGGAATGTATGGTGGTTGCCATGGTAACTGTCCGTAGTAATAACAATGTATGATGGTTGCCATAGTAACCAACTTTATCAGTGGGAAGTATGATGATTGCCATGGTAACTGACCATCTCAATGGAAATGTGTAATGGTTACCATGGTAAATGACCATAGCAACGGGACTGTATGATGGTTGCCATGGTAACTGACCAGAGTAATGGAAATGTATGATGGTTTCCATGGCAACCTACCATAACAAAGGGAATGTCTGGTGGTTGCCATGGTAACTGACTGTCACAATGGAAATGTGTGGTGGTTGCCATGGCAACTAAATGTAGCAACACAACTGTTGGATGGTTGCCATGGAAACCGACTGAAGTGATGGGAGTGTTTGATGGTTGCCATGGTTACTGACTGCAGCAATGGGAATGTGAGCTGGTTGCCATGGTAACAGACTGTAGCAGTGGAAAGTATAACAGTTGGCATGGTAACGAACTATAGCAAGGGGAATGTATGCTGGTGTCCATGGTAATTGACTGTAGCAGTGGAAATGTATGATGGTTGCCATGGTAACAAACCATAGTGATGGGAATGTATGATGGTTGCCATGGTAACTGAGCATAGCAATGGGAATGTATGATGGTTGCCATGGTAAGTAACAGTAGCAACAGGAATGTACAATGGTTGCCATGATAACTCACCATGTCAATGAGAATGTATATAGTTGCCATGCTAACTGACCGAAGTAATAAGAATGTATGATGGTTGCCATAGTAACCAACTTTATCAGTGGGCAGTATGCTGGTTGCCATGGAAACTGACTGTCGCAATGGAAATGTGTGATGGTTGGCATGGTAACCAACTGTAGTGATGGGAGTGTTTAATGGTTGCCATGGTAACTGACTGTAGAAATGGGAATGTACGATGGTTGCCATGGTAACTGACCGTAGCAACGGGAATGTATGCTGGTTGCCATGGTAACCAACTGTAGCAACACGACTGTGTGATGGTTGCCATGATAACCGACTTTAGTAATGGCCGTGTTTGATGGTTGCCATGGTAACAGACTGTAGCAACGGGAATGTATGCTTGTTGCCATAGTAAACAACCGTAGCAATAAGACTATGATGGTTGCCCTGGTAACTGACCATGGCAATGGGAATATATGCTGGTTGCCATGGTAACAGACCATAGCAGTGGGAAGTATAACAGTTGCCATGGTAAACGACTGTAGCAATGCGAATGTATGATAGTTGCCATGGTAACCGACCGCAGTAATGGAGATGTGTGATGATTGCCATGGTAACTGACTGTAGAAACGGGAATGTATATTAGTTGCCATGGTAACCAACTGTCGCAACAGGAACGTATGATGGTTGGCATGGTAACTGACTGTGGCAATGAGAATGTATGATTGTTGCCATGGTAACTGGCCATAGCATGGTCACCGACTGTACCAGTGGGAATGTATGCTGGTTGCCATGGTAACTGGCTGTAGCAACGGGAATGTATGCTGGTTGCCATGGTAACTGACCATAGCAATGGGACTGTATAATGGTTGCCATGGTAACCGACCATAGCAATGAGACTGTATGATGGTTGCCATGGTAACTCACACTAAGAATGGGAATGTGTGATGGTTGCCATGGTAACCGACCATAGTGATGG
>NW_021938550.1:0-2418 GCF_001715985.3 Manacus vitellinus | reverse complement strand
AAAAGAAAAAGAAGCAAAACTTTATTTATTTCCTGTAGTTGGGAATGTAATCGTGGAATTGGGCTTTGTGCAGAGAATCAAACTGCTCTGGGTGTCCCTTGGAATTTGTGGCACAGGAGCATCGATGAGCAGTGCTGGATATCAGGATGTGGGATTGGGGGTGTTCCCAAAGCCAGAAATGGGGGAACATTTACTCAGAAAAGTCCCCAATCCCACAGCTGTGGGGTGTTCCCAAAGCAAGAAATGGGGGAATGATTCAAAAACTTAGAAACCCTAAATCTGCAGCTGTGGGGATGTTCCCAAAGCGAGAAATGGGGGAACACTGGGAAGAACTCTGAAGAGTCCCCAGTCCCACTGCTCTTGGGATGTTCCCAAAGCGAGAAATGGGGGAATGTTTTAAAAATTCCTAAGCCTACAGCTGTTGGGGCGTTCCCAAAGCGAGAAATGGGGGAATGATTCAAAAATTTAGAATCCCTAAATCTGCAGGTGTGTCAGGATGTTCCCAAAGCGAGAAATGGGGAACACTGGGAAAAATATAAACGAGTCCCCAGTCCCACAGCTGCCAGGATGTTCCCAAAGCGAGAAATGGGAGAACATTTTAAAACCTCAGAATTCCTAATCCCAGAGCTGTCAGGGTGTTCCCAAAGTGGGAAATTGGGGAACACTTCCTTGAAAGGATCTCCTTGTCCCACAGCTGTGGGGTGTTCCCAAAGCGAGAAATGGGGGAACACTGGGAAGACACAGAAGAGTCCCCAATCCCACAGCTGTCAGGGGGAGAAATGGGGGAATAACTAAACAATTTAGAAGAATAACTAATCCCACAGCTGTTGGGGTGTTCCCAAAGCGAGAGATGGGGGAACATTTGAAAACTCAGAATTCCTAATCCCACAGCTGTCAGGGTGTTCCCAAAGCAAGAGATTGGGGAGTGATTCAGAAACTTGGAATCCCTAAATCTGCAGCTGTGGGGATGTTCCCAAAGTGAGAAATGGGGGAACAGTGGGAAAAACGTGGAAAATCCCCAATCCCACAGCTGTCAGGGTGTTCCCAAAGCGGGAAATTGGGGAACACTTCCTTGAAAGGATCTCCTTGTCCCACAGCTGTGGGGTGTTCCCAAAGCGAGAAATGGGGGAACACTGGGAAAAACGTGGAAGAGTCCCCAGTCCCACAGCTGTCAGGGTGTTCCCAAAGGGAAAAATGGGGGAATAATTAAAGAATTTAGAAGAATAACTAATCCCACTGCTGTTGAGTGTTCCCAAAGCGAGAGATGGGGGAACATTGAAACATTTCTATAGAAGAGTCCCTAAACCTACAGCTTTCGGGGTGTTCCCAAAGCGAGAAATGGGGGAACATTTGAAAACTCAGAATTCCTAATCCCACAGGTGTCAGGGTGTTCCCAAAGCAAGAGATGGGGAACAGTTGAAACATTTCTATAAAAGAGTCCCTAAACCTGCAACTGTCAGGGTGTTCCCAAAGAGAGAAATGGGGGAACAATTAAAGAATTTAGAAGAATAACTAATCCCACAGCTGTTGGGGTTGTTCCCAAAGCGAGAGATGGGGGAACATTTCAAAAACTCAGAATTCCTAAATCTGCAGCTGTGGGGATGTTCCCAAAGCAAGAAATGGGGGAATGATTCAAAAACTTAGAAACCCTAAATCTGCAGCTCTCAGGATATTCCCAAAGTGAGAAAAGAGGGAACAGTTACTCAAAAAAGACCCTAATCCCACAGCTGTCAGGGTGTTCCCAAAGGGAAAATTGGGGAACACTTCCTTGAAAGGATCTCCTTGTCCCACAGCTGTCAGGGTGTTCCCAAAGGGAAAAATGGGGGAATAATTAAAGAATTTAGAAGAATAACTAATCCCACTGCTGTTGAGTGTTCCCAAAGTGAGAAATGGGGGAACAGTGGGAAAAACCCAGAAGAGTCCCCAATCCCACAGCTGTCAGGGTGTTCCCAAAGTGGGAAATAGGGGAACAATGGGAAGAACTCAGAAGAGTCCCCAGTCCCATGGCTTTTAGGTTGTTCCCAAAACGAGAAATGGGGGAACAGTGGGAAAAACCCAGAAGAGTCCCTAATGCCAGAGCTGTGGGGTGTTCCCAGAGTGAGAAATGGGGGAACAGAACACTTACTCAGCTGAGTCCCCAGTCCTACAGCTGTTGGGATGTTCCCAAAGCGAGAAATGGGGGAACATTTGAAAAATTCCTAAACCTACAGCTGTGGGGAAGTTCCCAAAGTGAGAGACTGGGGAACACTCACCCAGAAAAGCCCCCAATCCCACAGCTGTGGGATGTTCCCAAAGCGAGAAATGAGGGAACACTGGGAAAAATATAGACGAGTCCCCAGTCCCACAGCTGTCAGGATGTTCCCAAAGCGAGAAATGGGGGAACATTTCAAAAATTCCTAAACCTACAGCTGTGGGGAA
>NW_021938549.1:0-39313 GCF_001715985.3 Manacus vitellinus | reverse complement strand
GTCAGGGGCCTGAGGGGGCCAGGGGGGCTTTGGGGTGCGGGAGGGCCCTGGGGGAGCTGTGGAGGGGCTTTGGGGATTGGGAGTACAGAACATTATAGACCAGCACAGACCAGTACAGACCAGTACAGACCAGGACAGACCAGGACAGACCAGGACAGACCAGTACCTCCTCACTGATCCCCAGATCTCTCCTGGAGCTGGGCCACCTTGTCCTAGGATACCTGAGCCCCCCCAGTGCCCTCCCAGTACAGCCCAGTGCCCCCAGTACAGCCCACTGTGTTCCTGTCCCAGAGTGCCCGGTGATCCCTCTTTAGGAGGGTTGGAAGGGATTTGGGAGGGGGAGCTGGGGGAAATTTGAAGGGATCTGGAGGGGTTGGATGGGGATTGGGGGGGGGTTGGGGGTCTTTGGGTGTATTTGGGGAAGTTAAAACAGGTTTTGGGGGCATTGGGGCATCAAAGGGATCTGTGGGGGGAGAGGTTTAAAGGGAAAATGAAGGTTGGTGACATTTTGGGGGGTTAAAAGGGGCCTGAGGGGAGAGAAGGGGCTGCACCAACAGTAAGTGAGTCCTGAGAACCCCCTGGTTTCCCCAAGACCCTCTTGCTGTCCCCAGTTCCCCTCTTGACACCTCGAGACCCCCCTTGTGTCTCCAATGCCCCCAGGGCCTCCCCATGGCTCCAATTCCCCCCTTGACATCCCCAATTCCACTGTCCCCAAACCCCTCCCCACTGTCCCCAAGGCCCATCCCTGATGTCCCCAACCCTCCATCTCACCCCAGGAGACCCCCTTGGACCCTCTGACCACAAAAATGCCCCCCACCCCCGCTCACAGAAAGGCCAAGGGCATCTAGGGACACGTTGGGGACAGTCTGGGGGCTTTGTGTGGCACTTGGGGATTACTGGGGGATACTGGGACACACTGAGGGGAACTGAGGGACAGTGGGAGGGACTGGGGAGTTACTGGGAAATTACCAGGACACACGGGGAGACACTGGCAGGTTACTGGGCCATACTGGGGGTTACTGGGTGCTCACTGCAGGATCACTGGGCCATCCTGGGGGGCAGTGGGAGTTCACTGGGACACACTGGCTGGACACTGAAGGGGTCACTGGAAAGTCACTGGGATATACTGGGGTCTAGGGATCCCCTTACCCGGATGTGGTACTGTTTCTCCCCCCGGATTTTGGGGGCCATCCCTAGGACCCCTTCTTTTTGGGGCTGGGGGACCCCCTGGACCCACTGCTGGGCTTTAGGGGACCCCCAAAATGCTCTCAAACTCCCTGAAATCCCCCCCTCGACACATCAAAACCTTCTCAAGGTCCCCTCAAATGCCCTCAGAGACCTGATCCCTCCCCAGCACCCCCTAAACCCTCTCAGTGACCCGCAAAACCCACCTGGGACCCCCCAGTCTCCTTTAGGGATCCCCCAATCCCCTTCAGAGACCCTCTAAACCGTCTAAGACCCCGTAAACCCCCTAGAGACCCCAAAACTGCATAAAAGATCCAGCCAGGACCCCCAAACCTCCTCAGAGAACCCCCAACCCCACCTGGCACCCCCAAATCTCCTCAGAAACCAAAACCCCCTCAGAGACCCCCAAACCCCTTCAGGAACCTTCCACCACCTCCTGAGTCCCCTCAGGACACCGAACTCCCTCAGGGACCCTCAAAACCTCCTCGGTTATCCCCGCACCCCCCCGCTAAACCCTCCCGAGCCCCCCGGGGGACTCACAGCGCTCAGAGCGAACCGCAGGCCCCGCCGCCATCACCGAGTCCCGGCTGCGCGCGCACCGCGCTCAGAGAACGCCGCCGCAGCCAATCAGCGCGCGGCCACGCCCCCGCAGCCCCGCCCCCGGCCCTGCCGCGTTGGCTGCCGGGAATCGGTGATGGCGGCGGTCGGTCCGGTGAGCTCTGAAGTGGCGGGCGGGGGGTGCGGGAGAGCGGTCTGGGGAATCCCCTCGGGGGTCTGGCGGGGAGGCGGGCGGCTGGGGGGGGAAAGGCTGGAGGGCTCGGGAGGGTTTAGCGCGGGGGGTTCGGAGGTTCGTAGGACCCTCTCGGGGGCCGCGGGGCCCGGAGGCCTCCCAAGAACCGGGAAGGGTGATTCGATTGCTGAGAAAGTCCCTCGGAAAAAAAAATTCAAACCCACCCAACCAAAAAAAGAACCCTAAAAAAAGGAAAAGTGAGAAAAAGGTGAAGGAAAAACTGCAAGGGCCAGGATGATTTTATTGCTTTGCTTCAGTTTTTCCTTGGTCTCCTCCTTCTCAGATTCTCTGATCCCTTCCTTTACAGAAAGCTCTTCTGTGGTTTTGTGGTCCCTTAGGGGCTTTTAGAAGTCCCTGAGGAGGTTTTGGGGGGCTCTGAGGAGCTTTGGTGTCGCGAAGGGACTTAGGGGAGAGGTTAAAGGTCCCTGAAGGGGTTTGGGAATCCCCGAGGGAGTTTTGGAGTCTCCGATGGAATTGGGAGGTCCTGAGGGCTTTGGGGGGGGGTGTCTTTGAAGCAGTTTTGTGGGTTTCTAGGGGGATTTACGGAGTCCCAGAGGGTTTTGAGGGTCCCTGAGGGGGTTTTTGAGGTCTCTGAAGGGGCTTGGGGGTCCCAGGTGGGTTTTGCAGGTCACTGAGAGGGTTTAGGGGGTCCTGGGGGGGAGATGAGGTCTCTGAGGCGATTTGGGGTGTTTTTGAGGAGGTTTTGATGGGTCCAGAGGTGGATTTCTGAGGGGGTTTCAGGGGTTTTGCCTGGATTTTGGGGGGTCTCCGTGTCAGTCCTGTCTGGCCACGGCCAACTAAAACTCCTATGATGCCATTTCCCATCCCACCACAGCACCTCTGCCAGCCCAGCAAACCAACCCCCGGGAAAGCGGATCCCAATTCCCCCCTCGAACCCCAGAGACGCCCAAAACTCAGCACACAGAGACCCCAGAAGAAGGGGGGCCCGGGTGTCCCCTAAAGCCCCCAGGGGAGGGGTCCTGGGAGTGCCCCCAAAAGTCCAGGGGGAGCAGAACTGATGAAGGGGATCCCAGTGCCCCCAGTATAGCCCAGTGACCTCCCAGTGACCCTCAGTATGGCCCAGTAACCCCCTCAGTGACCACCCAGTGTGTCCCAGTAACCTCCCACTGACCCCCAGGATGACCCAGTGATCCTCCATTGAGCACCCAGGGCGTTTGGCAAATGTGGTCTGGTGGTTTGGAGAAACAACCCCAGACTGGCAGGGGGCCAGAGAACCTCGAGGAACAGCCCTGGCGAGGTGCCCACACTGGCAGGGCCCAGGGGATCGCTGCTCCACGGAACCGGCTGGAGCTCTGGGTGACCCTGAGCTGAAGGGCCTGTGACCTGTGGATGAGTCCAGGATGGAGCAGAGACCCCCCTGCAGCCTGGGAGGAGCCCACACCGGAGTAGGGAATGCCCAAAGGAGGCTGAGAGCCTGTGGGAAGCCCCTGCAGAGCTGTGGGAGCAAAGCCCTGGTTTCCCAGGGTGTCGCCTCGCCCCAGTTTGTTTTTGGAAGATTTTTTTTGGTCTAATCTTCATATTTTTGAGCATTTTTTAGCTGAATCTCAACTTTTTTGGGGGGCAGGGGTCTTCCTGCTGTTTCTGAAGGGTTTTTTGCTGAATCTGGGTGGTTTGGGTTTTTCTGGGCTGAATCTTGGTGTTTTGGAGGTTTTTATGGACCCAGGATGCCCGGTGAGTTCTAGAGATGGACTTGGGCAGGAGGAACCCCCAAGCCAACGCGCTCAGCCCTTGTTTTCCCCCCATCAGGATTTGTCCTTCCCAAAGCTTGGTCGGATGGAGGAGGAGGCTGCGAGGAAGAGGAAGATGCCTTGGGCCCCCCAGGCAGGTGAGGAGGAAGTCAGTGTCCCTTTGGGTGGGTGTTGTGCTGGCTCTGTCAGCCCAGCATGGCCCCGGCTGCAGGACAACCCCGCTGGCGCCGCCGTCCTGCCGGGGCCGGAGTTGGGGGGATGTCCTTGGCCTTCCCTGTGGGCCGGAGGCAAATCCCCTGCCTGTCCTTCTTGCTTCCTGCCCCAGGCCCCGAGCTGAGGACGGAGAGCGCGGAGGACAAATCCCCCCGTGAGACCCTGGTGGGAGAGGCCGTTTTGAAGGGCTCCCCGGCGCAGGAAGGCAGCGGGGAGGAAAAGGGCCGGAGATCCCCCCGCAGGAGGGGCTCCAAAGCCAGCCCAGGGTGCTCTGAGGAGGAAAGAGCCAGCCTGTGCCGGGAAGGTGGCAGGAGCTTGAGCAGGAACTCCAAGGTCCTGGTCCCAAGGCAACATCTCACTAGAAAGAAGCCCTTCAGGTGCTTGGAATGTGGGAAGAGTTTCAGGAACAGCTTCCACCTGATCCGGCACCAGCAGCTCCACACAGGGAAACGGCCCTACATGTGTAGGGAATGTGGGAAGAGCTTCAGAGACAACTCTGATCTCCTCAGCCACCAGCGCATCCACACTGGAGAACGGCCCTATACGTGTGAGGAATGTGGGAAGAGCTTCAGTGACAGCTCCAACCTCCGCACCCACCAGCACATTCACACTGGGGAACAGCCCTACAAGTGTGGGGAATGTGGGAAGAGCTTCAGGCAGAGCTCCACCCTCCGGTCCCACCAGCGCCTCCACACCGGGGAACGGCCCTACAAGTGCTTGGAATGTGGGAAGAGGTTTATGACCAGCTCCCATCTCTACACGCATGAGCAGACACACACGGATGAGAGGCTCTTCCGCTGCACCGACTGTGGGAAGGGCTTCAACCAGAACTCTACTCTCGTCAGGCACCGGCGCATCCACACCGGGGAGAGGCCCTACAAGTGTGGGGAGTGTGGGAAGAGCTTTGCCCAGAGCTCTACCTTGACCTCACACCAACGGACCCACCGGTAAGGGAAGCCCTATCAGTGCCAATATATTCTGTGAGTGCAGGGCTTGAGGTGTGTGGGATTGTGTGGACACAGAGGAAGAACTAACATTCAGAAACATATCTGCTTCCCTGTCTCAATTAATAAACCCCAGAGTTTGACACATTAATAATATCCATAGCAATTGTGATTTGACTGTATATTGTGACCTGCATATGCACATGTGAGCATAAGGACATACAAAATAGGTGTTGTAGTTTCTGCAGTTCTTGTGTTATGGGTGAGGGGAGAGAGGATTCGAGCTAAAAATTGTCTGAACATTTTGGGAGTGCAGAGACATCTGTCTGACCATCACTAGGTATGCTTTGATTTGAAGGCAGAGCTTGTTAAAGAATGCAATAACTTAAAGCCAGCTGCACTCTTGAATTTTTGCTCTTTCAGCAATAACAGTAGCACTAATAATTACTAATAGTTAATGAGCTAATGTGCAATAAATGTATCTGCTCATTTTGACATATGTGTGTCGCCAGAACAGAGAGATTTCTCTGAACAATTTTTCCTGCACTCTGTATGCCTTTCTTGCCATGGAAGTGACAAGCTGTATTGTTTATACTTATAGACTGTGTGAAAATATGTGATATTTATACTTGTTAGCTGTGTGTCTAATTATAAGGTTTGAGAACGTAATATGTTTATAGTAAGAAAGCCTTGAGAAACTGGAGATAATGAAACACCTGCAGATTTAGGAACACCCCTAAAAGCATATTAATTAAAAAGAACTTTTCATGCCAAGGATGATTTCAGGTCGCATGGACAGAGCCTCAGATCCAATAAACTGAGAGCATGAGACACGTGCACAGACTGAGCTGTCCAATCACCTTGTTGTGAGCATGTACCCTGAGCAAACTAAACTGTATAAAAGTTAACTGCTTTAAATAATAAATCGGACATTGCTTTGATCACATTGGTCGTGTTGCTCTGTCTCTGTACCTCCTCATCGATATCTGGTGCCCGTAGCAGGGACTTCTTCTTCGCCGAGTTCCGAGGGACGTGAGGCGAACAGGAGGAGTTGGGAGAAGCAGCCGTCGGAGGTGGCGTGTCCCCCGGTGCTGCGAGAAAAAAGCTGCAGCAGTACAAGAGAAATCCTGCCCTGGTCAGGTGAGTCGGCTGAAGAAAGGAGAACAGGGTCTGCTCTTTCAAAAGAAGAGGCAGTGCAAACGCTCCTTTATTTAATTCTCTCTGAGAGAGATTCTAATTATGACGAAAAAGCCCTTAAAGGGTTACTAATCCCCACAGCTAAAGCTGCCTTTGAGGTGTCCATTTGGGACGCTATAAAGGAACAGTTAGGGGAAAAAATCACAAAAAGATATGACGAAGCAGCTCGCTATTCTACATTGTGGCAGCTGCTGACTGAAACAGAGCAATTTCTAAGGACTGAGGGGCAAGTTACAGCTTTAGCCTATGCTGTGTTAGCGAGCAGCTGTGGTGGTTTGAAAAACCTTTTCTCTGAGGCAGTAATGGTTTGCCCCACTGATAATACTGGACCAATCAATAGTCCACGTGCGCCCTACGGGAATTACACACCCACAGAAACGGAAGAGAAGGTGGTGAAGGTAGTGTAGAAGGAGGGTAGCCATGATCTGAGCCACGAGGAGGCAGGGGGCCAGTGAGCCCCTCTGGGGGCCAGTGAGCCCCTCTGGGGGCCAGTGAGCCCCTCTGGGGGCCAAGGGCCCAGCCCCCAGTTGAGGTCACGGGACACCCGGTATAGTGTCAGTGCTGGACCGGGTCCTGTAATCAAGGGCTGGAAAAGTTTCCTTACTGTCAGCAGCAGCAGCAGACACTGAAAGCGGCAGCAGAGCATTCCTGAACAGAGACAACAGTGGCTGAAAGCCAAAAGGCAGCCAGGAGCAACGAGATAACGTGAAGCCGGTTGAGAGACGCAGAGATGTTCCTGCAGGAGGGAGAGCTGCAGGGAGAGCTGCAACAAACCAGAGGAAAACTCAACAGAGCTGGTTTGGGGTAAGACTGTATTACTTTCCCAAACCCCAGAGACTCCGTGAAGAGGAGGGGTGGACTTCCAAACCCTTAGGGAGCCCCGAAATGCAGCAGCAGCTGGAGAGAGGGAGAAAGGAGCTGAAAACCCGGAGTTGTCCTGAGAGCTGAGCCAGGAGGGAATGCGGAGGAGGTGGCCGTGCCCTCTGCTGCTGCTGCTGCTGCTTCTATTCTGCTACTGAGCTGAGACAGAGCAGAAGAGCTTTGGTAAGACTGAACTGAAAGCTGCCTTCAATGTTCTAACCCAAGAGGAGTGAAGATCTACAAGGAAATTCCCCGAAGGCTCGGGCTCAGGGTTGAAATTTCCACAAAGTAAGAACAAAAATCCTAACTGCTATATTTAAATCTGCTGCCCTTGGGAAAAATGGAGGACACTAACCGGTGCCACAAAACCTGAAATGAAGGAACTATGGCCTGAGAAGTGATAAAAAGACTCTTTTCTTCTTGGACTTTTATTGAAGAAGAGGAGAAATTTAATTTAATGTAAATATATATGTGGGTGTAATAAACCTTTGTAAATATTTTCCCCTTCCCCCAATAACAAATGGTTGTGTTTTGTCTGAAAAGTCTCCACATGGGGTGAAAAAGATATCAAGTCCATACCATCACTAAACCCTCTCACAGGAGCAAACTGTGGGAGGGGGGCTTGAACTTAAAAATTAGATTTTGGGAGTTTCAAAGCACCACAACCTCACACCAGGGGACCCACAGTAAGAGAAGCCCTTCGAGTTCCCCGACTGCGGGAAGAGCTTTGGCTGCTGCTCCAACTCCATCAGCCATCGGAGGACCCCCATTGGATGATCCACAGGGACCCACGTTGGGCACAGACCTGGTGACCCACGGTCCAGGTGGTCCATGCTGGGCAGTGTATTGGGGTTTAGATGGCCATGTTTTGGTTCCTGGGGGCTCCAGGGGTGGGTTCTGTGAGCAGCTGCCAGAAGCTTCCCTGTGTCCAGCCCCTGTCCCAACCCCCCTGACAGTGAGGGTGACTCAGGGTCTTGTGAACTGATCCCTTGGGGCAGATTAGAGCTAGTTTATCTATATCTATGTCTATATTTATATCTATCTATATATGTAGGGTTTAATTTAGAACAATTCTGTCTCCATGTAAAGTAGGTTTGGGGCAGTTTTGGCTCCTGTCTATAGTGATATAAAAACACAAAAATAGCACTTCCCCTCTCTGGCTCCAAGCCCAGCCTGTCCCCTCCAGGGGTGGGTGTTCCCCCCTCTGCCCCGGGCGGTTCCATTGCCCTTGGGCAGCAAAGCCCCCACTGCTTCTGCAACTGGAGAGTGTTGGCGCCATGGACCATTAACATTCCAGTCTCTCCCAGCTCTGCATCCCAAAAGTCAAGAGGGTTCAACCTGTCACCTCAAAGTGGATCAATCCCACTGAAAATGGCTCAATCCCACCCCAAAATTCCTGTGTTTCTTATTTTCCCTATGTAATTCTGGGGCCACCGGTGCCACCCCTCAGCTCTCCGCAGGCTTGGCCTTGTACTTTTGCCTTTGCTGGATTTCTTCATCAAATATTTTTCTCTCCCTGAAAACAAAAATATGGAAGGATTTCGATAATCTGGACATCTTTAGACCATCTGGACAAATTGCAGTTTGCAGTGTTGGAACGGAACATTTTCCACGTTTAATCATTTGTTCCCATCCCTCCCAGGAGGGAGGACACTGAACTCTTCCACAGAAACAGAAAACTAGTAACAAAAATTCAGAGACTCCTGAAAATGAAAAATACCTTTTGCTCACAGGTGGCCCTTTCATGTCCCTCTCTTCTGCCTTCTTACAATCGATGTTATCCGTGGCAGCAGTTGCCTAGATGATGGCCAAAAAAAGCATTTAATTAATTTAGAATCATTCCAGAAAACTGAATCACAACTGGGGATTTGAAACTGCCTCAGGGGAGCACATTTGGAGAAAAGGGTTCCTCAGTCACTTAGAAAATTTGGCTGAAACTGCTCGTTGTGGGCCTGAAACTCTTAAATAAATAATACCAACTCATCCTGCATCCTTCCCAGGGGAGTATTTTTATCCCCAGATTAAGATATTCTCCAGTGATTTTGTCTCTACACAAATCAGTGTTCTCCTGGGAAAAGCACCAAGTATATGAAACAAGTAACTGTAAAAACAACCAACCCACCCACCCCCCACACAAAGAAAAGCCCAAGAAAACCCCAAGAACTTGCCAAATTAAATAAAACCCTGAAAACCAGGCTTTGAAGCATTTCAGAAGTAATTAAAATACATGAGAAATCAGTCCTTCTGCCTTCAACAAACTGCCTCAAGCTTCTCCTTTCTGTGCTTAAAAATCATCATTTCAGTGACTCAGGCTGTAGACAGGTATGAACTTTGCTGCCCAGCTCAGCCACCAGTGCCCCTAAAGGTCCCTCAGAAAAGGGGATTGAGGGGGTGAGGGGTGGGCTCTGGATGGATTTAGGGGGTCCTTGGGGGTCTGTGGGGTGGTCCTGGCACCTTTAGGGTGAGCTGGATGCCCACTGAGGGGGAGGTGCCCTCCCAAAGCCCCCAGAGCAGGTTGACACAGGGGAATGCAGGGGGGGTCCCCATTCCCGATCCAATCTGGGGCCGGTTTTGCCCTCCCCAACCTCGGCTCCTCCCTGAGTCACATCTATCATATGACATCACATCCTCTTCTGTGACATCACATCCTCCTCTGTGACATCACATCCTCCTCTGTGACATCACAGCTCTCATGTGACATTGCATCCTCCTCTGTGACATTGCATCTCATCTATAACATTATATCACACCTCTCCCGTGACGTCACAGTTCCCTGTGACATCACATTCTCCCTGTGACATCACATCCTTCTCTGTGACACCACATCCTCCTGATGACATCACATTCTTCTCTGTGCCATCGCAGCTCCCCTGTGACATCACATCCTTCCTGTGAAATCACATGCTTCCTGTGACATCACATCCTTCTCCTGTGACATCACATCTTCCTCTGTGACATGGCATCCTTCCTGTGACATCACATCCTCCTCTGTGACATCACAGCTACCCTGTGACATCACAGCCTCCTCTGTGACATCACAGGTCTCCTATGACATCACATCCTCCTCTTTGACATCACAGCTCCCCTGTGACATCACATCATTCCTGTGACATCACATCCTCTTCTGTGACTTCGCATGTCTCCTATGACATCACATCCTGCTCTGTGACATCACATCCTGCTCTGTGACATCACATCCTTCTCTGTGACATTACGTCTCCTATCACATCACATTCTCCTCTGTGACATCATAGCTCTCCTATGACATTACAGCTCTCCTGTGACATCACATCCTCCTCTGTGACATCGCATGTCTCCTATGACATCTCATCCTCTGTGACAACACATCCTTCCTGTGACATCACATCCACCTCTGTGACATCACATCCTCCTCTGTGACATCACATGTATCCTATGACATCACATTCTCTCCTGTGACATCATATCCTATTCTGTGACATTGCATCATCCTCTGTGACATCGCATGTCTCCTATGACATCACATCCTCCTCTGTGACATCATATCCTCCTCTGTGACATCTCATATCTCCTATGATATCATAGCTCCCCTGTGACATCACATCCTCCTCTGTGACATCACATCCTCTTCTGTGACATCGCAGTCTCTTTTGTGACATCACATCCTTCTCTGTGACATTGCATGTCTCCTATGACATCACATCCTGCTCTGTGACATCATAGCTATCCTATGACATCACAGCTCTCCTATGACATCACAGCTCTCCTGTGACATCACATCCTCTTCTGTGACATTACATCTTCCTCTGTGACATCACATGTCTCTTGTCTCATCACAGCTCTCCTGTGACATCACAGCCCCCCTAGGACATCACATCTCTCTTGTGATATCACACCTCTCCTGTGACATCATCCCTATGACATCATCCATGGTTGCTGCCTGGGGATCTTTCCAGTCGTAGATGTTATCACAAAAAAGAAACTCTGTCTTTTATACAGGCAGGAAAACTGGAATCCTGATGCCTTCAAATCTTCAGCAAAAACCACGATTCAAACTTCGAGCGCTGCTCTTCTGTTCCCACTGAGCCAGTTGGAGGTGGCTGTGATTTAATAAAGCAGCAACAATGGGCCCAAACCCATGGTGTCCTTCAGATGCACCGTGTCCTGAGCAGACTGAGTCCTGCTTGTCCTGTCCTGCTGCCTGCAGGACAACTTCCCCCTCGGCACACCCCCAGCCCCAGCCTTGTTTGGGAAGTTGAGCTCTGGCTGAGGCTTTCCCCGGGAGAAGCCTCATTTGTCTCTCCTCAGGGCAGTCCCCCCAGCACCCAACCAGGATAGGGCACAGAATGAGTGGCCCCAGCTCTGCCTCCCCAGGGGTGTCCAGGCATCCCACGAGGAGTCTGCTGTTGCTGCATCACCACCTCCCCTCACCAGAATGGATTTGGAAGGCTTTCCAAGCAGAGGGACCAGATGGAAACCTCTGGACCCCACAGAGAAAACATCCCCAGGGTCTTGTTAGAGCACAAACCTGCAAACAGGGATGACAGGTCAGAGAATCACAGAATCATCAAGGTTGGAAGAGACCTTCCAGATCTTCGAGTCCAACTGTCAACCCAGCACCACCAGAATCACCCCTAAACCCCATCCCAAAGTGTCACATCCAGATGCCACCTGAATGCTTCCAGAGACTTCACCACCTCCCTGGGCTACTTGTTCCAATGCCTGAGCACTCTCTCAGTGGAAAAAGGGTTTTTGAATATCTAATATGAACCTCACCTGATGCAATTTAAGGCCATTTCCTCTCTTCCTGTCACTAAAGGCTTTGCAGAAGAGACCGACCCCCACCCCACTAAAACCTCCTTTCAGGTCATTGCAGAGAGCAATGAGGTCCCCCCTGAGCCTCCCCTTCTCCAGACTCAACCAGCCCAGTTCCCTCAGCCGTCCCTCAGCAGACATGTTTTCCAGAGCCTTCCCCAGCTCCGTTCCCTTCTCTGGACATGCTCCAGCCCCTCAAGGGCCTTTTGGCACTGGACATGGCTTTGGGGGCTGCTCTTGATTGATCTGTGGAAGTTCACTGAGGTCAAGAGAAATCACTGGCAAGAGTTTTCCCTGTTCCGTGCTGTGTCCTCTGGAGTTGCAGAGCTCTGTTTGCCCCTTCACAGCAACACAACTGTTGGGTGGTTGCCATGGAAACCAACTGAAGTGATGGGAGTGTTTGATGGTTGCCATGGTTACTGACTGTAGCAATGGGAATGTATGCTGGTTGCCATGGTAACAGACCGTAGCAGTGGAAATGTATGATGGTTGTCATGGTAACATACCGTAGCAGTGGAAATGTATGATGGTTGTCATGGTAACAAACCATAGTGATGGGAATGTATGATGGTTGCCATGGTAACTGAGCATAGCAATAGGAATGTATGATGGTTGCCATGGTAAGCAACAGTAGCAACAGGAATGTATAATGGCTGCCATGGTAACTGACTGTGGTAATGGGAATGTATGATGGTTGCCATGGTAACCGACCGAAGTAATAAGAATGTATGATGGTTGCCATAGTAACCAACTTTATCAGTGGGCAGTATACTGGTTGCCATGGTAACTGACCGCAGCAACGGGAAAGTATGCTAGTTGTCATGGAAACTGACCCTCACAATGGAAATGTGTGATGTTTGGCATGGTAACCGACTGTAGTGATGGGAGTGTTTAATGGTTGCCATGGTAACTGACTGTAGAAATGGGAATGTACGATGGTTGCCATGGTAACTGACCGTAGCAACGGGAATGTATGCTGGTTGCCATGGTAGCCAACTGTAGCAACACAACTGTGTGATGGTTGCCATGATAACCGACTTTAGTAATGGCCATGTTTGATGGTTGCCATGGTAACCGACTGTAGCAACGGGAATGTCTGCTTGTTGCCATAGTAAACAACCGTAGCAATGAGACTGTATGATGGTTGCCCTGGTAACTGACCATGGCAATGGGAATATATACTGGTTACCATGGTAACAGACCACAGCAGTGGGAAGTATAACAGTTGCCATGGTAAACGACTGTAGCAATGGGAATGTATGATAGTTGCCATGGTAACCGACCGTAGTAATGGAGATGTGTGATGATTGCCATGGTAACTGACTGTAGAAATGGGAATGTATATTGGTTGCCATGGTAACCAACTGTCGCAACAGGAACGTATGATGGTTGGCATGGTAACTGACTGTGGCAATGAGAATGTATGATTGTTGCCATGGTAACTGGCCATAACAATGGCAACGTGTGATGGCTGCCATGGTCACCGACTGTACCAGTGGGAATGTATGCTGGTTGCTATGGTAACTGGCTGTAGCAACGGGAATGTACGATGGTTGCCATGGTAACTGACCATAGCAATGAGACTGTATGATGGTTGCCATGGTAACTGACCATGACAATGGGAATGTATGATGGTTGCCATGGTAGCTCACACTAAGAATGGGAATGTGTGATGGTTGCCATGGTAACCGACCATAGCGATGGGAAATGTATGATGGTTGCCATGGTAACTCAGCATAGCAATAGGAATGTCTGCTTGTTGCCATGGTAACTGATGGGAAGAATGGGAATGTGTGATGGTTGCCATGGTCACCGATTGTAGCAATACCAATGTATGCTGGTTGCCATGGTAACTGACTGTCGCAGTGGGAAGTATGATTGTTACCACGGTAACAGACTGTAGCAATGGGAATGTATGATAGTTACCACAGCAATGAGAATGTATAATGGTTGCCATGGTAACTGACCATGGCAATGAGAATGTATTCTATTCCCAAGGTAACTGACCATAGCAATGGGAATGTATGGTGGTTGTCATGGTAACTGTGCTTTCCTTAGACTATGAGTACGACATTTTCATCTGCACAAACCTTAGTGAGAGCCCAGAGATTCCCAAGATGGGGTTTAAAGGTCTCAAGCACATGAGCACTAGAGAGGGGCTAAGGAGCTGTGGCCTCAATGGTGTGGAGACTGAGGACAGCACAGGACAGTCCTCAGAAGGCTTGAAGGGAGGATTTAGAGATGGTACATTCTTCTGTGATAGCAGAAAAGAGCATGAGAAAGAAAGAATTAATGCCAAGTGCAGCTGGGGACGTCCCAAATGGACATGGGGAAAAAGGAATTTCACTCCATGGAAAACGCTGTGGTGTAAGACATCACCCAGAAGGAGTCTGGATGAGCCCAAGGCTTTGTGTGTGCAGGAAGAGCCAGGGAGGACGCAGAGATGTCAGTGCAGGAAGGTGCCAGCCAGGTGGGGCAGCCGGGGGGATGACGACAGCCTGCAGGGAAAGGGGCAGGGCATGGACACCGTAGGACAGCCTGGGCTGGAGAGGAGACAGGGATGGGGAGAAGCTGAAAGGCCCTGACAGAGCCACCTTCTGCAGGCCTTTGGCCAGGGCTGCTGTCTGTGCCCCTGATGCCAGGAGGAGGGGAGTGCCCCTTGCAGCCCTGGGGCCTCATGGCCTCCTTGTCCCTGCTCAGCAGCCTGGCAGGTGCCACCCCATGGGCCTGCCCTTGGCATTGCACATCCCACATGCCAGTGCCCCAGGAAGAGCCCTGAGGAATGAGGCAGGGACAGGATCTGCCTTCCCAGGGGCTGGGGGTCAGGGCTTGGCCCTTTGGATTAAGGAAACAAGTCAAGGTTTCTTCAGCATCAGAGCCACCTTTCCCTTGCTTGTCCATCCTTGTCATCACTGTCTGCAGTTTTCTGCTCTAACTGGAACCTGGGGACACGTTCTCAGTTGTGTCCCTCAGTGAGACTCATTAGCACTACAAGAAACTTCAGTGTTTCAATCTCACTTTGACTTCTTGAGAAGTTGTTTGAACTTCCTCTCAGGGACTGAGTCTCATGTAAACAACATCAACTCCCCTGAGGGTCATGAAATGCCTGGGGCTGTTGCTGTGCTGCTGAGCTGGGCCGGGCTCCTGGCACACAGGGAGCTCCTGGCAAGCAAGAAGAGCTTCAAAGAGACAGCTCTGCTGGTGAGCAGCTCCTCTGCACAGCCCAGCAGGGCTGAGGGCACTGCCTGCAGCACCCAGGGAAGAAAAGCAAGGCAGAGAGAGGTTACACACAGCCTGGGCTGGGAGGGAAGTCGAGAGGAAGATCCACTGGAGGAGGAATCTTTCCAGGCTCCCACACGGTAAGTCAGCATGAAGGGCAATGTGTCTGCAGTTGGTGCAAAGATCTCCTAATGCTGGCACATCCCACTCCCTGCTGCACCATCCCAGGCACATCCCAGCAGGGTTCCCTTCTCCCAGGGATGGCTGCAGGGTTGTGAAGCCGGGCTGTGCCACCCAGGCTGCCCCAAGCTGTCCTGCAGAGCAGGGTCCTGCAGCCCAGGGCTGTGCCAGGGCAGGAGCTCTGCCACTGCCAGGGGCAGCTCTCAGCCGGGCTGGGGAGCTCCCTCAGGGCTGGGCAGAGGCTGGGGGTGGAAAGAGCAAAGACTGGCAGGGACGGGCAAGTTTCTTCTGCTATCAAATGACAGTTTCATGGGTCAGGGCTGCTCACAGAACCAGAGCACCCCAGGATATTTTCCAGGGGATACTTCAAGGGGAAGGTCCAAGGAGGGATTTCTCTCAAGCTCTCAAGCCACATGCCTGCTGGTTTGAGTTCCAGAGGGAACTGGGAGGAGCTGTCCAGGGCTGAGAACAACTTGCTGGCACTGTTGGTGTCTGGGAGGTGGCACAGCTGGCTCAGGGTGATGCTGCCCTTAGTGCCCAGTGGGCTCTGCTCTGGCCTCTCCCAGCTGGACCCTCCCTGTGCATTTCCTTGGTTCTCAGCTTGCCCCTGGTCCTGAGGTTGTTCCCTCCTTCTCTCAGTCAGACTCACTGGGAGGGGAGTTCAAGCTACACAGTCCAACACTGATCCTGGGATTCCCATATGGCAGGGGTGTCCCTGGGAATGAGACATTCCCATTGTCCTCTGCCCTGTGGGGTGTGGGCAGTGAAGTCTGTGGGCCTGGGTAAGGAGCTCTTTTTCCCTCAATCAGACTCCATCATTAGGACACTTGGCTCTTTTCTGAGGTGTCCTTCCAAGCTGGGAGCTGCCCTGGAGAATGCAAATCATCCTCCCAGCACAGCTGTGTTCTCTGAAAGCCCCAGTGGAGAGGGGCAGAGATGCTGTGCCCATGCCAGGAGATGCTGTTGGGTTGGGGAGATGAGCCACGGGTGTCCTTGGCTCCAAGTGGGGTGCTGAGCCCTTGAGACAGGCTGAGACATTGAGGGGTGTGGGATGGATCCCTCTGCTCTCAACAGGGTCTGGTGGCTTTTCAGACAAAAATGGGAATGGGATCAATCTCCATCTCAGGAAGGAGCAAACCCAGGGCAGTTGGGAACAAAGAGAGAGGGACAGACCAGCTCCCCTCTCTCTGCACAAGCCCCAGACAATCCTCCTGCCTGACAGAACCCTCTCTGTTCTCCCCGAGTGCATCAGAAGTGCTGAGGGGTTCTGACATCCAGGAACAGTCCTTGTGAGAGACGAGGGGAGTCTGAAAAAAAAAGCAAACAAAATAAACCTGTGACACTGCCTTCTGCTGTCCTGGTTTTTCCCAGAAACTGGGAGTGCAGATGCTGACAAGGCCTTTTGCACTGGGAGCAGTTTCATCTGACACAGCTGAACACCAGGATGGGCCCCTGTGCCCACCATGCCCATGACCCCACTGGTGCAGAGCAGGGCTGACCCCTCACAGCCAGTGGGCAGAGGGTCTGCTCCTCATGGAAGATGTAGTGAGGCCCAGCCAGGGCTCCAGCCCTGGAGCTGAAGGAGAGACTCCTAGAAAAGGAAAACAGGTGGGGGAGTGTAGCAGGGAGGGGAGTACTGGGAAATGGCTTTGCTTTTTTTCAAGAAGTTTCTTGCTAACATATTGCTGATATTTCCTCCTTGGATAGTGCCCCACACAAAGAGGCAGCAAATGTCCAACAGCAGCTCCCTCACCCAGTTCCTCCTCCTGGCATTTGCAGACAGGCGGGAGCTGCAGCTCCTGCACTTCTGGCTCTTCCTGGCCATCTCCCTGGCTGCCCTCCTGGCCAACGACCTCATCCTCAGCGCCGTAGCCTGTGACCACCACCTGCACACCCCCATGGGCTTCTTCCTGCTCCACCTCTCCCTCACAGACCTGGGATCCATCTGCACCACTGTCCTCAAAGCCATGCACAACTCCCTCTGGGACACCACAACCATCTCCTACATGGGATGTGCTGCACAGCTCTTTTTCTTGGTCTTCTTCATCTCAGCAGAGTATTTCCTCCTCACCATCATGTGCTACGACCGCTACGTTGCCATCTGCAAACCCCTGCACTACGGGACCCTCCTGGGCAGCAGAGCTTGTGCCCACATGGCAGCAGCTGCCTGGGTCACTGGGTTTCTCAGTGCTCTGCTGCACACAGCCAATACATTTTCCCTGCCCCTCTGCCAGGGCAATGCCCTGGGCCAGTTCTTCTGTGAAATCCCACACATCCTCAAGCTCTCCTGCTCACACTCAGGCTACCTCAGGGAAATTGAGCTTCTTATATTAAGTTCTTTGATAGGTTCTGGTTGTTTCATTTTCATTGTTTTCTCCTATGTGCAGATCTTCAGGGCTGTGCTGAGGATCCCCTCTCAGCAGGGACGGCACAAAGCCTTTTCCACGTGCCTCCCTCACCTGATCGTGGTCTCCCTGTTTGTCAGCACTGGCACCTTTGCCTACCTGAAGCCCCCCTCCATCTCCTCCCCATCCCTGGATCTGGTTGTGTCAGTTCTGTACTCAGTGGTTCCTCCAGCACTGAACCCCCTCATCTACAGTCTCAGGAACCAGGAGCTCAAGGATGCCATAAAGAAAACGATGACTGGATGTTTTTTTAAGAAGCAATAAACTGCCTCTTTTCTTCTGCAGAACACACATTGTGTAACACATTTTGGGCCCAGCCTGCCTTCTAAAGCTTTTGATAGTGTTTGGAGGGGGAGCTTCCCTGTCTTTTCCCTCTGTTCCTGTCATTAACACTGAAATTTTATTCTTCATCCCATATAATTCACTCTCTACCTCTTTTTTTTCACCCACAAAATATAGAAATCACAAATCATGCTTTGTGTGCATTTAAACAAAATAAAAGTTTGTGCAACAAGGTATTTGTCAAACATCCTCCCTGTGTTAGTTTGTACATGAGGAATCACAACCTCTGAGTGTAAGAAAGGACACAAACACTTTTTTCCAGATTCTTCCTCCAAGACCTCCCCCGAAGCTGGAGGGCATTTCCATGTTTGCAGATGTAGAGAGGAAAAGAGTCCCAGCACTGCCAGGGAGCCCCAGCACTGGGTCTGTTCAGAGCTGCTCTCTTTGCACTCCCACCCTCTCCTTTCCTGTCCGTGCCCAAGGCCTGAGTGCTCTGGCAGCTCAGTCACTGTCCTGCTGTGGGTCAGGCCTGTGAGCACAGGCAGGGACAGGCCCTGGGCACTGCTGGGACAGGGCTGGGCTCCACAACAGCAGTTCCAGCAGCAAAGGGGTTCCCCTCCAGGCACTTCCTCAAGGCTGAGGTCTTTTCCCAACACTGGTATCGAGAAGAAGTCCCTGGATTCCTTTTGTTCCATGAGATCCCCCAGTGTCACAATGGCCTCTTGATTCCATGAAATTCCACAGTGGCCCAGGGTTTCTTTGTTTCTAAGAGCCCCTGCAGTACCACAATGGCCTCCTGATTCCATGGGTTTCTGCAGTGTCACAATGGCCCCTTTATTTCATCAGGTTGCCCACTGTCCCAGGGTTCCCTTGGCTCCATGGGGCCCTGGAGTGTCCCAGTGGCCTCTTGATTCCATGGCTTTCCCCAGGGTCACAATGGCCATGTAATTCCATGAGGTTCTGCAGTTTCACAGTGGCTCCTTGATTCCATGAGGTTGCACTGTGTTATCACAAAGCTGAGCCCATCCTGATGAAAGTTCTGAGGAGGTTGGGAGGAACTGGGACAAAAGGGAAGGAAAATTGGGGAAAGAAAGAGGGGCTTGACCAACAGAGAGGAAGGATTTATATGAGGTAAAACTAGATTCAGGTAATGCTGAGGGTTCTGAAACACTGACTGTGCAAACACTCCTGATGGACCTTTATGCACTTTGTAACCTCAAGCCCCAAAACCACCCAAAAGTGCTGCTCCTCCCATGGAAAGGTATCCACTTCTCTAATTCCAAACCAGAAAAGGCCCAAACCCAGAACTCCAGACTCTTATTTGTCCTCTAATGCCCACCTCATTCCCAAACCTGTATTACCAGTATGAAAAGCCAAGCTTTTATCTTAACCCAGCCCAAAAATCTCTTCCCCTAATCATGAAGCAGACACTGCCAGCAGAACAACAAACCTCCCAATGTTCTGTCTGATCCCCACCCTGAACTCTAAACCCCAAGCCCTGACCATTAAGCACCCCCACAGCCCTTGGGAGCAGGGCAAGGACCTGGAGGGCCCAGAGCAGGCCCAGGGGGTTGGCAGAGGAATGGGAGGTGACCTGGATCTGCTCAGCTCTGCAGTGACCCCCAGGAGAAGGGCCTGGGCTCTGGCAGGGATGTCCTGTGGCACAGGGGCTCAGGATCCAAGTTCAGAAGGCCAAGTGCACATGGCAACAGCCAGAGCTGGTGCAGAGACATCAGGGAGGGTCTAGAAATGCTGCTGGGAGGGGGTGGGAAAGCAGGAGGGGTGTGTGCAGCCTGCAAGGCCAGAGCAGCAGCAGGGCCAGGGCAGGACAGCCTGCAGGAGAGATGGCCAAGGGCTCTGGCAGGGCTGCAAGGCCCAAAGGCACCCAGGCCTTTGTCCCCTTGCCTCTGGCAGCTGCCTCTGCCACTCAGGCCACCACAAGCAACTTGCCTGGCAGGTTCTGCACTTGGTTTCTGCCTCGCCCCTCCCTCAGGAGCCTGGCAGGGGTTGCCCAGTTTTGGCCTTTGTTGTTCCTCCCCCTCCCATCCCAGTGCCCCCCAAACAGCCCTGAGCCAGCCGGGAGGGACAGGATCTGCTGGGCCAGGGCCTGGGGCTCAGGCCTTGGCCTTTGTGCTCCACAAAACCAAGGCAGGCTTTGCTCAGCATTGCAGGGGCCTGCCCAGAGCCTTTGTCTGCCTGCACTCCTGGCCTCCAAGGAGCTGCTCCAAGGAGTCCCTGGGGAGGCTTTGGCAGTGCCTGCCCTCAGTGGGGCCCAGCAATGCTTCAAGGCACTTGGACTTTGGCTTCTGACTTCTTCAGCAGCTGCTTCAATCTTCTCTCAGTACCTCAGGACCATGGGCTGGGCTGCAAACACACTGTGGGGCTCATTAAAATGCAGAAATCCCTCAGGATCTCTTTGTCTTCCTTTAATTGTCTTCAAGGCAATTTCAAAACAAGTCTTCCAAGTTTGTATTTTTTTTTTAATTCAATGATGGGTAATTTTGTAGTTCAGAGGAGAGGTGATAGAGGTGTTCTCCAAGTGATCTTGATGCTGAATGTCTCCTCAGGAGATCCAGACTGACTCTTTATGATCATTCTTGCTCCTCACCCCCCAATCTTACCAGTTCTGACATGATCCATTTTGGACTGACAGTTGATGCAGCTCCAAACACACTGTGGGACCCATTAAAACATTGAAAAACAAATTAATTTTCTTTCTTTAATTCTCTTCAAGTCTTCAAGACATCAACAACTAATTAGAATTGTTTTGTAGTTTAGTTAAGGAGGAATATTTTAAAGGGAAAGTCACAAAAAATACATATTTTTTGATGAAAGGGAATGATTTACACAGAGCCTTGGGATGCAAGAGGGTCAGGGCACAAAGGATTTGGATCCAAAGATAAGGGGGCAAAAGACATTAGTAGCATTTAATTTTTGAACAATTTAACAGTTTTCAAGTGATTCAATATAATTTGCTAAAATTTCCACAGTGGCTGAATTATAGATTCACAAGAACAACATTCACCCCACAGTCAATTCACACCCACACCCAGGCAGAGATGTGTGGACACATCAATAGCTGGGTGCGCAAAGGTCCCTCTCCCAAATTCTCCTTCTTGTCAGGGAAACACTCCCCCAAATCCCTTTGTGTTTCCCACCAGACAAGGGTCACAGCTGGAGGAGTGTTTGTGGAGGGGGATCAGAATTGTCCTGGGCATCAGGGAGGGTCTTTGGAGTGTTGCAAACTGGAGGGTTCCCGAGCTGGGAGAGGCTGCCAGAGGTGTCCCAGTGAGAGGGAGGTGCTGGGGAGCTGCCAGGGCCTTCCTCAGCCCTGCTGGTTGTGGGTTCACAAGGGGACTGGCTTTAGTTATCTGCTGAATTTCCATCCTGGTGTCAGGAATGACTGGAGTTTCCAAACTATTTGGGAATTGTATCCAAACTGTTCCATTAGAATTGTGATTCAGGTAGGGAATGTTCCAAGGTTTTCAAGAGATGACTCATTATCCTGCGTTCCCCAACTGCTCTTACACCCATCCCAGTCAGCTGAATGGTTTATTGACAATGTGTCCCGAGGGGTGGGACCTCCGATGCCATAGAAACCCCTCCCCCTGCATTAGGAAACCTTTGCTGTTCATTTTCATGCTCCACTGGAACACCTCATGAATTCCAGTTTTCCTAAAGCCCAGCCCCAAGCAGAACAAAGCCAGGCCCATCAGTGTCAGAGCAAAGGTCCCCCATGGCTGTGTCCCTGTGGCCGCTGAGGCGGCAGCGCAGGCCCGAGGCGGTGCCGGGTCCCGGTGCAGCCGGGGCAGAGCGGCGGCTGCGCGAGCGGCAACCCCGGCGGTGAGTGCGGCAGCCCCGTGGGAGCGGCGGCTCCGGGCACAGACGCCGGCGGCAGCCGCTGTGGCTCCTGGAACCCAGTGGCCATTGGGACACTGCAGGGCCTGCTGGAATCCAGGGGCCGCTGGGACACTGGGGAGCCTCTTGGAGCCAAGGGAACCCTGGGATGTTTTGGAACATCCTGGAATCAAGGGGCCATTGTGACACTGCAGGGCCTCATGGAACCAAAGGAGCCTCAGAGTTTTTGGGACTTCATGGAATCAAGGGGCCATTTCCAGCAGGATGCTCTGACAATACCTAAACAATGGTCAGAGAATGCAAACAATGCACACTGTGATGAGTTACTGCTGCTGCCAAGGTGCTGTTTTTAATGTTGTATTATGCTAAACCCAAAATGCTTCTTGAAACTTCAGACACACATCCTGCTTTCTGAAGCAGGATTTGACAGATAAGCTGCTCCCTGGCCTGCCAATATGTCTGGCAGTCAAACCCTTGATAACTATAAAAGCCCCGTCCAACTGTCATGGGGCAGATTCTTCCACAGACTTCCTTGAAGTGTGTGGAGCTTCTGCCATGAAGCAGGGACAGCTCTTCATGGTCACTGCCCAGGGGTTAAGTGAAAGAGAGAGAACTACCCCCTGTCCTTGTGGGGTGAGTTACCTCAATCTCTGCTTCAGGATTGTTTCTTTTTGCTGGCTTTGATCCAATTGCTTTAATAGAGTTACTTTGATAGACTGCACTGTCCTATCTTACACTATACTACTAGGGGTTTTTGGCTTTTATAATTTGAAGTAAATAATTCTCTTTAAGGTCTTTCATCTGTTCACTTTTCTGATCAATTTTTTGTTCATTTGTCATAATAAATCATTGTTTTATAGAAATATTTCTGATTTGCCATCACTAAAACCTGCAGGACAAAGTGATTGAATCACACCTGTATAATTCCTTCAACTGAAACCAAAATCTGAGCCTGAGATTGGATCCAGCCACCCCCAGGCTCCTCTCTGAGAAGGAATTTAGAAAGCAAGGGGGTCCTTTGTGCACCTCGTAGCTCAATGAGTTTAGCACAGAATCCCCCTGCACACACACAAACACACAGGCATGGGAATCTACACACACACTCCTGTTCATCCCTGCACAGACATAACCCAGACAGACTCGCAGGGGAACTCCACACACCATTCCCACATCACAACATGGGAACGGTTAGAAAAACATAAAATATGTCCACCAACCCTCACTGCACTGCAGCATTCACAGGATGTGACACCTGTGTCCACTTTTGAAATGTTACAGCCATTCTACACAGCCTTTATTTCCTGTCAGCTGAGTATTCTATCAGCTGCATTCTAAGATGAAACTCCAGGCACATGAACAGCTGAATTTGTTCCACATTTAAATGCTGTTGCACATTTTTAAATGGAGAAAGGAGGGAAACTGCTCAGTGTTCAAATGAATGAAACACAGTGAGCCACAAAAGGCAAACGTACACAGTGTACAGCAGCTTCCTGGAGTTACAGATCTGCTCAATTTTTTATGTTTGGCATTCAGAGACCATGTTTACATTTATTAAACTACTCTCGTTCTGCCCCCCACCCCCTTTTTTTGGAGTGTTTCAATTGCCTTTCCTTCTTCCAACAGCTGTGACAACTGTTAAAACAGTCAGTAAAATTAAGTCTGCTCTATAATCCTTTAGTCAACGTTACATTTTAATCAGAGGTTGAGGGAGATTTCCTGTTATGAATGCACTGATTCATTTAAAATTATTAAACTGACACATATGTCAAAATGAGCAGATACATTTATTGCATGTTAGCTCATTAAACTATTAGTAATTATTAGTGCTATTGTTATTGCTGAAAGAGCAAAAATTCAAGACTGCAGCTGGCTTTAAGTTATTGCATTCTTTAACATGCTCTGCCTTCAAATCAAAGCACACCTAGTGATGGTCAGACAGATGTCTCTGCACTCTCAAAATGTTCAGACAATTTTTAGCTTGAATCCTCTCTCCCCTCACCCATAACACAAGAACTGCAGAAACTACAACACCTATTTCCTATGTCCTTATGCTCACATGTGCATATGCAGGTCACAATATATAGTCAAATCACAATTGCTATGGATATTATTAATGTGTCAAACTGTGGGGTTTATTAATTGAGACAGGGAAGCAGATATGTTTCTGAATGTTAGTTCTTTCTCTGTGTCCATTCAATCCCACACGCCTCAAGCCCTGCACTCACACAATATATTGGGAGTGTTTTAAGATGACTTTTAATGAGCCAAAGAGGAAGAAAAAAATTAGTTTGAATCTTGCACCAGAGCCAAAAAGACATGTCCTGATTTCATTGAAATGCATCTACTCTAAGAGGCTTATCTAAACTAATCCCTCAAATTAGCTGTAAGAAGGTACATTCAAGAAAGCTCCTTTAGGGGAGTTAGGGGGAACAAGGCATCCACCAAAAAAAAAAAAAAAATCACCAACAAAAAAAGCCCAGCCTGACACCCTACTTATCGTCTCTACATATTTTATAAAAAAAAAGGCACTGTAGTAAAAGCTGTAGAAACCGCATTCTTACATTTCTGAAGCTCTCTTACACTATACACAGTGCACTGATCTATAAACCATATCTGAAAGGGCACCCTCCCCTGTTTATTTTCTGTTATTTACCCCGGAACATCCCAGTGGGTTTTCCCTGTGCCCCCTTCCCAAACTGTGCTCCCCCAGCCAGGCTGTTTGCTCCTTCCCGTCTCATTTCAGCCCCGTGCGATGGCCGCCATTCCCTTTTCCTGCCTGGCTCAATTCCCCCCAGCCCTGCGCTGTGCAGGCAGTGAGGACAGCGAGTGGGCAGCTCCCTCCAGCACACTGTCACCTCCCAAGCAGCCTCTGCGCCGCTGCGGCCGGGGCGATGCGGTCCCTGCTCTTCCTGGCGGTGCAGGGAGAGCGGCTCCGGCAGGCAAAGTTCTCCCAGTCCATGTGCACCCAGCCTTGGAACAAAGCCTTGGAAATCTTTGATCCATACACGGGATGACTGGAACCATCACTTACAGCAGGGTTATCTCTACGTGCTGTCTTTATGTTGTCTGACATCTAAGGCATGGTTTTTAAAACAACAGATTAAATGGGTTGCACTTTTTAAAGGTGCAAGGAACACTCAATTCAGCCCTCACAGTTGAATCAATAACACTCCAATAAATACCCACATCAGAAAAGCATCTCTTTTAAGATGAGGTTCTTCTGTTGAAAGAATTCTACAATAAAATGACATTTGGGAGGGCACCTGCCCCTCAACAGGCACCCAGCTCACCCCAAAATGTGCTGGGACCCCCCTAAAACCTCCCCACAGCCCCTCAAGGACCCCCAAAAACACTCAAAGCCCACCCAGGACTCCACCCAACCCCTTTTCTGGGGGGACTTCTCTGGGCACTGGTGGTGCTGGGAGCCCCCCCGGCTGTGGGCAAGGAGCTCTCGGGTGAGTGGGGGGTGGGAAGGGGGAGGTCAGTGGGAAAAAGGGGGTCAGAGGGGATAAAGGAGTGCTGGAAACCCAAACTGAGTGAGAGTGGGACCTCCCAAAGGTGGGGGGGGAGGGGCTCGAGGTTTGGGGGATGATGGGAAAGGGTAAGAGAGGTCAGAAGAGTGGGGAGAGGGGAGGGTGGGACCCCCAAACTGAGCATGAGGGGGCTGGGGAGTGGGGGATGATATGGAAGGGGTAAAAGAGGGGGGAAAAGAGTAGGGATTAGGACCCCAAAAGGGATGCTGGTTGGTCTGGGGATTGAGGGGACCATGGAAAAGTGGAAGGAAGAGGGGGAAGGGTGGAAAAGGGAGGGTGGTCTGGTGGGTTCAGCGGTCCCATGGGGGTCTTTGGCACCAGGTTTTGGGAAAGGGAGTGGTTCTCCTGAGCTCCCAACTTCCTGTGGGGTGCTGGGGGCTGCTGGATCCAATCTCAGCCATGAATCTTGCCAACATTTTAAATTTAGAGGAATTAGAAAGTTGTGACTGAAACACTTTTGTCCCGCAGGTTTTAATGATGGCAAATCAGATCTATTGATAGAAATGAGTTATTTAGGGTTACAAATGATCAGACAAAAGATCTTCATCAGAATTATTTATTGTACAATACAAACACTAAAACTACCAGGAGTACAGGATAAGATAGGACAGTGCTCTACACTAAAGCAATTGTTGAAACAATTCTACTCAAGCTGGCACAAAAGCAATAATTCTTAATTAGAGATGGATAGAACTCCCCCAGACCAACGCTGGTGGGGAGATCTCTGCTCTCAACCTCCAGCAGTGACACTGGGGGGTCCCCAGCCAAGGTAGGAATCTCCACACTCCCCCCAAGAAGGGTCCTGTTGGAAGAAGCTGTCCTTGGGAAAGGGGACTGGCCATTTCTGGTCGAAAGGGATGGACTGACAGTCCTTGAACTCCAGGGGTTGCCTCCCCATCATGGGGTAAATTTGGGGTGGAAGCAGCGGCCGAAGCTCTTCCCACAGTTGGGGCACTCACAGGGCTTCTATTACCCCGGTGGGTCCGTTGGTGTCTGGTCAAGTGAGACCTCTGGGTAAAGCTCTTCCCACACTCCCCACACTTGTAGGGCCTCTCCCCTGTGTGGATGCGCCGGTGGGTGATGAGGTTGCAGTTCTGGTTGAAGCCCTTCCCACAGTCGGTGCAGCGGAAGGGCCTCTCATCCGTGTGCGTCCGCTCATGCCTGAGGAGATTTCCGCTGGTCTGAAACCTCTTCCCACATTCCCCACACGTGTATGGCTGTTCCCCAGTGTGGATGACTTGGTGCTTACGAAGGGTGGAGCTGTCACTGAAGCTCTTCCCACATTCCCCACACGTGTAGGGCCGTTCCCCAGTGTGGATGTGCTGGTGGGTAAGGAGGCTGGTGCTCCACCTAAAGCTCTTCCCACATTCCAAGCACCTGAAGGGCTTCTCCCTGCTGGGAGGCTGCTCAGGGACCACCAGCTCAGAGCTCCCCCTCAAGCTCCGGCCGCCTTCCCGGCACAGGCTGGCTCTTTCCTCCTCAGAGCACCCTGGGCTGGCTTTGGAGCCCCTCCTGCGGGGGGATCTCCGGCCCTTTTCCTCCCCGCTGCCTTCCTGCGCCGGGGAGCCCTTCAAAACGGCCTCTCCCACCAGGGTCTCACGGGGGGATTTGTCCTCCGCGCTCTCCGTCCTCAGCTCGGGGCCTGGGGCAGGAAGCAAGAAGGACAGGCAGGGGATTTGCCTCCGGCCCACAGGGAAGGCCAAGGACATCCCCCCAACTCCGGCCCCGGCAGGACGGCGGCGCCAGCGGGGTTGTCCTGCAGCCGGGGCCATGCTGGGCTGACAGAGCCAGCACAACACCCGCCCAAAGGGACACTGACTTCCTCCTCACCTGCCTGGGGGGCCCAAGGCATCTTCCTCTTCCTCGCAGCCTCCTCCTCCATCCGCCAAGCTTTGGGAAGGACAAATCCTGATGGGGGGAAAACAAGGGCTGAGCGCGTTGGCTTGGGGGTTCCTCCTGCCCAAGTCCATCTCTAGAACTCACTGGGCATCCTGTGTCCATAAAAACCTCCAAAACACCAAGATTTAGCCCAGAAAAACCCAAATCATCAAGATTCAGGCAAAAGCCTATAAGAAAGAGTGAGAAGACTCCTGCCCCCCTAAACTGAAAAAAGTTGAGATTCACCTAAAAAATACTCTAAAATATGAAGATGAGCCCAAAAAAATTCTCCTAAGATTTCCCCTTTTCTGGTTTCCCCCCTTTAGGGTTCAGAGAGTCTCTCCTGTCTAGGATGCTGGGGGTTCTACCTAGAGATGCTGGGAGTGTTGGGGGTCCCAAGGCTCCCTTCTCCTCTGATTCTCGCCTTCGGGATACTGCATTCCCAGAAATTCCCCCTCTCCAGGTTCTCCACTTTGTTGTCCTAGGGGATCCCAGGGGTCCCCACTGTCCAGGCTTCCCCTTCTCCGTGCCCCCCCTCACCAGGCTCTCAGGGGCCCTCTGAGAGGGCACTGGGAGGGACTGGGGGGGAACTGGGGCACACTGGGGGGCACTGGGGAGTTACTGGGGGATACCAGGACACATGGGGGGACACTGGCAGGTTACTGGGCCATACTGGGGGTTACTGGGTGCTCACTGCAGGATCACTGGGCCATACTGGGGGGCAGTGGAAGGTCACTGGGACACACTGGCTGGTCACTGAGGGGGTTACTGGGCCATACTGAGGGTAACTGGGAGGTCACTGGGATATACTGGGGGCACTGGAATCCCCTTACCCGGCTGTGGTACATCTCCCCCTCTGGATTTTGGGGGGCATCCCTAGGACCCCTCCCCTGGGGGCTGGGGGACCCCTTGAACCCCATTGCTGGGCTTTAGGGGACCCTGTAAAATCCTTTCAAAACCTCTGAAATCCCCCTTCGACCCATCAAAACCTTCTCCAGGTCCCTTCAAATCCCCTCAGAGATCTCATCCCTCCCCAGCACCCCCTAAACCCTCTCAGTGACCCACAAAACCCACCTGAGACTCCCCAAGCCCATTCAGGGACCCCCAATCCCCCCCACGGGCCCTCCAAACCGTCTGGGACACCTTAAACCCCCCAGAGATCCCAAAACTGCCTCAAGGTCCCTGCAAAGCCTCCCAGGAACCCCAAACCTCCCCAGAAAGCCCCAAAGCCCACCTGGGACACCCCAAATCTTCTCAGAAAATAAAACCCCCATCAGAGCCCCCCAGCACTCTTCAGAGACCTTCAACCTCCCCCCTGAGTCCCTTCAGGGACCCCTCAAAACGTCCCCGGGAACCCCCGAAGCCCCCCGCTAAACCCTCCCGAGCCCTCCAGCTTTTCCACCCACACCCGCGCTCCCCGCAGCCCCCGAGGGGATCCCCAGACCCCGCTCTCGCCGCCCCCCCGCCAACTCACCCAGCCAAGTGCAGCGGCCGCAGGCGAGTCCTCCTCACTCCCGACCACGAGGCCAAAATGGCGCTCGCTCCGCGCGCCCTCCGCCTTTACAGACCCGCCCCGCAGCCAATCAGCGCGCGGCCACGGCCCCTGCCCGCCCCCCGCCTGCGCGGGGCATTGTGGGAGTTGTAGTCCTTGCGGCGGGGGAGGATCGGACTTTTTTTGGTTTTTAGTTTTTCTGTCTTCTTTTATTTTCTCTTTTTTTCTTTCTCTCTTTTCTTTCTTTTTTCTTTCTTCTTTCTTTTCTTCCCTTTTTTCTCTCTCTTTTTTCTTTTTTCTCTTTTTTATTTGTTCTTTTTTTTCCTCATTTTTTCCTATTTTTCTTTTTTTTCTCTTTTTTCTCCTTTTTATCTCTTTTCTCCCTTTTTTAATTTTCGTTTTTCTTATTTTTCCCTTTTCCTTTTTTTTTTACATAGTTTTCTATTAGTTCTTTTATTCAAGGACGATTTAAACACAGATCAAAACAATCTCCATGTACATATCTTACAAAAACAGATAATCTGCCTTGTTCCAGGTTTGTGAGGGTTCCTAAGATCACAAACATTGAGACATCAAGGGTGGAAAGTGAAGCAACTGTATCCTGTCCCTTGCCACAGCCTTCAATCCACAGCCAGCCCTGGATTTCTGCAAAGCCGCTGGGCAGGAGCAGGAGATGGAGCTGGTGCTCGGCGGGAGGGGCAGGCAGGCCACGCACCTTCTATTAGAGGCACTTCAATCATCCAGGAGATCCAATGGTTCCAGGGCTGTGTGTTCATTCTTCAGGCATCCAGCCCCAGTACGGTCCCCGACCTTGAAGCGCCCCCCTGGATGCCTAAGTGTCCCCTAAATGTCCCCCTAAAACTGCCCCATAAGTGCCCCTCAGGATCCCCAAGTGTCCCCCCAGTACCAACTCTTTATTCGTGTTTATTATTTCACTTTCTGGGTGTCTAAAACATTTCTGGCACGGTTTTGCCTTGGGGGAGCTGAACCTCATTGCTGGCAGCAGGGACTTGGCTCACAGCTGAGGAGTGTCTGTTACCAAAGGTGAACCTCATGAGCTTCAGATTGTGGCAAAAAAAGAAGAAAAAGCCCTCTTTGCTGTGTGCAGCCAGTTCTGTGAGCAAAGCAGGACCCAGGAGACTGAGCAGAGACAGGATGGAGTTGGGAAATGTGGAGCAAGGTTGTCCACACTGTGTCAGACCTCAAGGGAAAGCTCCAACCAGTCCAAACCTCCTTAGGAGAGACCCTGGATCAAAATCAATTAGAGAAAGCTGCAATCAACTCTTTTCAAAGGAGAAAAGTAAGAAACTACACCTTGAAAATAAGAATGCATGTTTATTAGAACCTCTTTGAAGTATTTCTGCGTATTAAGAAAACTTCCTGACTAACTGCACTAGACTAGAGGAAAATCAAGGCAGACCTGTGGTTTCTTAGCACTTGATGGATTTTAAGGAGCCCTGTGGTCCCCACGGTGCACTTGGCACTGAGTCCTTGAACCTCAGGTGAGGTTCTCCTCTGAGAGAGAGGAGACCTTTCCATGAGTCCAAGTCAGAAGAGAATCTCAACATATCTCAAAGCATTAATGGGTCTCACTGAGGGCCATTCCCAATCCAGGCTCCTCAAGGACTCCTTGAAGGAGATCACTGCAGGCCATGATTGCACAAATCTGTCACAGACTTTGTGTCAAAAGCAAAAGCCAAAGTGCCATTAAAAACTGAACTACTTCAAAGAATTGATGAGCCCCACAGAGTGTCACAACTGACAAAGCCTCTCAAGGGACTCATTAGAGCAGGTAATTGCAGAGGATTGCACAAACCTCTCAGACACTGAGTGTGGAAAGCAGAACACAAAGTCCTGTGAAAACCCTGCAGTCCCTGAAGCATTAACGAGCCCCACCGGGTGTCACAACCGACAGAGTCTCTCAGGGGACTAATTAGAGCAGGTCATTGGAGGCCACGACTGAACAAACCTCTCAGAGGCTCAGTGCCAAAAAAAGCACCTCAATAAACCCTGAGTGCCTTGAAGCATTAATGAGCCCCACTGAGGGTTGTCACTGTCTGAGGCTCTCAAGGGACTTGTTACAGCAGATAATTGGAGGACATGGCTGCACAAACCTCTCAAAAATGCAAAATCAAACCCCCAAATTGCTCTGAAAACCTTGCAGTCCCTTGAAACTTTAAGGAGCCCCCCAAGGGCCATTCCTGACAAAGCCTCCCCAGGGACTCTCCAGCAGATCCTTGGAGGCCGTGGGTGCAGGGAGGCAAAGGCTCTGGGCAGCAGCTCAGGTGCTGAGAAAAGCCTGGCTCGGTTTGGGGAAGTTTCCTTCCTTTTCAGGCTTCCTCCAGCTTTGGGAAACGCTGCCTGTGAGATTGGCACCACCTAAGAAGGGCTCTGGCAGGTTCCTGGGAGCAAAACTGGCCTGCTTTGGGCTCCACTCGAGATCTTTGGAGCATGGAGACACCTGAGAATTAGAAAGAGGAGGCTGCATCTTTGACAACATTTGGGAACAAGGAGGAATTGCTCATATGTGGATAATCTGCATGGGAATGGTTGCTTTGAGTTAAAGCATTAAATTAAAATATATGTGGGTATCTCAGTGATTACTTTTGGTTTTAAATAGGAATATTTAATTTTTCTGTATATTTATGTTATGAAGTTGGTAGATTAGAAAATCATGGTGACTTTTCTCTCATGCAAACTTTAATTTGATCTTGGGAATTTTGAATGACATCTCTATGAGACAGATAAAACTCACAGGAAAATGGCACAAATACCTTGGGAAAATAAGCAAAGTATTAGGATGACGTTTGTGTGAATTCAGATTTTTCTCTTGAAAAAATGCCCTGTGCTTGTCCCTTGGCTAATTGGATACTTGATTTTTTTCTGACCTGCTATTGTCATCAGTGACACCTCAGGGTTTAAGAAGACTTCTCAATGGGTGTTAGTGCTGGCTGAGACACAGCAGCATCCTCAGCCCTCGCCTGGGAGAGGACATTCCCTCCCCAGGCCAAAGTGAGTTCCTGAAACCCCTTTTCAGCTGAGTTGTGGCTTCATTAGAAGGCACCTGCGATGGAGGAGCTGCTGCCTTGTAGCTCCCCCCCTGCCAGTGAGCCCTGCAGGGAGTCCCTGTGCTCTGGGAGGGTGGGGAATGCACAGGGAGGGCTCAGCTCCCCGGGCAGCAGGAGCATTGCTGGGCCTCTGCCAGGGCTTGCAGGGCACTGGGGAGTGTTGCAGGGCTGGGATGGGAGCGAGCGGGCCCTGGGCTGGATTTGTGAGGGCTCAGGAATCCCAGGGACAGAGCAGCAAGGTCTGGAATGTTGGATTATCAGTGACTCTCTCAGGAGTTATAAAAACCTGATCTGTTCAGGCAAATCAGGTATGGTGGGGAGATCACCCTCTTTGAACCACTTTCTTCTCTGGATGACTGAAAACTGCAGGACACACTGGCACTGCTTGCATTAACCTGTCTCTTAGTACAGTTAGGAACTCTTGTTATTTCTGCATAAATCGTTGCTCCCTGTCCTGCTAAAATGCCCATGGATGCATCAGAGCCACTGGATTCCCTGGAAGAGAGAAGCCTGGTTTACTTCCAATGGGATTCACCCCTCACCATGTGAAGGTGAATGATTCAGATCTTGGACAGTCTCCCAGATCTTGGTGTGCTGACAGAGCGCCAGGGGATGAGCTCCCACATGTGAGGAGAGCTGGGATTAATCTCTCTCACCAAGGTCTAAGAACTGAGCCATGCCTTGCCTTGCTTTGTTTGGATTGCTTCTCCTTCCCTTGCCTTGCCTTACCTTGCTTTGCTTCCCCATTTTCATCACTTTTCTCCTTTTTCACCCTTTCTTCTCATTCTTACATTAAATGCATTAAACATCTGGACAAGGAATGTAAGCCAGACTGTTCTGCAAGGGGCTGGTATTTATGCATTTCCTTCCTTTTTTTCTCCTCTATCCCCAGGCATTCTATTTAATAAAATCCCCTCTGGCCAAACAAGTCAAGATTCCCTTATCTCTGTGGCAAATCCGGGTCATGCAGGCTCATGGATTCTGTTCTTCCCTCCCTTTGCAAACCTCCCTGCAGCAAACAGCCCCTGTTGGATTCCCAAACCTTCCTGCAGAGCTTGCTCCAGCTCCCCTCCTCCTGCAGTCCCGTGTGTGCTGGTGTGTGGAGCCTTTCTCTAGGCCTGAAGTGGGGGTGGTGGCGGACAGGCCACAGGATTGCTCTGCAGAGGGAAAATGTCCCAAAGAAAAGGCTTGGAGAACCACACTGTTGGATTTGGATTCGTTCTTCTGGCATTCTGTGACCACTCCAGCCTGCAGGGCCTGTGCTTCACGGTGTTCCTGCTCATCTACCTGGTGGTGCTGGCAGGGAACAGCCTGGTTGCCTCCTCACTGTGCTGGACTCCAGCCTGCACAGCCCCATGTACTTCTTCCTGAGGAACTTGTCCTTCCTGCAGGTCTACTACACCTCTGTCACTGCCAAAAATGCTGGTGTGTCTCCTGAGGGCAGATGGCCGGATCTCCTTCCTTGGCTGTGCTGCCCAGCTGTATTTCCTGGTTCTGCTGGGCAGCACCCAAAGCCTTCTCCTGGTTGCCATGGCCTACGAGCACTCCATGGCCATGTGCCACCCCCTGCTCTGTCCCCTGGCCATGAGCAGGGGCTCTGCACCAGGCTGCTGCTGGGCTCCTGGGGGGCTGTGGCACCAGTGCAGGCAGGACAGACCTACCAGCTGTTCCCTTTGCCCTTCTGTGCATCCCGTGACCTTCCTCACTTCTTCTGGGACGTCCCCCACTGCTGGACCTGGCCTGTGCAGACACGTTCTGGAACCAAGTGGGGCTGCACACCATCACCCTGGTTTTTTAATCCTTCCCTTCTGCTTAATAGTTCTGTCTTACATTAAAATTGTCAGGGCAATTCTGAAAATCCCCTCAGCTCTGGGCAGGCACAAAGTCTTCTCCACCTGCTCCTCACACCTCGGGATGCTGACACTCTTCTGTGGCTCAGCCACAGTCGTCTACTTAAAGTTGTCTACTCGAGGGATTCTGGAGATCCTGACAAATACTCTGCCCTGTTTGACACAGTTGTCACTCCCATGTTTAACCCTCTCATCTATAGCCTGAAGAGTGAGGAAGTGAGAATGGCCTTGAAGAGACTCCTATGGACAAAGTGATCCTACAGAGAGTGTAAAATGGTCCCAAATGCTACAAGTCCCACTGGGGTATGTGGTTGCCTGAACAAAGCACCCCATATTCACTCCAACAAAACCATGTGTTCCAGCCTGGCCTACCTCCTCCTCCAGGAGGGGAACGGTGTCCTGAGGCATTCCTGTTATGTCCTGCCCTGCCATGACATCTTTGTCCTTCAGAGCACCTTCAGTACCCCAAAAGAGTTCAATGACAAGAGCTCCTTCAAGCTGGGTCTGACCAATGTAATGTTAAGGGGAAACAGTGCAATCGTGGTCAGTCATCAATGAGCCCCAGAGGTGACACAACCCATGAGAGGTGACTCCCCTTGGGTTTGAGAAATCCCTTGCTAGGCCTCATGGCCTATGGGCAGTGTTTCTGTGTGGAATCAGCTTAAAAAGCTAAAGGATATGAAGGGCACCTTGCCCTGCTATGAAATCTTGCACTGAGTTCTGTAAGGCTTGAGTAACTTGGCATACAGAATAAATAATTAATAATTTTAAAAACCCACCAAGGGGATAGTTCAGCACTAGAACAGGGTCCCAGAGACCTGTGGAGTTTCCATCTGTCAAGGTTTAGCAATGTCAGCCAGACACTCAGCACTGCACAGTCGCTCACTCCCTCCCCACCAGAGGGGTGGGGGAGAGAATCAGAAGGGTAGAAGTGACAAAACTCCTGGGTTGAGTCAAAGACGTGCACACGTGCAAGGCCAAACCAGGAATTCATTCCCAGTTTCCCATGGACAGGCAGGTGTTCAGCACCTCCAGGAGAGCGGGGCCCCGTCCTGAGAAATGGTGACCTGGGCAGACAAACACCAGCACTCCAAAGTTCCCCCCTACACACCCTGAGTGTGATGTCCATGGTCTGGAGCAGCTCTTGGGTCAGGGGGGTCACCTGGCCCAGGTGTGTCTCCTCCCACCCTCCCATGCAACCCCAGCTCCCTCCCCAGCGTGGCCATACCAGGGGCAGGAAAGGCCTTGGAGCTGTGCAAGTGCTGCCCAGCAATAACAAAACTGTCGGTGTAGAGTCGTGGCGGTCGATAAAGACACAAAGAGTCTAGTTGTGTGCAGAAAAGATGTCTCTATTTTCTCATCTGCCTTTTTATACCCCTTGCTAGCAGCAAGCAATAACCTCATTTTAGCTAAGCAAGCAACAGCGTTTTCATTGGCTAGGATCAACTGGTGATACATTTAGCAAAGCTCAAGGCCTTATTGTAGTTCCCTCATCCTAGGCCTACCAACTTTACAGTCTGCTTTGTTTCTCCTTTAGGGCTGCGTACTGACTTCCTTATCATCAAGGATACACCCTAAAGCTTACCGAGTCAATATATTCATCCTGGGAGCCAATAGACCCACTGTTAACACCTTCGGAAGGGCCTGTGAGGTCCCTTCTCTCAGCAGGAGCTGATGGCTCAGCCCGTCACTCATGGCTGGGCCAGGGGCTCTCCAGCTGCCCCTGCCCTGGCCTGTGACAGCCCAGCACAAGCCCCTTTGGTTTAAAGAGGCCCTGCAGTGTCACAATGGCCCCTTGATTCCGTGAGGATCCACAGTGTCCCAGGGCTCCCCTGATTCCATGAGGCCCCACGTGTCACAGTGGCCACTTGATTCCATGAGGTTCCACAGTGTCCCAAGGGTCCCTTCAGCTCCGTGGGGCTCTTTGACATCCCGTGACCTCCCGGCTCTTTAGGAGCCCTGAGAACTTCAACAGGGGGAAGTGCCGGATTCTGCCCTGGGATGGGGAAACCCCGCATGGATGGACAGACTGGGAAGGAGAGGCTGGAAAGCAGTGCCGGGAAAGGGCCCTGGGGGTGCTGGTGGGTGGCCAGTTGGCCCTGAGTCAGCAGTGCCCTGGCAGCCAGGAGGGCCAAGCCTGTCCTGGGGGCATCAGGCCCAGCATGGCCGGCCGGGCCAGGGAGGGGATTGTCCCGCTCTGCTCTGCCCTGGGGGGGCCTCACCTGCACCATTGGGGCAGTTTGGGGGGACACAATGGAAGGGAGAGATTGAGCCATTGGAGAGTGTCCAAAGGAGGGCAGGGAAGATGGGGAAGGGCTTTGGGGGGAAGGTGTGTGAGGACACTGAGGGCACTTGGTGTGTTCAGCTGGAGAAGAGGAGACTGAGGGGAGACCTCACTGCAGGTACAACTTCCTGGGGAGGGGCAGAGGAGGGGCAGGCCCTGAGCTCTGCTCTGGGGGGACCAGGGACAGGACTGAGGGAATGGCCTGGAGTTGTGTCAGGGGAGGTTTAGGTTGGATCTTAGAAAGAGGTTGTTCCTCCAGAGGGTGGTTGGGCACTGAACAGGCTCCCCAGGGCAGTGGGCACAGCACCAAGGCTGACAGAGCTCAAGAAGTGTTTGGATGATCCTCTCAGGCTCATGGTGTGACTCTTGGCGATGGGCCTGTGCAGGGCTAAGGGTTGGACTGGATGATCCTTGTGGGTCCCTTCCAACTCAGCCTATTCTGTGATTATCAACCCTGTGTTCAGCACAAAGCCAAAACACAGCCCTGCACCGGCCACGGGGAAGAAATTTAACTGTACTCCCCCTGAAACCAGCACAGCCTTTAGGAGCTCTCCCAGAAACATCCCACAGTCCATTTGCCACCTGGAAACAGTGACTCTGAGTTCCTGCTTCCCCAGCCCCAGGGATGGTCTCCTTGTCTGCTCATTCCTCCACACTCTCTTTTCAGTGATGGCCTCACTGGGGCTTGCTGACATCCTCAGCAACTTGGAGGTTTCCTGATAAATTTTACTTCTCTAGAGGTTTGTTCAGTCTTCAGATCCTCAGTTCAGGAATTCAGTGCCAAAGGGCTCATTGACACTCAAAACATCTTAAGGAGACAAACTCTGAGAATAATTTACTTTTAAGTCTTCCACTCTTTTGAGGTTTATTAGACAGATTTCACAGACACATTCCACAGTCCATTTTCCACCCATAACCAGTGACTCTGAGTTCCTGCATACCCAGCCCCCAGGGATGGTTTCCTTGTCTGCTCATTTCTGCACACTCTCTTTTTAGTGATGGTATCTTAACAAGACAAGCCCTTGGGAGTAATTTACTTGTAAGTCTTCAATTCTTTTGTGGTTAATCAGACAGATCTCAGAATTGTATTCCAAGTGAATATTTTGTATTAAAGAAGCAATGAGAAAATATTTCCTTTTTTGTCCCCTGTTTACTTTTTTCCTGTCCATATTTTCCCTTTGCACACAGTGAGTCACACAATGAAGTCACAAGATCCCTCAATCCACAGAGGGACGAAAAGAGAGAAAATTAATGAAATGCTCTATTGTGCAAAGCTTAAGGCAGGACTAATCTGAACTGTCCTCCCTAACATATTCCTCATATGGACCACAGGGATTTTATCCCCTTTAATGGTACGCAGAGGTTCTTTTTGGGCAGACCCAGTTCAAGTGGTAGAGTTAACTAACTAGGTTTGTGTGATACCTTAAAGCTTTCCGGATATTTTTTTTTTTAGCTTTTTGTATATTTTAAAAGTAGTTGTGTAGTAACTGTAGATGTTAATGTAGCTGTATTATGAGCCACCATTTAGCAGAGTAGTTTACACAGACCCAACCCTATGACCCCATTTATATTAAATTTTCTAAATTCCTTTAGCATGTTTAGACTTCTTTTCCAGGTAGAATTGTAGAAAAACATCTCTATTGAACAACATCACACCCTAGGCCTGGACAACAAGACCCCACAAGAGACAAAGCCCAGAACTTTGGAGGCTCTCCAAGGACTGTATGTGCTGTGAAGAAGATAAAGATGAGGAAGAAGGGGTCCCAAAGACCCCAAACCCAATTCCCCAAGGGGCATGTTGAGGGGCAGAACTGGGCAGAACCGGGGGGTGGAGAGTTCTGGCATTGGATGGACCATCTTCTAAAACTGTAGAACCATTGCCTGGGAGGGCGCGTCGTGTGTGTTCCCCTGGGCCTGTGGGCCTGATTAAAGGACCTGCTCTTTTGAGCTGATCTTACACACTGAATTGGCCTGGAGTTTTATCTCTTGAGCTTACAGGATTAACTAACTAGGTGGCTTTTGCTAAATGCAGATCCCAAGGTTTGAAGGTCCCACTGCCCATTGCTTTCAAGGTGGTTTTGAACAGTCCAATCTACCATTCAACTTTCCCAGAGGCTGGGGCCTGACAGGGAATATGATCCATCCACTCCATGCAGAGCTCTCTGGTCCAGGTGTGCACAAGGTTGTTTTGGAAAAGAGTCCTGCTGTCCAACTCCACTGTTTCTGGAGGGCTGTGTCTCCACAGGACTTGCTTTTCCAGGCCCAGGATGGTGTTCTGGGCAGTGATGGGAGGCACAGGGGGTGTCTCCTGCCATCCAGGGGTTGTGTCCACCATTGTCAGCACGTAGAGCTTGCCTTGGTGGGTTTGGGGAGTGTGCTGGGATCAATCTGCCAGGCCTGCCCACATCTCTAGTTCAGCCATCATCCCCCACCCCACAGGGGCTTTACCCTCTTGGCCTCTTTGATGGCAGCACATGTTTCCCAGTTCTGGAGAACCTGGCAGTTGGTGTCCATGGTTAAATGCAGCCCTCCATCACAAGCCCAGCTGGATGTGGCACCTCTTCCCTGAGGACCTGAGGTGTCCTGGGCCCAGTGAGCCAGGAATAATTCCCCCTTGTGTTGTCAGTCCAGCTCTACCTGAGACACTTTCATCTGGTCACTCCCATCCCCCTGTCCATTGTTGGATGTCACTCAGGAGCCCAACTCTTGGCTCCCTGTGCATCTCCAGGATGGACTTTCACAGCCAACCTCTCGGCCCGGGTGGCAGGAGGGCCTACCCTGATAAGCCCTAAAATCCCACCAGACAATGCCAACAGTGCCAGCTCTCATGCAAGCTGTCTGTGAGATCTGAGAGTTACCACTGGCACCATGGGAATGGTTTTGGTGTTGAATGATGCTCAAACCAGCCTGGTTCACCCAACTCCAAACACACATCCTGTTTTTGGAAGTTGGATGGGACAGAGAAGCTGGTAACTGGCCTGTCCATTTGTGAGGAGCAGTCAATCCCTTCCTACTAGAGAAGTCCAGTCCCCATTCATACAGGCAGGTTCTTCTAACACAGCCCTTCTTGGGGTAGATGTGTGGAGATTCCTGCCTTGGGTGGGGACACCCTCCAAGGACACTCCTCAAGGCTGAGCAAAAGAAATCTCCCCATGAACATTGGTCTGGCTGAGTTACTTCAGATCTCTACTTAATAATTATTTCTTTTGGCTAGCTTTAATAGAATTGTTTCAATAATTGCTTCAATATAGTGCACTATCCTATCTGTACTACTAGTAGTTTCAGTCTTTATACCATCTAGTAAATAATTCTGATTAAGATCTTTTGTCTGATCATTTGTAAGAAAAACTGATTCATTTCATATAAATATTCTCATTTGGCCAATCATTAAAACGTGTGGGACAGAAGTGGCTCAGTCACAATTCTGTAATCCCTTAAATTGAGTTTGTTGACAAAATCTGAGGCAAAGATTGGATCCCTTATTCCATGAGGCTTCACAGTGTGACAATGGCTCCTTGATTCCATGAGGTTGCACTGTTTCCCAGCATTCTTTGGCTCCATAAGGCCCTGC
>NW_021938548.1:0-1197 GCF_001715985.3 Manacus vitellinus | reverse complement strand
GAGGAATATTTGGGGAAAAACCAGCAAAATAGTTTGGGGAATGATAGAAAATATTTTAGGAAAAATAGCAAATCTTTGGGAAACAATAGGAAAATGTTTGGGGAATAATGGGGAATGTTTGGACAATGTTTGGGGGAATAATAGGAAATTAATTTAGGGAATATTTGGGGAATGATAGACAATGGATTGGGTGGGGAATAACAGGAAATATTTGGGCAATAATAGGAAAAAAACCTGGGGATGTTTGGAAAATAGTAACAAATATTGGAGGAACAACAGCAAATATTTAGGGAATGTTTGGGGAAATAAGAAATATTTGGGGAAAACCAGCAAAATAGTTTGGGGAATGATAGAAAATATTTTAGGAAAAATAGCAAATCTTTGGGAAACAATAGGAAAATGGTTGGGGGAATAGCTCGGGAATGACAGCAAATATTTGTGCAATAATAGGAAAAAAACCTGGGGATGTTTGGAAAATAGTAACAAATATTGGAGGAACAACAGCAAATATGGTTTGGGAAATAGATGGGAAATAATAAGGAATATTTGGGGAATAACAGCAAATTATTCAGAGAATAACAGGAAATATTTGAAAAGTAATGCAAAAGTGATTTGGAGAATAATAGGAAATATTTGGGGAATAATGGAGAGTATTTGGGTAATAATGGGGAATATTTGGAGGATTTTTGGAGGAATAATAGAGAAATATCTTAGGGAATATCTGGGAAATAATAGCAAATATTGGGGGAAAAATACCAAATAGTTAGGGAATATTGGGGGAATAATAGCAAATATTGGGGGAATGTTTGGAAAGTAATAGAAGAGTTGTTTGAGGAATATTTGGGGAATAATGGGGAATATTTGGACAATAATGGGGAATATTTGGAGGATTTTTGGAGGAATAATAGCAAATTATTCAGAGAATAACAGGAAATATTTGAAAAGTAATGCAAAAGTGATTTGGAGAATAATAGGAAATATTTGGGGAATAATGGAGAGTATTTGGGTAATGTTTAAGGAATAACAGGACATATTTGGGCAATAATAGGAAAATAGCTTAGGGAATATTTGGAAATAACAGCAAATATTTTGGGGGAAAATATCAAATAAATTGGGAGAATAGTAGGAAATATTTGGGGAATAGTAACCAATTGGAGTGATTGGGGAATAATGGAGAGTGTTTGGGGAATAATGGGG
>NW_021938547.1:0-1091 GCF_001715985.3 Manacus vitellinus | reverse complement strand
GCTGGAAATCCAGCTCCCCATCCACGGCCTCCACCTGCCCGTGCTCCTGGGTCAGCCCCACCAGCCTGGGGGGACACGGTGTCACCTCCCCGGCACATCCCCGCCCGCATGTGTCCCCCCCCCACGCCCCGCGGGGGTCACCTGAGCTGGGGGTGCCCCTCGATGGCGGCACAGCCCGGGGGTCCCCGGTCGCGGCCGTGCAGGCTCAGGGCCGCCCACCCACAGTCCACCAGCAGCTGCCGGCGGTGGGGGTAGTGCCCGACCACCCTGGTGAGGACACGGATCGCCACCTCCTCCGGCCGGCACGAGCCCAGCTGGGTCTGCTGCAGGTCTGGGGTGGGGGGAGAAGAAAGAGCCTGGATGAGCTCGGGGTGTGTCCCACCCCCGGGGGGTCCCGCGCGGCCGGGGGGTCCCGTCCCACTCACCATAGAACAGGTAATTGCCCGGGTGCACCTCGGTGAGCTGCGACATCTCCGGCACCGGGTGGCTGCAGGACGGGGTGGAGCCGATGGTGGCCTCGGGACACGGGATCCCCTCCTGCCGCAGCCTGGGGGCACATCGGGGGGACCCTCTGAGTGCTCGGGGAGAGGGGCCAGAGGTGAGTCCTTCACCCCCGGGCACGGCGGGGAACAAGACCAGGGGTGGCTCCTTCGAGTTTGGGTGCCACAGGAGCAGGACCGGGGGTGGTGATGCCTCAGGGAGCCCCCAGATGTGCCAGGGAGCCCCTCCCAGACACTCAAGGGAACCATCCAGATGTGGAAGAGCCCCCCCCCCTCCCCAGTATGTTAGGAAGATCCCAAGAGACTGGGGAGTCAGTCAGATGTGCCCAAATGCCACCCAGATGTGCCAGAGCACTCCCAGCCATGCCTGGGACCCCTCCCAGCTGTTCCTGGCCCCCCAGATGTGGCAGAGCACCCACCAGCTGTGCTTGGGACCAGCCCCAGATCCCAGATCCTGCCTGGGATCCCTTGCTGATATTCCCAGCTGTGCCAGAGCAGCTCCCAGCTTTGGGAAAAAGGGGGAATTTGGGGGAGGTGGCCTCAGTTTCCCTCCCCTAAATCGGTGCCACCACGGGCTGGACTGGGCTGGGG
>NW_021938546.1:0-1103 GCF_001715985.3 Manacus vitellinus | reverse complement strand
GGGAAGAGGATGAAGGGGAAGTTGAGGGGTGCTGAGGGAGAGGATGAGGAGGTGCTGGGAGGGATATTGGGAAGAAGCTGGAAGGATGCTGGGGAGGAGGTCGGGTGCTAAAGGGAAGGACGGGGGAATACTGGGAGGGTGCTGGAGGGATACTGGGGAGATGCCGAGGAGACACTGGGGGGATACCGGGGAGGGTGTTGGGGTTGCCGGGGGTTGCCGGGCGGACCGTGGCCGCACTCAACAGCGTTTTTGCTGTGGTCTTGACCGTGAGCGCGCAGGCGCAGCCCCAGGCCCGGCACCGCCTCCGCATTCCGCTCGGCAGTTCCCGCGCACCTTCGCCTGGTCCAGATCAGCGCCGGGTGCGGCAACTGCTCCAGGGGGCTCCCAGCCACCTGCGGGCTTGCGGCACGGGACGGGAAAGAGGGAACCGGCACAGCCCCCCCAAACCCACCCTGTGCCCATTGCAACCACTGTGCCCCAAATCTGCACCCCCCAAAAACCACCCTGCCCCACCACGCACCCACTGTGCCCCCAAACTGCACCGTCCCATCCCTCCAACTGCACACCCAAAAACACCCTGCACCCACAAACCTGCACCCCCCAAAACACCCTGCACCCCCCATGCACCCACTGTGCCCCCACCATAGACCCCAATGTGCACCCCTCCAAAAAACCCCTACACCCACCATGCACCCACTGTACCCCTAAACCTACACCCATCATCCCCCAAACTACACCCACTGTACCCCAAACCTGCCCTCACCCTCCCCCCAAACCTGCACCCACCATACACCCCCAACAAACTCCCTACACCCACCTTGCACCCACCGTCCCGCCAAACCTGCACCCACCCAAACCACCCTGCTCCCACTGCACCCTCTGTGCCCCCAAACCTGCACCCCCCAAAAACACCCTGCACCCACTGCACCCGCTGTGCCTCCAAATCTGCACCCCCCAAAACCACTTTGCATCCCCCATGCACCCACTGTGCCCCCAAACCTGCGCCCACCATCCCTCCAAACCTGCACCCCGCAAAACCACCCTGCACCCACTGCACCCACTGTACCCACAAACCTGCATCCCCCAAAACACCCCACACCCCC
>NW_021938545.1:0-5419 GCF_001715985.3 Manacus vitellinus | reverse complement strand
CTGGAGCTCCCGGATCTCCAGCCCGCACTGGGTGGTCCCCAGCACCACGAAGTCCTCGGTGAGGCACATGGCCGTCACCTCCTGCTCCAGGGGCACGGACGCCAGGAGCTTCCCGTTCACGGAGTACAGGTGGAGCGCAAACCTGTCCTGGAAGAGGGCAGAGGGCGGGGAGCACGCGCCGCTGGGCACGGGGAGGGGGCCCCGGGGAGCCCGGGCCGTACCTTCAGGCAGGGCCGCTGGCTCGCGTGCTCTGGGCGCACCACCTGACCACCTCGGGGCCACCAGGCCAGCTGGGACTAGCACGGCGGGGACCGCAAGCTCTCGCCCGGCGGCCGCAGCGAGCGGATGGAGAGCCCCCGGCAGGCAGCGGTGGTGGCGTGATGCATGGTGCCGGTCCTGCGGGAGGAGGGGACACGGCCTGACACGGTGACATTGATGGTGGCACTGACGCCACCCGGAGAGGCGCGAGTGTCAATGGTGGATGGCTCAGAGCAACTGGCGTCGTTTAGCAAAACCATGCGACTCGCGTTTTCTCTCATTCTCGAGGTTGTATCCTCCTATCCACTTCCATCCCTTTCCTTATTCTCCATTTCCTTCCCCATCTCCACTTCCATCCCCTTCCTTATTCTCCATCTCCTTCCCCATCTCCACTTCCATCCCTTTCCTTATTCTCCATCTCCTTCCCCATCTCCACTTCCATCCCTTTCCTTATTCTCCATCTCCTTCCCCATCTCCACTTCCATCCCTTTCCTTATTCTCCATCTCCACCTCCATCCCCTTTCCCATCTCCACTTCAATCCCCTTCTTTATTCTCTATCTATTCTCTATCTCCATCCCTTTCCTCATCTCCACCTTCACCTCCATCCCCATCTTCACTTTCAGGTGACCATGACAAATCAACCTTTGTTCACCCACGAGCTGGTTTTGAGCCAGAGAAGGGCAGAGGCTGACAAGAAGCAATCCTGGTGGGATAATGGTTTTTGTCCTGCCCATGTCCTCCCTCACACAGCTGGCTCAGGGGTGACACTCCCCTGCCAGGGGGGACATTCCCAGGTAGGGCTGAAGGTTTCCATCCCTTCTGATGGGGCACAACTGGCCCAACTATGCTGCTCATGTCTTAGAAGGGTCATAAACCACCAAAGGCCCCCGAAGTGCCCTGTGATCCACAATGTCACATCACACAGTGTGAAACCCCCCCACCCAGGGGAGGAACCTGGGTGTTCCCACCTGAACCTGAGCATATTTTAACTCACTGAACTTTGTGTTTTGGGGGCTTCCCCCACCCCTTGTGGATCAAGACCAAACCATGAGTTTGGCACCAAAACTGCAACACTAAGGTCTCATGGCTGGATCCACGGGTGGGGACTATTTACTTTTCTCTCTCCTTTTCCTTCCTCTTTATCTCTCTCTTTCTTCTCCCCCCTTCTTCTTCTCAAAATATATCATCGGCCAGACTTAAAAGCTTTCAGCCAAAGCCTTAGTAAGTGCCTTGTTTTGCCTGGATAAGCTGAAGTTGGCCAGGCTTGACTTTGCTAAGTTAAACTTGGTTTAGTGTCTCACTTTGGATGTCGTTTTCAAGTTTGCCCAGTACCTTCTTCCACCTCAGTGTTCAAGTTATTGAACCTCCCGAGGATTTGGATGTTTCTCAATCAATCTTCCCCTAAACCCGGGGTGCAACACCCCCCCCGGGTGACCCCCAGCTCACCTTGGAGCCCGACACCGCCATGTCCAGCTCGGTGCTGATGGCCACGCACGTCACCTCGGCGTCGTGGCCGTACAGGACCTGCACAGGTTTGGGAGCCAAGCCGCTGGAAAACCCACCCTGGCGTTGGGGACACGGACATCAGTGACCTGCTGGCGGTGCCCACCATGAGCTCCCCCCTGGATAACCCCTGACCTGCTGCAGGACCTGCCACACCATGCAGGTGGTGTCCCGGGATCCAGAGATGAGGTAGATGCCGCAGAGGTCGAGAGCCAGGCAGGTGACAACATCTGGGACAGGCAGAGGGACACCATGAGCTCCCATCCCACTGCACTTGGCATCCTGACTCCATGGGATGGCACCACACCCCCTGACTCCATGGGATGGCACCACGATGTGTTTTGGGGTGTGGAATTGCTGCTACCCCCACTCCAAGAGGTGTTTTGGGATGTGGAATTGCTGCTACCCCCACTCCAAGATGTGTTTTGGGATGTGGAATTACTGCTACCCCCCATTCCAAGAGGTGTTTTTGGGTGTGGAGATGCTGCTAATCCTCATCCCCCTCTAAGGTGTTTGAGGGTGTGGAATTGCTGCCAACTCCATTCCAAGACGTGCTTTGTGGCGTGGAATTGCTGCCAATCCCACTCCAAGACATATTTTGGGATACAGAATTGCTGCTACCCCACTCCAAGATGTGTTTTTGGGTGTGGAGATGCTGCTAATCCTCACCCCGCTCCAGGATGTGTTTTGGAGCGAGGAATTGCTTCTACCCCACTCCCAGGTGCGTTCTGGAGTGTGGAATTGCTGCCACCACCACTCCAAGACATGTTTTGGGATGTGGAGATGTTGCTGACCCCGTTCCACCCCAGCTCTGAGATGGAACCCGGACTATCCCCAGAAGATGGACACCGGGAGATGCCCCTCACTTGTCCCCTTCTCCCACCACGGCCCCTACAACCCCCTCAGGGTGTCACAGACCCTCACCATCCCCACCCTCTGGGGAGGAGGCCGTACCTATGTGGCGGGTGATGTGCCCCACCACCTTGCCCTTGGCCAGCGAGGTGACCCTCAGGCTGTTGTCCCAGTGTCCCCCGCTGAAGAGCAGCTTCCCATCGGGAGACACGGCCAGCGTGCGGGAGCTGAGATCGGCGCCGGGGGCGAAGGGGCCCTGCAGGAACCGCTGCGTCCTGAGGGGGAGGGATGAGCTGCTGGACCGGTGGCACCTCCAGGGACCACCCCTGGGGACCGCTGAGCGGGCCCGGGGGACTCACTTGGCGTTGGACACGGTGGGGTCTTTGGTGAAGCTGAAGTAGTTGGAGATGTTCTTGTCGTAGGGCAGCCAGTTGTGGGTCCCCAACAAGCCGTTGGCGCTCCACGGTGACCTGGGCAGAGGCGGAGGGGCAGTGACACCGACTCCCATCCCCCAGTCAGCCCTCTGGTTGGGTCCCTGGACCCCTCTGGAGGCAAGAGAACCCCCCACAGTGCTCGCAGTTTTTCTGCACTCACCAGGAGCGTCGGGGGATCCCTGAGTGATGAGGAATGCGCCTGTCTGGGGACCACGGCACTGCACCCCAGGGCCACCCCGTCTACTGATCCCTGGGGGGACACAGGCAGCCGTGGGCAACCTTCCTGGCCACGCCCAACCCCTTCCCAGTCCTGCCGGGGACCCCCGGGGTCGCCCTCACCTCCACAAAAGAAGGTTTGAGCTGGTGCCAGGTGCTCGATAGACGTTGGGGAGCGGGTGTCGAGGCGGCCAGCCTCTGGGGCAGCGCTCTCTGCCGACAGCAGGTGCGGGGTGGGGCTCCTTGGGGGGGCAAGGGGACCCATCAGCAGGGGGGTGACCCCCCAAAAGGGGCTGGTTTTGGGGGTGGGGGGGGTCTGGGCTACCTTGAGCAGCTGGCAGGGCGTCTGCCCGAAGTTGCTGATGATGCCCTCCAGGGCCTTCCGCTGCGTCTCGTCGGCGATGGCGTCCAGGTCCACGGCCCCTGGGGATGGGGACGGTCACGGGAGGGCCACCTGGGAGATGCCTCTGGCCCAGGAGGTGCCCCCCCAGCTCCCTTCCCCATGGCTCACCCTCGTAGGTGCAGTAGTAGAAGACATTGAGGGCCTCCACGGCGGCCGGGCCTCGCTGCTTGTACCCAAAAATGAGGTCGATCCACTCGTGGAGGTGGGCTGAGACATACTCTGACTCCTGGCCAAGGTGGGGGCATTAAGGGGAGTTGGGAAGGCTCCCCATCCCCCTGGGATACCCCCCGGGGATGAGCTCCCCCGTCTCACCAGGGCTTTGCGGTGCTGGTGGATGAAGTCCTCGCGGGACCGCGCCCACCGCGGCAGCACCACGTCGCCCACCTTCTCGTTGGAGAGCTGGAGACAGCCCAGGTCGAAGCCTGTGGGCAGGGGGGGAGTGTGAGAGACTGGGATGTTGATGGTTGGTGGCTCAGATCATCAGCCATTTGCAAACACAGCCCTTCCCCATCTCCATCTCCACTTCTATCCTCTTCCTTGTTCTCCGTCTCCATCCCCTTCCCCATCTCCACCTTCAGAAGGTGACCACGACAAATCAACCTTTGTTCACCACTGAGTTGGTTTTGAGCCAGAGAAGGGCAGAGACCGACAAGAAGCAATCCTGGTGGGATGATGGTTTCTGTCCTGCCCATGTCCTCCCTCACACAGCTGGCTCAGGGGTGACACTCCCCTGCCAGGGGGGACATTCCCAGGTGGGGCTGAAGGTTTCTGTCCCTTCTGATGGGGCACAACTGGCCCAACTACGTTGGTCATGTCTTAGAAGGGTCATAAACCATCCAAGACCCCCGAAGTGCCCCCAGACTCATTTCTGGGGTGTTCCCACCTGAACATATTTTAATCCCCTGAACTTTGTGTTTTGGGGGCTTCCCCCACCCCAGACAGATCAAGACCAAACCATCACTTCAACATGGACCTGGCAACAATCAACTCTTGCCACTGGATCCATGAGTGGTGAGAACTTTCTACTTGGATCCTTTCCTTCTCTTTCTTTCTTTTCCCTTACACATTTTCTTAAGTGAGAATTTTATACTTTTATATTCCTATATTTCTGCAGATAATAATAACACAAATGGGCTCCATCTCTGCTTTTCATTGCAACCGAATTGTTCTGAAATAAACCCTAAAGTAATAAATAATAATTCATTAATATAAAAATATAATAATACATTAATACACAATATATAGTATCATATCATAGTAATGGAATAATATATTGTGATATATTATATAATACATAATAATATATTGTATAATATATGATATATCATATAATAATATATAATATATAACATGGCAATATATTATAATTAGTAAATTGATATTATAAATAAATATTAATAGAGTAATAGAGAATAATATATTGTGAATATTATATATTACATAGTAATATATTGTAATAAATATGATATTATTGTATAATATAGGGGTGATAGTACATAATATATATATGTATAACACAATATATTTAGTAAATGATATATATGAAATATATTATATAGTAATAGAATAATATATTGTGATATATTATATATTACATAGTAATATATTGTATAATATGATATATTGTATAATATATGATATACAATAATATATAATATATAACAGCAATATATTAGTAAATGATATATAATAAATAATATTATATAGTAATAGAATAATATATTGTGATATATTATATATTACATAGTAATA
>NW_021938544.1:0-6694 GCF_001715985.3 Manacus vitellinus | reverse complement strand
TGTATCCCAGGTGTCCCAGGTGTGTCCCAGGTGTATCCCAAGTGTACCTCAGGTGTATCCCAGGTATATCCCAGGTGTGTCCCAGGTGTCCCAGGTGTGTCCCAGGTGTATCCCAGGTGTCCCAGGTGTATCCCAGGTGTGTCCCAGGTGTCCCAGGTGTCCCAGGTGTATCCCAGGTGTCCCAGGTGTATCCCAGGTGTGTCCCAGGTGTCTCCCAGGTGTCCCAGGTGTCCCAGGTGTGTCCCAGGTGTATCCCAGGTGTCCCAGGTGTATCCCAGGTGTCCCAGGTGTGTCCAAGTGTACCTCAGGTGTATCCCAGGTGTATCCCAGGTGTGTCCCAGGTGTATCCCAAGTGTACCTCAGGTGTATCCCAGGTGTGTCCCAGGTGTATCCCAGGTGTGTCCCAGGTGTATCCCAAGTGTACCTCAGGTGTATCCCAGGTATATCCCAGGTGTGTCCCAGGTGTCCCAGGTGTGCCCAGGTGTGTCCCAGGTGTATCCCAGGTGTATCCCAGGTGTGTCCCAGGTGTGTCCCAGGTGTATCCCAGGTGTGTCCCAGGTGTATCCCAGGTGTCCCAGGTGTTACCTCGTCGCTGACCAGGACGTGGATCCCGGTGGGTCCCTGTTTGTGGATCTGCTGGATCTGGTGGGCGGAGACACGGAACAGGTGAGCCAACTTCTCCGAGAGCTCGGCCGCCGTCAGCTCCTCCAGGTACAGCGCGTGGTACACTGAGGGCAGACAGGTGAGAACACCTGAGACAGGTACATACACCTGAGACAGGTACATACACCTGAGCTCCTCCAGGTACAGTGCGTGGTACACTGCAGACAGGTGAGACAGGTGAGAACACCTGAGACAGGTACATACACCTGAGACAGGTGAGACAGGAACACCTGAGACAGGTGAGAACACCTGAGACAGGAACACCTGAGCTCCTCCAGGTACAGCGTGTGGTACACTGAGGGCAGACAGGTGAGACAGGTGAAAACACCTGAGACAGGTACGTACACCTGAGACAGGTACATACACCTGAGCTCCTCCAGGTACAGCGCGTGGTACACTGAGGGGAGACAGGTGAGAACACCTGAGACAGGTACGTACACCTGAGACAGGTACATACACCTGAGACAGGTGAGACAGGAGCAGCTGAGCTCCTCCAGGTACACAGTGTGGTACACTGAGGAGAGACAGGTGAGACAGGTGAGAACACCTGAGACAGGGACATACACCTGAGACAGGTGAGACAGGAGCAGCTGAGACAGGTTGGAACACCTGAGCTCCTCCAGGTACGCTGCGTGGTACACTGCGGGGAGACAGGGACACCTGAGATAGGAACACCTGAACCAGGTGTGCCACCTGAGCTCCTCCAGGTACATGGCAGGGTACACTGAGGGGAAACACATAGGTGAGAACACCTGAGCTCCTCCAGGTACACGGCGTGGTACAATGGGGACAGACAGGTACACCTGAGACAGGTGAGAACACCTGAGCTCCTCCAGGTACACGGCGTGGTACAATGGGGACAGACAGGTACACCTGAGACAGGTGAGAACACCTGAGCTCCTCCAGGTACACGGCGTGGTACAATGGGGACAGACAGGTACACCTGAGACAGGTACACCTGAGACAGGTGAGAACACCTGAGCTCCTCCAGGTACACGGCGTGGTACACTGCAGGTGAGACAGGGGAGGCAGGTGAGAACACCTGAGACAGGTACACCGCATGGTACACTGCAGATGAGCCAGGTACACCTGAGACAGGTGTGTCACTTGAGCTCCTCCAGGTACACGGCGTGGTACAATGGGGACAGACAGGTACACCTGAGACAGGTACACCTGAGACAGGTGTGCCACCTGAACTCCTCCAGGTACACAGCGTGGTACACTGGGGAGAGACAGGTACACCTGAGACAGGTACACCTGAGACAGGTGAGAACACCTGAGCTCCTCCAGGTACACAGCGTGGTACACTGCAGGTGAGAGACACACCTGAGCCAGGTACACCTGAGCCAGGGACACTGGAGGTGACACAGACACACCTGAGCCAGGGACAGTGCAGGTGAGAGACACACCTGGGCCAGGTGTGCCAGGCAGGTGTGCTGCACTGCAGGTGAGGGTGAGCATCCCACCTGAGGTTCTGGGGTGGTTTTTGGGGTGATTTGGGGGTGATTTGGGGCAGTTCTGGGCGGGGTTTTGGGGGGATTTAGGGGAGAAACCAGGGAGGATTTTGGCTCCACCAGGTGTGGTCCCACATTCCCACCCCCCCAGGTGTGCTCAACATTCCCAGGTGTGTTCCCAGCTGTGCTCCCCCATTCCCAGGTGTGTCCCCAGGTGTATCCCAGGTGTATCCCAGGTGTGTCTCATTCCCAGGTGTATCCCAGGTGTATCCCAGGTGTATCCCAGGTATGTCCCCAGGTGTCCCCAGGTGTGTCCCAGGTGTGTTCCCAGGTGTGTCCCAGCTGTCCCCAGGTGTATCCCAGGTGTGTCCCCAGGTGTCCCTAGGTGTCCCCAGGTGTCCCCAGGTGTCCCCCAGGTATGTCCCAGCTGTCCCCAGGTGTTCCCAGGTATCCCCAGGTGTGTCCCCAGGTGTCCCAGGTATGTCCCAGGTGTGTCCCGAGCTGTCCCCAGGTGTCCCAGGTGTGGCCCAGGTGTGCCCAGGTGTGGCCCAGGTGTGCCCAGGTGTCCCCCCTCACCGAAGAAGGTTCCGGCTCCGTCCCCCTCCTCGGGCTCTGTCCGGGGGTCCCTCCCCTGCCCCGACTCCTGGCACACGTAGAGAGTCAGGCGGGGCCGCACCTGCCTGGTCCCCCACAGGTGAGGGACACAAGTGGGAAGGGACAGGGACAGGGGAGGAAGAGGGACAGGTTGAGGGGGGACAGGGGATCAGCGTGAGGGAGGCACAGGGACAGGGGAGAAGGGGCAAGGGGACAGGTGAGGGGACAGGGGAGAGGGAGACAGAGCGCACAGGGGAGAGGGGACCAGGGACAGGGGTGAGGAGGAAAGGGGAAGGGGGGACAGGGGATCAGGGTAGGGGGAGGGGGACAGGTAAGGGGGACAGGGGAGAGGGGACATGTGAGGGAATGGGGAAAGACAGGAGGGACGGGAGAGGGGAAGGGGAGAGGAGGACAGGGGGAGGGGACAGGGGGAGGGGACAGGTAAGGGGGGACAGTGGGACAGGGGAGAGGGGACAGTTGAGGGGTGGGACGGGACAGGTGAGGGGGCACAGGGGAAGGGGAGAGAGGGACAGGGGGACGAGAGGCAAGGGGACCAGGTGAGGGGACAGGTAGAAGGGGGGGACAGGGGGACAGGGGAGAGGGGACAGGTGTAAGGGGGGACAGGGGAAGGGGACCAGGGAGGGATGGTGGAAATTACAGGGCAGGGACGGGGACGAGGCGGGACAGGGGAGACGGGGACAGGGGAGGGGGACAAGGTAAGGGGGACAGGGGAGAGGGGACAAGGTGAGGGGGTGACAGGGGACGGGGAGGAAGATGGGGGAGAGACAGGACAGGGTAAGGGGGGGGTACGGGAAGGGGACAGGGAGAGAGACAGATGAGGGACAGGTGAGAGGGACAGGAGAGGGGGGACAGGGGAGAGACAGGTGAGGGACAGGGGAGAGGGACAGGTGTAGTCACTGCCACGCCCCCTTGGCCCCTCCCAGGTGTGCTCCGGCCAATCCCATCCCTGAGGAAAAGCAGCTTCGGCCCCGCCCGTGTCCCCCTGGGGACAGGTGACACCTGAGCCGGGGGGTGGGAATTCCCACCTGGAACGCTCCTGGAATGCTCTCACCTGTCCCTCACCAGGTCCCCGGGAAGCTGCTCCCAGACATTCCCACCCGGACCGGTCCACTCCGGTTATCCCAAAAAAAGGGCATTTTCCACCTGGGTTAGCCCCCAAAAACCATCTTTTTCATCCGGGAATTCCCGGATTTGATCCTGAATTCCCGGATTTGATCCCAAATTCCCAAATTTGATCCCAAATTCCCAGATTCGATCCCAAATTCCCAGATTCAATCCCAAATTCCCAAATTTGATCCCAAATTCCCAGATTCGATCCCAAATTCCCAAATTTGACCCCAAACTCCCAGATTCCATCCCGAATTTCCAGACTTGACCCCCAACTCCAGGATTCAATCCCAAATTCCCGGATTCGATCCCGAATTCCCAGATCTGACCCCAAATTCCCGGATTCCATCCCAGATTCCCAAATTTGACCCCAAACTCCCGGATTCCATCCCGAATTCCCGGATTCCCCCGTACCTGCCCTTGAGGGCGTTGAAGAGCCGGATCCCGTCGGCGGGGCCGCAGATCTGGATCACGTCGTCCCTGCTCAGCTTCAGCAGGTCGGCCCCTGCACGGCCCAGAGCACCCCAAATCACCCAAAATCACCCAAAATCACCCAAAATCACCCCGAATCACCCCAAACCAGCCCAAAATCAGCCCCAAATCAGCCCCAAAATCACCCAAAATCACCCCAAATCACCCCAAATCAGCCCAAAATCAGCCCCAAATCAGCCCCAAATCACCCCAAATCACCTGGAAAAAAACCCAGAATCACCCCCAAAATCATCCTAAATCAGCCCAAAGTCACCCCAAAAATCACCTCAAAATTACCCCAAAAGCACCTCAAAAGCACCCAAAAATCATCCCAAAATCAACCCCAAAATCAGCCCCAAATCACCTCAAAATCAGCCCCAAATCAGCCCAAATCACCCCAAATCAGCCCAAAATCACCCCAAAATCACCTGGAAAAAACCCAGAATCACCCCCAAAATCATCCTAAAATCAGCCCAAAGTCACCCCAAATCACCCCAAAATCACCTTAAAATCACCCCAAATCACCTCAAAATCACCCCAAAATCACCTAAAAAACTCCCAAATCACCCCAAATCACCCCAAATTAGCCCAAAAATCACCCCAAAATCACCCCAAAATCAACCCCAAATCACCCCAAAATCAGCCCAAAATCACCCCAAACTGATCCAAAAAACTCGCTGTTTTCAGCCCCCAAAAATCTGCACTTTTCAGCCCCCAAATCCTCATTCTTCAGCCCCAAAAATCTGCATTTTCCAGTCCCAAAATTGGCGTTTTTCAGCCAAACCCTGCAATTTTCAGCCCCAAAATCTGCATTTTTCAGCCCCCAAACGTGCATTTTCTGCCCCCAAAATGACATTTTTCAGCCCCCAAATCTGCATTTTTCAGCCCCAAAACTCGTATTTTTTCAGCCCCAAAAATGGTGTTTTTCTGCCCCAAAACCTGCATTTTTCAACACCAAAATTAGTGTTTTTCAGGCAAAATCTGCATTTTCCAGCCCCAAACCCCACATTTTTCAGCCCCAAAACCTGCATTTTTCAGCCCCCAAATGTGCATTTTCCTGCCCCCAAAATAGCATTTTTCAGCCCCAAAATCTGCATTTTCTGCCCAAAATCCACATTCTTAAGCCCCAAAATCTGCATTTTTCAGCCCCCAAACACACAATGCCCTGCCCCAAAACTGCCATTTTTCAGCCCAAAAATCTCACATTTTCCAACCCCAAAACTGGAATTTTTTCACCTGAAAAGCCACATTTTTTCAGCCCCAAAACCCGCATTTTTCAGCCCCAAAATTTGCGTTTTTCAGACCCAAAATCTGCATTTTTTAGCCCCAAATCCGCATTTTTCAGCCCTAAAATCTGCATTTTTCAGCCCCCAAATCCACATTTTTTAGCCCAAATCCACATTTTTCAGCCTTCAAACGTGCATTTTACTGCCCCAAAAACAGGCATTTTTCAGCCCCAAAAATCTGCATTTTTCCACCCCAAAATCTGCATTTTCAGCCCCAAAACTGGCGCTTTTCAGACCAAACCTGCATTTTTCAGACCAAAACCTCACATTTTCCAGCTCCAAATTTGGTGGGGTTTAGCCCCAAAATCCACATTTTACACCCCAAACCCTGTATTTTTCAGCCCCAAAATCCACATTTTTCAGCCAAACCCCACATTTTTCAGCCGCAAAAATTCGCATTTTCTGCCCCAAAATCTACATTTTTCAGCCCCAAACCCTCACATTTTTCACCCCCAAAATCCGCATTTTTCAGCCCAAAATTCTGCATTTTCCGCCCCAAAATCTGCATTTTCCAGCCCCAAAGAAGGCATTTTTCACTTGCCTTTCCCCAAAATCTGCATTTTTTGCCTTTGTTTTCCCCCGAATCAGTGTTTTTTCAGCTCCATTTTCCCCAAAATCCGCATTTTTCAGCTTTATTTTCCCAAAAATCCCCATTTTTCAACTCGCCTTTCCCCAAAATTGCCATTTCTGGCTTTGTTTTCCCCAAATCAGCATTTTTTCAGCTTCGTTTTCCCCAAAATCCCCATTTTTCACCTGGTTTTTCCCCCCATTTGCCCTTTTTCCAGCTGCTTTTCCCCAAAATCTCCATTTTCCACCTTTTTTCCCCAAAATCCCCATTTTCACTTTTTATTCCCTAAAATCCCCATTTTTCACCTTTTTTTCCCCAAAATCACCGGGCACAGGTAAACTGGTGACCTGGCACAGGTGAGGGGTGACACCTGGCCCAGATGAGACACGTGGCCCAGGTGAGGGCCGTGCCCAGTCCAGGTGTGCGGGTGCCAGGTGAGGGCTGTGCCCTGCCCAGGTGTGCCCGTGCCAGGTGTGGGCCGTGCCCTGCCCAGGTGTGCCCGTGCCAGGTGAGGGCCGTGCCCTGCCCAG
>NW_021938543.1:0-2400 GCF_001715985.3 Manacus vitellinus | reverse complement strand
AGAAGTTGCGGAAGAGCCGCGCGAAGGGGCCGAAGCGCTGCCGGTGCAGCCACTGCTGGGCCTCCGCCGGCGTCCAGGTGGGCAGCAGGGTCTGGGGGACAGGGGCACAGGTGAGCTCAGGTGACCCCGCAGCAGGGTCTGGGGGCACAGGTGAGCTCAGGTGACCCCGCCAGCAGAGGTCGGGGGCACAGGTGAGCTTCAGGTGACCCCGCCAGCATGGGTCTGGGGGCCACAGGTGGGCACAGGCGATGCTCAGGTGACCGGCAGCCAGGGTCTGGGGGCACAGGGGGGCACAGGTTGAGCTCAGGGTGGACCCAGCAGCAGGGTCTGGGGGCCACAGCGGGCACAGGTTGAGCTCAGGTGACCGGCAGCAGGGTCTGGGGGCACAGGGTGGCGCACAGGTTGAGCTCAGGTGACCCAGCAGCAGGGTCTGGGGGCACAGGGGCACAGGTGAGCTCAGGTGACCCCAGCAGGCGTCTGCGGGCACAGGGGGCCACAGGTTAGCTCAGGTGACCGGCAGCAGCGGTCTGGGTCAAACAACCAAATCCTGGCAGCAGGGTCTGGGGGCACAGGTGAGCTCAGGTGAGCCTTCCTGTGTGTCCAGGTGGGCAGCAGGGTCTGGGGGCACAGGTGGGCACAGGTGGGCTCAGGGTGGATCATCCCAGGTGTGAATCCCCCCGCACAGGTGGGCACAGGTGAGCTCAGGGTGGGCAATGCCAGGTGGGCAGTGGGGTCTGACAGGGGGGCACAGAAGGGCTGTGGCCTCTCAGGTGTCCCAAGGTGTCCTCAGGTATTCCCAGGTTCTCCAGGTGTTCCCAGGTGTTCCCAGCTGTCCCCAGGTGATCCCGGGTGTATCCCCCCCCCCAGGTGTCCCCAGGTATTCCCAGGTTCTCCAGGTGTTCCCAGGTGTATCCCCTCACCTGAGGTGCTCCCAGGTGTCCCCAAGTGTGTCCCCCCCAGGTGTCTCCAGGTGTCCCCAGGTGTATCCCCCCCCAGGTGTCCCCCAGGGTGGTGTTCCCCCCAGCGTGTGTCCCCCCAGGTGTTGTCCCCAGGTGATCCCCCAGGTGTTCTTCCCCGTCAGGTCGTATCCCTCCCCCAGGACTGTCCCAAGGTGTCCCCCAGGTGTTGTCCCCCCCAGGTATCCCCCCAGGTGTCCCCAGCGTGTCCCCAGGGTGCCCCCCAGCGTATGTCCCCCCAGGTATGTCCCCTCCTAGGTGTCCCAGGTGTGTCCCCAGTATTCCCCCCAGGTGTGTCCGCCCCCAGGGTGTGTCCCCCCCAGGTGTCCCCAGGTGTCCCCAGGCTGTCCCCAGGTGTGTCCCCCCAGGTGCCCCCCAGGTGTCCCCAGCGTGTCCTACTCACGTCACTCAGGGGCGGGGGTTGGCCTCAGTTCTGGTGGCTCGCGGGTACCCCCTGGGACACGGGGACACCTCAGCACTGGGCGGGCACTGGGAGGGCACATGGGAGCGGGAACTGGGAGGGGACTGGGGGCACTGGGATGGGACTGGGAGGGCACTGGGAGGGCACTGGGGACACTGGGATGGGACTGGGAGGGCACTGGGAGGGCACTGGGATGATACTGGGCAGACTGGGGGCACTTCAATGGCAGTGGGGGCACTGGGGGCACTGGAATGGGACTGGGATGGGACTGGGGGCACTGGGATGGGACTCGGGGTACTGGGGGCACTGGGAGGGGACTGGGGGCACTGAGATGGGACTGGGAGAAGACTGGGGGCACTGGGATACTGGGTCAGTCTCACTGGGATACTGGGGTCACTGGGATAGGACTGGGGGCACTGGGATAGGACTGGGGTCACTGGGATAGGACTGGGATCACTGGGATGGGATTGGGGGCACTGGGATGGGACTGGTTGGGGCACTGGGATGGGACTGAGATCACTGGGATGGACTTGGGAATCACTGGAATACTGGCGGTCACTGGTATAGGACTGGGATCACTGGTACTAGGGGTCATGCGGAATGGGATGGGATCACTAGGATTCTGGCGGGCACTGGGATGGGATGGATCATGGGATGGGATGGGGTCACTGGGATGGGACTGGGGATCACTGGGATAGGGACTGGGGTCACTGGGATAGACTGGGGGCAATTGGATGGGACTGGGATCAATGGATGGGGGACTGAGGAATCACTGAGGATATTGGGGTCACTGGGGATAGGATCTGGGAGGGCACTGGGAATGGGATTGGGGTTGGATGGGACTGGGGGCACTGGGATGGGACTGGGGGCACTGGGATAGGACTGGGATCACTGGGATGGGACTGGGATCACTGGGATACTGGGGTCACTGGGATGGGACTGGGGGCACTGGGATGGGACTGGGGGCACTGGGATGGGACTGGGGTCACTGGGGTCACTGTCCCTGGGATACTGGGGTTTCTG
>NW_021938542.1:0-3017 GCF_001715985.3 Manacus vitellinus | reverse complement strand
CAGGTGAGGGACAGGTGGGCACAGGTGAGGGACAGGGGCACCTGGATGGCACATGGGCACACGTGGAGCCATACCCAGCTCCACACACCTGCACACACATGGAACCACACCCACACACCTGAACCACACCCACCCACACACCTGAACCACACCCACACACCTGGATACATCTGGAACCACACCAACACATGGAACCACACCTGCACACCTGTACACACCTGGAACCACACCCACACACCTGGAACCACATCTACACACCTGAACCACACCCACACACCTGGAACCACATCTACACACCTGAACCACACCCACACACCTGAACCACACCCACACACCTGAACCACACCCACACACACACCTGAACCACACCCACCCACACACCTGAACCACACCCACCCACACACCTGAACCGCACCCACACACACACCTGAACCACACCCACCCACACACCTGAACCACACCCACACACCTGGATACATCTGGAACCACACCAACACATGGAACCACACCTGCACACCTGTACACACCTGGAACCACACCCACACACCTGGAACCACATCTACACACCTGAACCACACCCACACACCTGGAACCACACCCACATACCTGGAACCACACCCACACACCTGCACACACTCGGCCCTGCACACACCTGGAAGTGCAAAGCCCTGTACCTGTGCACACCTGAAACCACACAGAGCTGGCCCTGCACACACCTGTGCACACCTGAACCTGTCAGCACCTGGAGCTCCCACACCTGGACCTGAACACACCTGGACCTCCCTCACCTGAAGCTCCCTCACCTGCACCTCCCACACCTGGACCTCCCACACCTGGAGCTCTCACACCTGGAGCTCACACACCTGGAGTTCCCACACCTGGAGCTCACACACCTGGAGCTCACACACCTGGAGCTCTCACACCTGCACCTGTGCACACCTGGAGCTCACACACCTGGAGCTCACACACCTGGACCTGAACACACCTGGAGCTCACACACCTGCATCTCTCACACCTGGAGCTCACACACCTGCATCTCTCACACCTGCACCTCCCACACCTGGAGCTCACACACCTGGAGCTCCCACACCTGCCCAGTCCAGTCCAGGAACCCCCAGACCCTTTCCAGGTACACGAACACCCCCCAAATTCTGTCTCACACACACGAACACCTGGGGGAAGGTTCCCAGCAGCACAGGTGAGCCAGGTGAGCCAGGTGAGCTCACCTAACCAGAACCCTGCTGGCCAGGTGATCCTCACCCAACATAACCCTGCTGACCAGGTGAGCCAGGTGTGCCAGGTGTGCTAGGTAAGCCAGGTGAGCTCACCTAACCCTGACCCTGCTGGCCAGGTGAGCCAGGTGAGCCTCACCCAACATAACCCTGCTGGCCAGGTGTGCCAGGTGAGCCTCACCTAACCTTGACCCTGCTGGCCAGGTGAGCCAGGTGAGTCTCACCCAACATAACCCTGATAGCCAGGTGAGCCAGGTGAGCTCACCTAACCCTGACCCTGCTGGCCAGGTGAGCCAGGTGAGCCTGGTGAGCTCACCTCCATCAGGACAGTGGTCTCATAGGAGGGCTGGCACTGCCCTTGGCAGCACAGGTGTGCCAGGTGAGCTCACCTTGGTGAGGATGGTGGTCTCGTAGGACGGTTGGTACTGACCCTGGCAGCACAGGTGAGCCAGGTGAGCCAGGTGAGCTCACCCGGGTGAGGATGGTGGTCTCGTAGGACGGTTGGTACTGACCCTGGCAGCACAGGTGTGCCGGGTGAGCCAGGTGAGCTCACCTCGGTGAGGATGGTGGTACTGACCCTGGCAGCACAGGTGTGCCGGGTGAGCCAGGTGAGCTCACCTCGGTGAGGATGGTGGTACTGACCCTGGCAGCGAGAGTTGTGTGTCGCAGGTGAGCCAGTGGCTTCCCTGCGGTGAGGATGGTGGTACGTGACCGTGCAGCACGAGGTTGCCAGGTGAGCCAGGTGAGCTCACCTCGGTGAGGATGGTGGTACTGACCCTGGCAGCACAGGTGTGCCAGGTGAGCCAGGTGAGCTCACCTCGGTGAGGATGGTGGTCTCGTAGGACGGTTGGTATTTCTCCTTCTCGTGGGCCGTTCTCTTCTCCATCTTCTCCCGATCCGTCTTCTGCTTCCGGTCGGCACCTTTGGGCTGGGACGGGGACACGGCACAGGTGTGGCCACAGGTGTGTGCACAGGTGTGTGCACAGGTGTGTGCCCAGGGGACACAGCACAGGACATTCTGGGTGATCCCAGGTGATCCCGGGTGATCCCAGGTAATGCCAAGTGACTCCAGGTGATCCTGGGTGACCCCGAGTGACCCCAGATAACCCCGGGCGATCCCAGGTAACCTCAGGTGATCCCAGGTGACCCCAGCAGATCCTGAGTGACCCCAGGAGATCCTGGGAGATCCCAGGTGACCCCAAGTGTTCCCAGGAGATCCTGGGTGACCCCGGGTGATCTTGAGTGACCCCAGGTGATCCCAGGTGACCCCAGGAGATCCCAGGTGACCCAAGGTGACCCCGGGTGACCCCAGGTGACTCCAGGTGATCCCAGGTGACCCCAGGTGATCCTGTGTGACCCCAAGTGATCCCAGGTGACCCCAGGTGACTCCAGGTGATCCCAGGTGACCCCAGGTGATCCTGTGTGACCCCAAATGATCCCAGGTGACCCCAGGTGATCCTGTGTGACCCCAAGTGATCCCAGCTGACCCCAGGTGACCCCGGGTGACCCCAGGTGACCCCAGGAGATGTCAGGTGACCCCAGGTGACCCCAGGTGATCCTGTGTGACCCCAAGGTGACCCCAGGTGACCCCGGGTGACCCCAGGTGACCCGGGTGGGCGTGGCCGTACCTTGAAGACCTTGATCTGGCAGCTGGCCGAGTGCAGGTGTTCGCTGTAGTCGCCGCCCTCGCCCTGCCGGAAGGTGTCGATCTGCACCCGGAACGGGACCCCCTTCTCGCCCCCGTGCTTGCGCAGCGTGAACTCCGTGCTGATGCAGTGCACCTGG
>NW_021938541.1:0-15754 GCF_001715985.3 Manacus vitellinus | reverse complement strand
CTTGACGGAGATGATGAAGCGCCCCCAACCCCCTTAACTGGTCCTTACTGATCCCACCACCCCATTCCCTGTTTCAGTGACCCGTACTGGTTTATATCGGTTTATACTGCTCTACCCTGGTTTATACTGGTCTATACTGGTCCATACTGGTTTGTACCGGTCTGTACTCGTCTGACCTTGATGGAGATGCTGAAGTGCCCCCAACCCCCTTAACTGGTCCTTCCTGGTCCCACCACCCTGCTCCCCATTCCATTGACCCATACTGGGTCGTGGTGGCAAGAACCCCAGCAGGAGCCAGGTGGGGTCTTCCTACCATTGGATAAGTGCTCTGGGAGGTCAGGGCTGCTCACAGATCCAGATCACACCAGCACATTTCCAAGAGCGCTGTCAAATGTGAAGGGCAAAGCACAATTATTAGGAAGGAATGGAGCTTTTCTCAGTCAGTGTTTCCAGTTTCCTACTCCTGAGGAATCTGGGGGTTGAGAAATGGAAAAGAAACTCTCATGTTGGACAAGTCACTGAGACTCCTGAGCTGTAACTTGGAATGCACAAGTGCTTCTGTAAGCAACTTCCTAAAGTGCTTTCGGTCTCTTGCTCTGCTTTTGACAGAAGCAGCATCACTTCTGCTGGACCCATCTGTTTTTTCTTTATCTGCCCTTTTCCACCTGCCTGAGGTTTCTCTCAGGTCAAAGTGAGAGCACAGACTTTTGGATGGAGTGCTGACAGGGAAGTCATGAATGGATTTCTGATGTTGAATCTACTGTTTTGAAATCAGAAAATGTGGGGCTGAAGTCATCGTTAGCCTTTGAGAGGGAAACAGGAGAAAAATCAGATAAACTTGTTGCTAAAAATGAACTGCTTCAAACTGAGGTTGACCACCTTCAAAGTCTTGTTGCGCCAGAGTGCAGAGAGAAAACTGTTGCTAAAAAAACAGGCTCCTGGTTTGGTCAGGCAACTTCATAAACCAGTGTCTTACCCTGGCATTGAGACTTGGGAAACCACAGAGAACCCTGATTCTAAGTCTCAGGAGAGAAAGAAACAAGGAGAATTTGAAGTTCAGCTGATGTTTCTAGAGTCTCCCAACTTTCCTCACATTAATGAAAATAGACTGAGTGATCCCTGTGATAATGAACAAAGGGAAGATTATTCTTTACCTCCCTCAATTTCCTTTGTGCTTGATACTGAATCCACTAAAAACCCTTGGACTCAAAAAGAGAACCTGACCCAGAAAACAACTCAATTCATTCTGATTCAAGTGGTTAAAGAGCAGAAGCATTATGGCGATAAACCTGGACAAATTAAAACCCAACCAGTGAAATCCTATCAATATATCACATACCTTGGGATTCCACTTTGTTCTCATCAACAGTTAATACAATTTCCAATGGATATGGGGACAAAATGTTCGCAGCAAAATGCCAAAGATGGGATTAAAACCCAGACAAAAAAGAATTAAAATCACTGGAGAAAAAGAAGAAACCAGTCTTCAACCAAGAGCTTCACCCTGTTACTGTTTTGTTGATATTACCTTTTTGCTTTTTATTCTAATAATCATATTGTGTGTTAAAATTTGGATGATTATGAAACAGTCAGCTCACTGATTACCCCCATCAATACTAGACGATGCCCGCAGTATACACCCGTCCCAGCCCCTCCAGGACCCTCAAATCCCATCCTGGTCCCACAGGACACTCCCAACTTCCCCTCAAACACTCCGAGGCCCCCAGATTGACTCCCAGATCCAGAAAACTCTTGCTGCCTGCCCATGGAGTGCCCAGTGTTGCCCACCAACTGCACCAGAAAGCCAAAGCTTCCAGGCTTTCTTTCCTGGGAATTAGGGCTGTTCTTTCCTATTTTCAGCCATGCCTCCCAACTGATAGCCCAACTCCCAAACTGCTAGAATGCCTGTTGATACAGAATTGTTAAAATAAACCTTGCCAGTATATGTTTTCAGACACCGATTATTTAGTGTCGTTTCACTTTAATCCACCCCAAGGGAATTATTAATAAAAACCTGAGTTACCCCCTCTCCCCTTTTCCTGGGGCGGGTTGTAACACCAATCAGCACTGACTCCGCCCAGTAGGCATAGCAAAGGAAGTTTCCTTTTGGTTTAGGGTTTAGGGTTAGGGTAAGGGTTAGGGTTAGGGTTTAGGGTTAGGGTTAGGGTTAGGTTTTGAGTTAGGGTTAGGGTTAGAAAGGGTTAGGGTTAGAAAGGGTTAGGGTTAGGGTTAGGAAATTTAGGGTTAGAGTTAGAGTTAGCAAAAGTTAGGGTTAGGGTTAGGTTTAGGGTTAGCAAAAGACAGGGTTACTGTTAGGGTTAGGGTTAGAGTTAGGGATATGGGTAAGGGTTAGGGTTACGAAGAATTTGTCTCAGTGCGCGATCTAACAATCGCGGTTTTAGCCCATTCTGGACACACAGCGGTGCCCAATAAGCCCCTCTCAGACTATAAGCCCGATTCATTGCCCACCGCTGTCAGAATCTTGTGCTTTTTCTCTTGGGTCTCTGCTTTTGCTGTTGCTGTTCAGTTGCGTGTCTGGCAGAATACCCACCGCCGTCCAGTATGTACTCTACTTCTATAGAGCACTGTCCCCTAACCCCAACATTAAAAGAGAGACTGGGAGCTATGCGCAAACCCTGTTCCCTAACCTTAACCTTAAAAAAGAGACTGCAAGCTATGCACAAAACCAGTTCCCTAACCCTAACTTTAAAAAAGAGACTGCAAGCTACTAGGGTTAGGGTTAGGGTTAGGGTAAGGGTTAGGGTTGGGGTTAGGGTTTAGGGTAAGGGTTAGGGTTGGGGTAAGGGTTAGGGGTTAGGGTTGGGGTTAGGGTTAGGGTTAGTCAGAATCTGTCTCAATGTGCGATCTAACTATCGCGGGTTTACCCCATTCCAGGAACGCAGTGGTGCCCAGTAAACCCCTCTCGGGCTATAAGCCTGATTCAGTGCCCACCGCTGTCAGAATCTTTTGCTTTTTCTCTTGGGTCTCTGCTTTTGCTGTTGCTGTTCTGTTGCGTGTCTGGCAGAATACCCACTGCCGTCCGGTATGTACTCTGCTTCTATAGAGCACTGGCCCCGCCCACTGGGTGGAGTCAAGAGGTGGAGTCCGTGTTGATTGTTCTGCGTCCCTGGCTCCGCCTACTGGGCGGAGTCAGTGCTGATTGGTGTTACAACCCGCCCCAGGAAAAGGGGAGAGGGGGTAACTCAGGTTTTTATTAATAATTCCCTTGGGGCGGATTAAAATGAAACGACACTAAGTAATCGGTGTCTGAAAACATATACCGGCAAGGTTTATTTTAACAATTCTGTATGAACAGGCATGCTAGCAGTTTGGGTGCTGTCATACCACAATGTGACACAGAGATGACCTTTGGGGGGGGGAAGAAAATGCATAGTGGAGAGAAAGGCAGGATAAGAGCAAGGGAGAGTAAGAGAAAGAAAAGCTGTAAGTGGACAGCTGTATATAGTCACCGCCCACGGGGTCCAGCAATGCTTCCATGTCTGTCAGTTGAAGTGGTGGCCTTGACCTGCCGGGAGTGAAGGAGGGAAGTCCCCATACTCCAAGAAGTTATGAGTTATAGCCATGATTAGTGTCACGGACCATGCCTCGAGCCTCCAACATCTCGAGGGTTGCAGTCTCTCTTCTAAGGTTAGGGAACAGGTTTTGGGCATAGCTTGCAGTTACTGTGTGGACCAATTGTCAGAGACTAAAATGGTTAATGATTTATGCATTCTAGGAGACTTTTCAGGCTTTTGACTTGCATGATACCTCTGATGAGCAGTCGGGCCCCTCCCTCCCTCCAGTGCTGACAGTGTGAAGCCCTGAAAAGGCAAGAGCTGAGCTTACAGGCTTTTGACTGTTGATATATCTGATGAGGAATCAGGCCCCTCCCTCCCTCTGCTATGAGATGTTAGGGTTAGGGTTAGGGTTAAGGTTAGCAAGGGTTAGGGTTTAGGTTTTAGGGTTTACGGTTTGGGGTTTAAGGTAGCGTTAAACCATCATTTTCTGGGTATAGGCCCGATAGCTTAATTAGCTGACCTTACTAGAAAATAATATAGAGGGAGTATAGAGGATTTTGATTCCTTTAGTGTAGGTTCGATTCCTACTTTTCTAAAATTAGGAAATGAGAGGATTGGTATACCTCTATGTTTACTTTATCATAGTAACCCTTTTGGATTCAGGCACGTTTCCTTGAGTGTCTTAGGTAGGGGGGCAGGCCTGCATAGGAGATAGGAAGGCTGGTATGCCATAGGCATATGTTAGGGGTAAGAAGTTTTTTCAAAGCAAATGTATGAGTTGATCATATTGGAATCGAGGGTAAGAGGCGCGGATTCATAAGAATCCTGCGGAAAGGAGGAGGGGCTTTGTAGCTAAAGTAGGGGGAATGAGTTCTTGAGGGAGATTAAGTGAGCTGGGGTTTAGGAATAGAATGGTTGTGAGTGCATTTATTAGTATAATATTAGCATATTCGGCAAGAAAAAACAAGGCGAATGGCCCTGCAGCATATTCAACGTTGAACCCTGAGACTAGTTCAGATTCTCCTTCTGTCAGGTCAAATGGAGCGCGGTTTGTTTCGGCAAGAGTGGAGATATATCATATTATTGCCAGGGGTCAGGAGGAGAAAATGAGGTAGAGAGGTTCTTGAGTTGTAGCTAGGGTATTGAGGGTGTAGTTACCACTAAGGATAATTACGGATAGGAGAATAATGGCCAGGGTAAGTTCGTAAGAGATAGTTTGTGCGACTGCTCGGAGGGCACCGATTAAGGCATATTTTGAGTTAGAGGCTCACCCTGATCATAGAATTGAGTAGACTGCCAAGCTAGATAGAGCTAGAAGGAAGAGTATGCCAAGGTTTAGGTCAGTAAGGGGAAAGGGTAGGGGAAGCGGTGTTCAGATTGTAATTGCTAGGAGAAGGGCTAAGATAGGAGTAGATATAAATAAGTAAGGGGATGAAGTTGATGGACGAATTGGTTCTTTAATGAATAGCTTTACTCCATCTGCTATAGGTTGTAAGAGACCAAATGGTCCTACAATATTAGACCCTTTTCGGGCTTGCATATAACTTAGAATCTTACGTTCAACTAGGGTAAGAAATGCTACGGCGATGAGGATGGAGAGAGCATAGGATATTGATATAATAAAGTAAGTGAGGGTTATTGATATAATAAAGTAAGTGAGGGTTAAGTGAATTGTCATGTGGTTTGCGTTGGAGCTAGGGAGAGGATTTGAACCTCTGGGTAAAGGGCTTAAGCCTTCTGCATTTGCCAAGCTCTGCCACGCTAGCGGTCCTTTTCTAGGAGGGGGTTATGGTGGAGCTCTTAGTAATTTAGTTGGGTTCATTACTGGGTGTGAAGGCGTGCTTGTGGCATAGGCCTTACTTCTTCGATCCTTTCGTACTAGAAGGAGTTGTAACATAGATAGAAACCGACCTGGATTACTCCGGTCTGAACTAAGATCACGTAGGACGGTTAATCGTTGAACAAACGAACCCTTGGTAGCGGTTGTACCACTAGGATGTCCTGATCCAACATCGAGGTCGTAAACCTCCTTGTCGATGTGGGCTCTTGAAGGAGATTGCGCTGTTATCCCTGGGGTAGCTAGGTTCATTAATCAATGATATTGGGTCTGGTTACTATTAGCACGTTGATGGGTAGTTCTTGGTTAAGATGGATTGTCTGATATTTGGAGGTTAAGTTTGTCTCCAAGGTCGCCCCAACCAAAAAATGCACACCAGTAAAATCCCGGTGGAGTAGGCCCTGTGGGTGAGTATTGTTTATGGGAGTGGTAGCAGATTTTAAAGTTCCACAGGGTCTTCTTGTCTTATGGGGTTATTCCTGCTTTTGCACGGGAAGATCAATTTCACTGATTATCTGTAGGAGACAGCTAAGACCTCGTTAAGCCATTCATACAAGTGCCGATTTATGGGACAATTTATTGCGCTACCTTTGCACGGTTAGGATACCGCGGCCGTTGAACGAATTGTCACTGGGCAGGCTTCACCTTTAATACTTGGTTTGCTAAAGGCTATGTTTTTGGTAAACAGTCGGGCCTTGGATTTGCCTAGTTCCTTTTACAGATTTTAATCGTCTTTGGGGGCGCTCCATAGGTGGGTTAACAGAGTTTTGGGTATGAGGTCTTGTTAAGGTTAGAAAATATCCTGTGGATTGTTAATAATGTTGTAATGTAAGCTTGCGCCATAGAGGGGATCCCTAGTTACTTATTTTAGCATAAATTCTCTTATTTAATATAAGTTGGCCTATTGGGGAAGAGAGAGTCATGAGGAAGTTTAGATTTTTTAGGTGAGGAGCTTTGACGCATTCTTTAATGGTGGCTGCTTGAAGGCCCACAATTAAGCTGTAATTAAATTTATCCGCTAGGGGAGAGTGTATTCTTTTTTAAAGGAGCTGTACCTCCTTTAAATAGCCCTTAATTCGCTTCATGTGGGTTGAGTGTAGTCCTGGGAGGTGAATTAAGAGGGAACTAAGATTCATTTCATAGGCAACCAGCTATCACCCAGCTCGATTGGCTTTTCGCCACTACTAACGAGTCTTCCCACTCTTTTGCAACAGAGACGGGTTTGCTCAGTAGATAGCTGCTCGTAAGTAGCTCGCTTGGGTTTCGGGGAAGCAAGCTTAAATTGGCGTTTTGCTTGGGTAGTTCTGGCTAAATCATGATGCAAAAGGTACAAGGGTTGGTCTTTGCTATTTATTGCTTGGTTTGTCATTACTATTTCATTCTTCCCTTACGGTACATGATCTCTATTGCGTCTTGAGTTTACCTTTCTATCGCCTAGACTAGGTTGAGTGAGAGAATGTTTTGATTTAATGGGTAGTATTAACTTAGTTTCTATGTAATCTTGTAGAAGAGCTAGAGTTAGGCTTCAAGGCGATCTGATATGGAACAGATATCTTTCAGGTGTAAGCTGAATGCTTTAGTTATAGCTACGTCTTGGTAGACTAAGTGCACCTTCCGGTACACTTACCTTGTTACGACTTGCCTCATCTCTAGCTTAGGGGTTTATTATAAATAAAATTAATCCTAGCTTGTGAGGAGGGTGACGGGCGGTATGTACGTGCTTCAGAGCCAGCTTAAAGGAGGCATTATTATCCTGCTTTACTGCTAAATCCGCCTTTTAGGAGTGATTTCACACTCCTTGTCGTGAGGTATTCTATGCTAGAAAATGTAGCCCATTTCTACCATCTCATGAGCTATACCTTGACCTGTCTTATTAGTGGGATGTTGCTGTTGTGCCCACTGTTAAACCCTCAGTTTAGGGGTGGGCTGATGACGGCGGTATATAGGCTGATTTGGCAAGGGATGGTTGGGTGTATCGTGGGTTCTCGGTTATAGAACAGGTTCCTCTAGGTGGGTTTGGAGCACCGCCAAGTCCTTAGAGTTTTAAGCGTTTGTGCTCGTAGTTCTCAGGCGGATGCTTAAGTGGTGAAAGCATCGGGATTTAGGGCCAGGCATAGTGGGGTATCTAATCCCAGTTTGTGTCCTGGCTTTCGTGGAGTTTTGTTGATCATGAAGCTAAGATCATTTCTATGGGAGTATTGGATGCATCTTGTGCTTATAACAGCTTGGTTACATTTCAGTCTTAGTTGAAGTGATAATGAAAAACCACTCTTTACGCCGTATAAAGTTAATTTGGGTTTCTTGTGTGACCGCGGTGGCTGGCACAAGATTTACCAACCCTGGTAAGTTGCTTTAACTAAGTCAAGTTTACACTTATTGCTTAATATTAATTACTGCTGAAAACCCGTGGGGGTGTGGCTAGGCAAGGCGTTTTGGGCTACAATTGGAGTGGTGTGCCTGATGCCTGCTCCTGCTGTCTTTTTAAGGTGCTGAGGGCATTTTCACTGGGATGCGGATACTTGCATGTATATATTTGGCAAGAACTAACTGTAAGGTTAGGACTAAGTCTTTTTTGTCCTTGGGTATGTGTAATAGCCGTCTTAACATCTTCAGTGTTATGCTTTATTGTAAGCTACAAGGACTAAGGCTGTTATAGGCATAGTGATTATTATTGGGGCTTGTTTTAGTTGTAGTAATAGTTGCTATTGATTTAGGATTTGTTTAGTGGTTGGAGAAGTAGTTCAAGTGGATAACAAAAATGTGTTGTTGAGAAGTTAGAAGAGTAGAAAGGGGCAGGATTGTAGTGTTGTGGGCGGGTTTGTTAAGGTTTTATGTTCTTGTAGTTGAAATTACAACAATGGTTTTTCAGGCCAAAGGTCTTGGATAGAGGCCAAGCAGGAATTGTTATGACGTACTTTATACTATTTTTAAGTGTTAGTTTTATTTTGGGAGGACTAGCAGTTGCTTCCAGTCCTTCTCCATACTATGCAGTAGTGGGGTTAGTGTTGGCGTCTATTGTAGGGTGTGGATGGTTAATGAGTTTGGGGGTGTCTTTTGTATCACTAGTGTTATTTCTGGTATATTTAGGTGGGATGTTAGTGGTTTTTGTGTATTCGGTTTCATTGGCAGCAGATCCATTTCCTGAGACCTGAGGGGACTGGCACGTTGTTGGGTATGGTGCTGGGTTAGTTTTAGTGTTGGGGGGTGGGGTGTTTATTATAGGGTTATCTGAGTTAGAGTGGTTGGGGATAAACACGGTGGATAGTGGGGGTGTTTTATCTATTCGGTTGGATTTTGAGGGAGCGGCTATGTTTTATTCTTGGGGGGTGGGACAATTTTTAATTGCGGGCTCGGTCTGTTGCTGACGTTGTTTGTTTTGCTAGAACTTGTACGAGGGTTGTCTCATGGGGCAATTCGGGCGGTTTAAGGAGATGTGGTTCAGAGAATAGTTTAATGAAAATGCCAGCTTTGGGAGTTGGTGATAAAGGTTTGATTCCTTTTTTTCTGAAGGGTTGGAAAAAAGTTTGGGACCAACCAACTGTTAAAGGTGTATGTGGGTGGAATATTAGTTAGAGTAGTGGGGGCGATTAATTGGGGAGGTAAGAGGGTGAAAGGAAATGATGGGGTAGATTAAAGTGTAAACAAACAAATGAATGACGAAAGGAAATGATGGGGTAGATTAAAGTGTAAACAAACAAATGAACGAATGAATGATGAAAGGAAATGATGGGGTAGATTAAAGTGTAAACAAACAAATGAACAAATGAATGACGAAAGGAAATGATGGGGTAGATTAAAGTGTGTTAAAAAAATTTAACAAATTGATGATGCAAATGTCTGAATTGGAAAATTAGGGGAATGGAAAGTTTGTAAAATTTGAAATTTTTGTTAAAAAATTTAAAAACAAAAATTAATGATGAATAGAGGGAAAGTCCCTAGATCATTGCAAAAAATGACAAAATTTTTGTAATTTTTTGTGAAATTGACGACAAAAAATATGTCTGGCGTACATTAATTAAATTGCAACTTGATGAGAGACGTAATGGAAAAACCAAGCCAACAGCACGTGACAGTGCATCAGTGCAACAGTATGAGACCGAATAACACTTGAAACCATATCATTAATTTTCACGCGAAAGTGAGAAAACCGCTCGCCGACCATAAGGGGTACATGTCAACCATATATGGGAACCCCCTGGCGGAGCACTCTGAAGGGCTTATTGAGATCTACCCCAAAAAAACCCCCAAAAGTTTAGAAGAGAGAAAATGCCGCGATCACGAGGTCCAGGTTGGCCGAGCATCCCCAACCATTCGTAACGGAGCGCAAGTTTAGGAAAATTAAGCAAGTTATGGCCCTGACCGAGGAACCAGAGGCGACAAAGAGCAAGTTATGAGAGTGGGTTATTGGTGGAAAGGGAAAGAATACACCTGAAGTTGGACATGATAAACATTACTAACGCCGGGTTACTGGTTTCTCGTGAGGAGTACGACTAATAAATAACCCAGCACTTCTTGGTTGGTACATAGAGCAAGGTTAACTGGTGAGTGGTCCATGGACCATGGATTTTAGGTTCTGTGACGTTCCTCGTATTGAGAAGGATTTTATGCGAAAATTAGCAGTTTTAGGTTTTAGTTCGTTTGGCGGGATTATTCCTAGAACATGACATGTTATGTCCTTGTGTGGGAATGTGCCTAGATCTGTGAATGACAAGTTTTGGATTGTATGGGAGATAGTATGGAAATTTGGATGGTTTTTGCAATAACAGTATGTCAGATTTTCCTACATGCATGTTATGTCTAATGTGGTGGAGGATGCTATGCAAAGTAATACATACCGTAGGGTATGGGGGGAGGGGGGGCCCCTCCCCTTGATGTACGTGTTGATTGGAAAGTTGGGGGGTGCTTGGATATTTTTTGGAAAACTCTAAGAAGGGGGCGGCCTTCAGTCTTTGGTTTACAAGACCAACGTTTTTTATAAACTATTAGAGTGGTTAGAGGTTGAGTATCTTATTTTCTAGGAGACTAGTAATGGGGAATAAGATGAGAATGATTGTGAAGTAGGTAGCTGAGGCGAGTTGTCCGATAATAAATGGATGTTCGACTGGTTGGCTACCGATTCATGTAAGGATTAAAAGATTTGTTACTAGGATTCAGAATAGAAGTTGGGAGAGATGTCGGAAGGTTATAGTTCGTTGCTTTGATATGTGGAGGAATGGGGCTAGAAATAGAATTAAGACGGAGGCGGCTAGGGCTAGGACTCCTCCTAATTGTTGGGGATTGATCGTAGGATGGCATATGCAAATAGGAAGTACCACTCAGGTTTAATGTGGGGAGGTGTTACTAATGGGTTTGCAGGTGTAAAATTTTCTGGATCTCCTAAGAGGTTGGGTGAGAATATGGCAAGTGTTATTAGAGGAATGAGGAGGAACAAAAGGCCTAGAATATCTTTTATTGAGAAATAGGGGTGGAATGGGATTTTGTCGCAGTCTGAATAAATACCTAAGGGGTTGTTTGAGCCTGTTTCGTGTAAGAAAGTTAAGTGGATGAGGGTGAGACCTGCAATTAAGAATGGGAGGAGGAAGTGGAGGGCAAAAACCGGGTAAGTGTAGGGTTGTCAACTGAGAATCCTCCTCAAGCTCATTCTACAAGTGTTTGGCCAATGTAAGGAATTGCTGAGAATAGGTTAGTAATTACTGTAGCGCCTCAGAATGATATTTGGCCTCATGGGAGGACATATCCTACGAAGGCAGTTGCTATTTGAGTTAAGAGGAGAATAACTCCTGTGTTTCAGGTTTCTTTATATAGGTAGGAACCATAGTAGAATCCTCGTCCAATGTGTAGGTAAATGCATATGAAGAAGAAGGAGGCGCCGTTTGCATGGAGGTTTCGGATTAGTCAGCCGAATTGAACATTTCGGCATGTATGGGCGACGGACGTGAATGCCAGGGTGATATCCTGTATAATGTATTGCTAGTAGGAGGCCAGTGGTGATTTGGATTGTTAGACAGATGCCAAGAAGAGATCCAAAGTTTCATCAGGCGGAAATGTTTGGTGGTGTTGGGAGGTCAATTAAAGAATTGTTGATTATTTTTAGAAGGGGGTGATGTTTTCGTAAGTTAGGGGCCATTAATTCTTAGTTCTGTGTAAATAAGATTATAATTAAGATAGATAGAGCGAAGGATCCTAGATAGGTTTGGATTAGTCCGGAGTGTAGAGTAGTTGAGATTTTGGATACTTTGAGTTGAAGGGTCGCTAGTCCTTCTGGGTCTATTTTTTTATATCAGGATAGGTCGATTAAATGGGATGCAATGTTCTGGCCGTTGTTTAGGAGTTTAGTAAAGCTGAGGCGGTGTATAAGGGGGTTAAAATATCCTAGAGTGCTGGAGAAGTTTATAGTGATATTTTGTTTGGGGGCAGAGAAGGTATGTGTGAGTTTTGATAGTTCTAATGCCAGAATGATGCCTAATGTTGTAATAATGATAGCAGTGGTTTTTGTGACCAGTGGTATGGTTATAGGAGGGGTTTTTGTAGGGGAGATATAAGAGGTAATTAATAGACCAGCTATAATACTTCTGAGAGCGAGACGAGTAATTTGGTTTGTGACTGCTGGGTTGTTTTCATTGATGGGAGTAATGGAGGGAATCCGGGTGTAGTCAGTTTGTACTAGTAGGGCTATAGGTAGGCTGTAAGTTGCAGTAAAAGCTGTAGCTACGAGGGTTAGGAGGAGTGCTCAGGTGTTTAGATAGGAGGTGTTAAGACTTTGGATAATGAGATCTTTTGAGTAAAACCCTGCTAAAAATGGTGTTCCTATGAGAGCTAAATTTCCGATTGTCAGGCATAAGGTAGTTGTAGGGAGTAGTTTCTGTAATCCTCCTATTTTTCGAATGTCTTGTTCACCGTTAAGGCTGTGAATGATAGACCCAGAGCAAAGGAAGAGTATGGCTTTAAAGAATGCATGCGTAGAGATGTGTAGGAAGGCTAGTTGAGGTAGATTTAGGCCAATAGTGACTATTATTAGTCCTAGTTGGCTGGATGTAGAGAAAGCAATAATTTTTTTGATGTCGTTTTGGGTAAGAGCGCATGTAGCGGCAAATAGGGTGGATAGGGCACCTATACAAAGGCACATAGTTGGGGCAATTTGGTTGTTACATAATATGTGGTGAGTGCGAATAAGTAAGAAGATTCCGGCAACTACTATTGTGCTGGAATGGAGTAGGGCAGATACAGGGGTTGGTCCTTCTATAGCTGCTGGGAGTCATGGATGCAGGCCAAATTGGGCAGATTTACCTGTGGCGGCTAGGATGAGCCCTAAGAGAGGGAGAAGGGATATTTGGGTTGGGGAGGATTGCTGTTGAATTTCTCAAGTGTTTATTGAGGATGCTAGTCATGCTATGCAGAGGATTAGTCCAATATCCCCAATACGGTTGTAAAGTACGGCTTGAAGTGCAGCGGTGTTGGCTTCTGCTCGACCGTGTCACCATCCAATCAGGAGGAAGGATATAATTCTGACTCACTCTCAGCCGATAAATAAGAGGAATATGTTATTAGCGATGATTAGGATGAGTATTGCAATGAGAAAGATTAGAAGGTAAAGAGAGAATTTTGTGGTGTGGGGTTCTGAGGCTATATATCATGTTGTAAATTGAAGAATAGATCATGTTACGAATAGTGCAATAGGAAAAAACGTTAAGGAGTATTGGTCTATTTTAAGGCTAAAAGGGATTTTGAAGTTGGCAATAAATTTTCATTCTCAATAGAAAGTGGTATTTTCCATATTTAAGTAGATGGAGAGGATTATGGGAATTAAACTAACTATGAAGGAAGTTTTAACAGTGTGTATGATGGTTGTTGGAGAGTTTAGGTAGTTTTTGGATAGGAGGGGGAGTAGGATGGGTATAGAGAGGGTAGCCAGGGTCAAGAATATAGAGGTGTTGAGGATTAATGGGAAGTCCATTACTTTTCCTTGGACTTGCACCAAGATGAATGGTTCCTATGACCAGTGGATTGCTATTATCCTTTAAAAGTAAGGGGGCTGAGGTCTTAGGCTCAGATGCAAGAGTTAGCAGTTCTTGTTGGTTAAACCTCCCCTCGGCAGGCAAGAAGAGTTTAACTTCTATTTTTAGGATCACAGTCTAATGTTTGGGTTAAAACTATGCTTGCATGTGGGAATTCCTGAGATTAGCTCTGGTTTTAGGATGAGGAGGAGGGAGGGTAGGATATGAAGTGTTATAAGATGTTCTTGTGTATTTGAATTTTGGGTGGTTGTAATATAGGTTGGAGTTGGACCTCGTTGGGTTATAAGGAGTATGTAGAGGGTATAGGCTGCAGTTAGTAGAGTTGCGGCTCCGGGTAGGATAATGGTGAAGGTAGATCAGTTGAAGAGTGCAATTATGATAGTTAATTCAGCTATCAGGTTAGTGGTAGGAGGAAGGGCTATGTTTGTTAGGTTGGCTAGGAGCCATCAGATTCCTGTTAGAGGGAAAAGGGGTTGTAGGCCTCGTGTTAGAAGGAGAGTACGACTATGTATGCGTTCATAGTTTGTATTAGCTAGGCAAAATAGTATGGAAGAGGTGAGTCCATGTGAAATCATTAGGATTATGGCCCCTGAAAAGGATCAGTGGGTTTGGATTATTGTTGCGGCAATGACTAGACCTATGTGGCTTACTGAGGAGTAGGCGATTAATGACTTAAGGTCGATTTGGCATAGGCAGATGGAGCTTGTCATTAGTGCCCCTCATAAGGCTAGGGTTAAAAATGGGTAGTAGAGGTAGTCTAATAGGGAGTTTGTAATTATTGAGGTACGCATAATGCCGTATCCCCCAAGTTTGAGGAGGAGGGCAGCTAGGAGTATGGATCCTGCGATTGGTGCCTCTGCGTGGGCTTTTGGGAGTCACAAGTGTAGTCCGTAAAGGGGAGTTTTCACTATGAAAGCGAGCAATAGGGCTAGACTTGATATGAGGCCTGTTCAGGAGTTTGTAAGAGATGAGTGTGAAAGTTTTATTATAGTGATGTGTATAGTTCCTGTTTGAGTGTGAAGATAGAGGATCACTACTAATAGGGGAAGAGAACTAATTAGTGTATAAAATAAGAGGTAGATTCCAGCACTTAAACATTCTGGTTGGCTACCCCATTGTGTGATTAGAATTAGGGTAGGGATTAGGGTAGCTTCGAATGCGATATAAAATAATATCAGGTTTAAGGCTGAGAAGGCCAAGATAATGAATGGTTGGGTGAGGATTATGGTTATGGTAAAAATATATTTTCGTGTGGGAGGTTCTTGTTGAAGGTGATTTTGGCTTGCCAGGATTATAAGAGGTAGAAGTCAACAAGATAGAACTAATAAGGGGGATGAAATTTGATCAGTTCCAAGTCATGGTGATAGGTTTTTGCTAGGGTAATAGGTTGAAGGAAGTCATTGTAAGCTAGCGGTTGCAATTAAGAGGCTGTGCGAGGTGACATTGAGTCATAGGAATTTTGGAGGAGATAAGAGGGTCATGGGGAGTAATATGACTGTGGGGAGAATAATTTTTAACATTGTAGAAGGTTTAGATTGTGTAAATGATCCGATCCGTGAGTTCGGGTGGAAGCTACTAGGACTGCTAGACCGGTGCCTGCTTCACAGGCTGAGAATGCTAACATAAGAATGGGCATTAAGGTGGGGGATGTTGTTTGGGTTTGAATAGGTCATATGGAGAGGGCAATGTATATTGATAGTATTATACTTTCTAAGCATAGCAGGGCAGAAATTAGGTGTATTCGGTGAAAGGCTAGTCCTAGACTACTTAGGGTGAAGGCAGAGTAGAAACTTAAATGCAGAAAGGTCATTGAGAAAGTCACGGGGTAGGACTGTGGTTTGTTGAGCCGAAATCAACTGTCTTTGCTAGACTTTCTGAAGTTATTCTGCTCATTCTAAGCCCCCTTGAATTCATTCATAAATTAGCCCTAGTGCGAGGAGGAGAATGACTGTGGAGGTTCATGTTAAGGTAGTGAGGGGGGAGAGGAGTTGAGTAGCCCATGGGAGGGGCAGTAGGAGGGCAATTTCTAGGTCGAACAAGAGGAATAAGATTGCGACAAGGAAGAATCGGATTGAAAATGGGAGGCGGCAGAGCCCAGTGGGTCAAAGCCACATTCGTATGGGGATAATTTTTCTGAATCTGGATTTATTTGAGCTAATCAAAGGTTTAGTGAAGATAATACATAGTGATAGAGAAATTGTGAATATAAAGAGGATGATGTTAATTGCCTTTCTCTGGTTTTGATCCAGATTTTAGAGATTGGAAGTCAATTGTAATTAATATACTAGAAGGGCAAGATCCTCATCAATGGATTGTTATGTAGAGGAACAGTCAGATAATGTCAACAAAATGTCAGTATCAGGCCGCTGCTTCAAAACCAAAGT
>NW_021938540.1:0-7193 GCF_001715985.3 Manacus vitellinus | reverse complement strand
AGGGGACAATAATCCCAGCCCAGCAGCACTGCCAGGGAGCAGCAGTGCTTGGTCTTTGCAGAGCTGCTCTCTTGCCACTTCCACACTGTCCTCCTGAGCCCCTTTCTCGCTGTAAGGCCTGAGTGCTCTCTGAGCACAGTCCTGGGGGGTGGAAGCCCTTGGAGCACAGGCAGGGACAGGCCCTGAGAACTTCTGAAGCAGAGCTGGGCTCCCTTCCAGCATCTCCAGGATGCTGTGGGATCTTCTGAGGCCACTGCATGGACTGGGTCACTTCTTCTGTGACCTTGCTCCAGGGCTGGAACTCTCCTGCAGTGACACCATGACACTCCTGCTCTCTGCTTTCCAGGTTCCATTTTTAGATCCAGTCTTCCCCTCCTGTTCACAGGGACATCCTGGGAGTGCTTCAGAGCTGCCATCCTGGGGCAGCTCCTGCCCAGCGTGGGCAGGCACAAGGTCTCTCCAGCTGCTCCTCTCACCTCCCCAGTGCCACTGTTTTCTGCAACCTCCTCATCCTTGCCCAGCACAGCCCTCCTGGCACAGTTGGACACAGCCCTTGTTCTACCCCCTCCTCAGGCACCTGCCCAACCCCCTCAGCTCCAGCCTGATGGCCAGAAACCTTCAGGGCAGGGAGGCACGGGGCAAAATGCTGAGGAAACCTTTCAGCTGCACTCAAATCCAATTGGAGGGGTTGGCCTCGAGGAAGAAATCCCTTCTCATTCTCCAGAACCACCAGGACAGCCTGTGTTGTGTCCTGGGCACTCCTCTCAAAATGTGGGATATAGAAAAGGTTTTGATATCAGTGATACTGAGAAGGCTGGGCAGTGTCACTGGGAGACCTGTTCCAAACACTTGGAAAGGCCAGAGCCATCCCAGAGCTTCCTGGGGCCCTGGGAAAGGCAGACATGGAACCAGTCTGCAAGCAGGGCAGCAAGGAGGGTTGGCAGAGTTCCAGACTGCTCAGGCTCAGCAGGGAAGGGGATAGGGCAAGTCCTCCTGCAGCCATTCCAAGGCATGGGAAGGATAAGGTAGGGATTGCAGACCCCCTGTGGGAGGGAATAGAAGAGGATGTTGTGTGCCCAGACTTTATCAAGGCCCTTGACATGGTCTCCTGTGCTCTCCTTATGGCCAGACTGGTGAGAGCTGGACTGAAGCAGTGGAAGATGTGGTGGGTGGGAAGTTGGCTGAATGAAGAGGGTCAAATAAAATCCATGATACAAAGTCCTCTTGGCAGCAACTTCCTGGTGAAATCCCTCAGTGACCAGCCCTTGAACACCACTAGAGAACATCTTTATTATCTCTCTGTACATTGGGACAAAATGTATTTTCATGTCTTTCATGGATGATTCCAAATTTCAGGGAGCCCTTGAGCAACCTGTCCTGGTTTAAAGACACATATTGGGGTGGGAACTCCAATAAAATGAATTCATTCTTCTTTTATTCCCCACCAGTACAAGGAGACAAAGTACAAGGAAGTATAAATGAAAAAATAAGAGTTTACTGACAAGAAATATAGTAGCAAAACAAGCAATACCAACAAAACAGTTCAAAGCAACAGCAGAGAGAAAAATTGTCTCCTCTCTCTGCTCCTGCCCCAACTCTTTTTTGTAAACAGATAAAACCAGGGATCAACACGTGCCTCCCTTCCCCCTTTTCTCCCTAAATGAACAAAGAACAAAAATTAAACCAGTGGAAAGAGGGGTAAAGCAAAATCTGGGAAACTCTCTGGTCTGAGATCAGTTGTGCTGCCCAAGAACACGCTGACTCCAGAGGTGTCCAAGCGGGGCAGAGCCGGCGACTCCGGTCCGTGCGGCGGCGGGGGGGAGGCAGCGGCTCTGCTTGATTCCATGGAGTTCTGGGGAGGCACAGTGGCCCCTTGGTTCCAGGAGGGTCTGAGATGTCCCAGGATTCCTTTTGTTCCAAAGAGACCATGCATGTCACAATGGTCCCTTGGTTCCATGAGATTCCACAGTGTCCCTGCATTCCTTTGGTTCCATGAGGCCCTGCAGTGTCACGGTGCCACTTGATTCCGTGACGTTACAAAGAATCAGAATGACCCCTTGATTTAAGGCCAACTGCACATGGGGCTGCCTTGGGGGGAGTGTGGGCACCCAGAGAAGGGAGTTGTCACCCCCCTGGACTCAGCCCTGGGGTCACCACATCTGGACTGGTCTGTCTGTCTGTGAGGTTCCCCATTGTGGAGGAATGAGGAAAAACTGGAGAGGGTCTAGAGGAGATCTGACAGGATGGAGCTTTTCTCTGTATTGGAAATAGAATGAAATATCCACAAAGAGTAGCATTGAAAGTTCACACTGAAGGTGAGGAAAAAGAAATGTCACTCAACAGAGACCCTTGTGCTGCAAGAGGTCACCCAGAGGGAGTCAGGATCAGCCCATGGCTTTGTGTTCCAGGAAACAGCCAGAGCTGGTGCAGAGACATCAGGGAGGGTCTAGAAATGCTGCTGGGAGGGGGTGGGAAAGCAGGAGGGGTGTGTGCAGCCTGCAAGGCCAGAGCAGCAGCAGGGCCAGGGCAGGACAGCCTGCAGGAGAGATGGCCAAGGGCTCTGGCAGGGCTGCAAGGCCCAAAGGCACCCAGGCCTTTGTCCCCTTGCCTCTGGCAGCTGCCCCTGCCACTCAGGCCACCACAAGACACTTGCCTGGCAGGTTCTGCCCTTGGTTTCTGCCTCGCCCCTCCCTCAGGAGCCTGGCAGGGGTTGCCCAGTTTTGGGCCTTTGTTGTTCCTCCCCCTCCCATCCCAGTGCCCCCCAAACAGCCCTGAGCCAGCCGGGAGGGACAGGATCTGCTGGGCCAGGGCCTGGGGCTCAGGCCTTGGCCTTTGTGCTCCACAAAACCAAGGCAGGCTTTGCTCAGCATTGCAGGGGCCTGCCCAGAGCCTTTGTCTGCCTGCACTCCTGGCCTCCAAGGAGCTGCTCCAAGGAGTCCCTGGGGAGGCTTTGGCAGTGCCTGCCCTCAGTGGGGCCCAGCAATGCTTCAAGGCACTTGCACTTTGGCTTCTGACTTCTTCAGCAGCTGCTTCAATCTTCTCTCAGTACCTCAGGATCATGGGCTGGGCTGCAAACACCCTGTGGGGCTCATTAATATGCAGAAATCCCTCAGGATCTCTTTGTCTTCCTTTAATTGTCTTCAAGGCAATTTCAAAACAAGTCTTCTAAGTTTGTACTTGTTTTGTTTTAATTCAATTATGGATATTTTTTTAGTTCAGAGAAGAGGTGATAGAGATGTTCTCCAAGTGATCTTGATGCTGAGTGTCTCCTCAGGAGATCCAGACTGACCCTGTCTGATCAACCTTGCTCCTTACCCCCCAACCTCACCAGTTCTGACATGACCCATCTTGGACCGACAGCTGATGCAGCTCCAAACACACTGTGGGACCATTAAAACACAGGAAAACAAATTATTTCCCTTTCTTTTAATTGTCTTCAAGTCATCAAGATTTCTACAGCTAATCGGAGTTGTTTTGTAGTTTAGCTAAGGAAGAAGATTTTAAAGTGGACGTCATGAAAAAAATATATTTTTTGATGAAAGGGAATGATTTACACAGAGTCTTGGGTCAGGGTGCAAAGGATTTGGATCCAAAGACAAGGAGGCAAAAGACATTAGTAGCACTTAATCATTGACCTATTGAACAATTATCAAGTGATTCAATAGCATTTGCTACAATTTAAACAGTGACTGAATTATAGATTCATAATAACAACATTCACACCACAGTCAATTCACACCCACACCCAGGCTGAGATGTCTGGACACATCAATAGCTGGGAGTGGAAAGGTCCCTCTCCCAAATTCTCCTTGTTGTCAGGGAAACACTCCCCCAAATCCCTTTGTGTTTCCCACCAGACAAGGGTCACAGCTGGAGGAGTGTTTGTGGAGGGGGATCAGAATTGTCCTGGGCATCAGGGAGGGTCTTTGGAGTGTTGCAAACTGGAGGGTTCCCGAGCTGGGAGAGGCTGCCAGAGGTGTCCCACTGAGAGGGAGGTGCTGGGGAGCTGCCAGGGCCTCCCTCAGCCCCGCTGGTTGTGGGCTCCCAAGGGGACTGGCTTTAGTGTTCTGCTGAATTTCCATCCTGGTGTCAGTAAGGACTGGTGTTTCCAAACTATTTGGGAATTGTATCCAAACTGTTCCATTAGGGCTGTGGTTTAGGCAGGGAATATTCAAAGGCTGTCATGGGATGACTGATTATCCTGTGTTCCCTAGCTGTTCCACTCTGGATTGTTCCCATCTGTATCATCCTGGAGCACCTGGTCTAGTGCAAGGACACTTCACCACACCCTTGGTCCAGTCCAGGGACACTTCACCACACCCTGGTCCAGTCCAGGGGCTCTTCATTGCTCAGCTGGTTTGGTCAAGGCTTGTCAGGAGCTCCTGAGATCATACCTGTAAGAAGGATGGGCACAGACTTAATTGTAATAAGACAAGTGATAATGGTTTTCAACTAAAAGAGAGTAGATTTGAAATAGATATAGGGAAGAAATTTTTTACAGTGAGAGCGGTGAAACACTGGCACAGGTTGCCCAGGGAGGTCATAGAAACCCCACCCTTGGAAACATTCAAGGCCAGGTTAGAAAGGGCTGTGAGAACCCTGATCTAGTTGAACATGTCCCTGTTCATTGGACTAGATGACCAAAAAAGGTCCCATCTGACTCAAACTATTTAGGATTCTATAGTTCTTTCCTACAGAGCCAAGGCTGACAAGGATCCCACAGGTTTCAGACCCAGCTGAGCATCCCCTTTGATGGCCCAGCTGGCAGCTCTGCTAAAAAGCTGCTGCAAAGAACCTCCAGACCTAAAGGAGCTTTTGTGCTGGGCTGAGCTGTGGCTCTCAGGGCTGGGGGGTTGGCTTTTGGCTACCAGGTGCCCACCAAGGCTCTCTCACTCATTCTCCTTCTCCACCCCCCTTGGTGCCTGCAGGGTTGTTTCTCCCCCATTTCTCTCACTCCTCTCTGGGTTACAGCACCCTGGATTTTATCCTTTCTCCAAAGGGTGATCACAGAGGTGCCTCTAGAATTGCATTTTGGCTCAGCTTTGGGCACTGGCTGGTCCATTTTGGAGCCACCTGAAACTGGCTCTCTCTGACACAGAGTCAACTCCTGATCCCCTCTTCCCTAAGGGAAACCTGCAGCCCCCTCCCTGCTACCAAACCTGATCCACAGGGTCATTGAAATGCCCAGGAATACAGGAGGTCACTGATCCCATTATTCCTCAGGCTGGTTAAACAAGACTTTTTCCTCTTCCTGTCCCTGACTGCAGGTTCTTTCTGTCAGAGTAGAGCTGTGCTGGACCTCAGCCGTGCTTTGCTTCAGAGCCTGCTGGGGTGGGGGCAGATGGCAATGGAAAAGTTGGGTTGGACTGGATGATCCTTGTGGGTCCCTTCCAGCTCAGCATATTCTCTCATTCTGGTTTTTTGGGTTTGGTTTGGTTGGGTTTGGTCTTTTTCCCCCCTTTTGATTTTCCTTTCCTCTGACCCATGAGTTTTTTCTTCATTGTCTTGGGCCTTGCTGGGCACCTGATGGCAGGACAAGTTTATCCAACTCAGTCATCTTGACCACATTTTTTGTACAAGTCACCATTAACTAGACGAGGTTTCTCACAGACTCGCTGCAACTTGGCATCATCCACAAAGGAGTGGAAAGTGCATTTCATCCCATCACCCAGAGACATAATAAAGATGTTCCATAGGAATGGTCAAGGGCTGGTCCCTGATGGATGTCACCTGGGAGTTGCTGCCAAGAGGAATTTGTGCCATGACTTTTGACCCTCATCAGTCATTCAGCTTCCCACTCACCACATGTTTCACTTGTCCAGTCCAGCTCTCACCAGTCTGGCTCTAAGGAGACCACAGGAGACAATGTCAAGAGCCTTGAAACAGTCTGGGCACAGAACATCCCCTTCTTTTCCCTCCCACAGGGGTTCTGCAATCCCTGCCTTGTCCTTCCCATGCCTGGCAATGGCTGCAGGAAGACTTGTCATATCCCCTTCCCTGCTGAGCCTGAGCAGTCTGGAACTCTGCCAACCCTCCTTGCTCCCCTGTTTGCAGACTGGTTCCATGTCTGCCTTTGCCAAGGCCCCAGGAAGCTCTGGGCTGGCTCTGGCCTTTCCAAGGGAGAGGTCTCCCAGTGACACTGCCCAGCCTTCTCAATATCCCTGACTCCAAAACCTTTTCTATTATCCCAAGGGTCCAGTCTAGTGCTCAGGACACAACACACATTCTCATGGTTCTTCAGGAGAAAATTAGAAGTGGTTTCATTAGAGAGGTCAACAGGTGGAGCAGCCCAGTCTGGTCTGGCCCCACAGCAGTGCCCAGCCCAGGGTGCTGCAGAGCTCTGGGCACTCCCCCCACAGCCCCAGCCCCTCTGAAGGGCACAGCAGCTCTTGGGGGACACAGAGGAGTCTCAGCATCCCCATCAGCTCAGGGGCTGGACACTCAACATGGCAGGAGGAAATGGAGGTCAGGGAAACTGCAGGAGCCCTGGTGTCACCTGCAGGAGATGCCCAGCACAGCCTGACTGTGCCCCTCAGTGCCAGCCCCTCTGCCCAGCCCAGCCCAGAGTCCTGGCCCAGGGACAGAGCAGCCTGTCCCCAGGGGGGCTGCAGAAAGAGGTTTCTCTGTGTCAGGGATTCCTCTCTGCAGGCCCAGAAATGCTGCCTTGCTCTTCTCCAGGGACATCCCTTTGCCCAGGTCAGTGTGTCCAGGCTGCCTTGGCCAGTTGCAGATCCCAGCCTGGGATCCCTGCAGGGCCCTGAGCTGGAGGTGCTGCTCTGCACAGGGAGGGGCTGTGGCACCCTGGGCTGAGCCTGCACTGGCCATGCTGGTCAGGGTGGGGAGCAGACCCAGCAGGATGGGGATCACTCCTCTCCACCCTCTGCCATAGTCCTGGAAGGCTCAGTAGGCAAGAACAAGGCTGGGCAGGACCATGGGCTGTTTCCAATGGCACAAAGGGCAGGGCAGGGCTCCCCTCCATGCAGCCTGTGGGCTGGAGAGTTCTTCAGGACACCCTCCTGGAAAGCCCAGCCCTGGCTCTGGTACAGCCCCCCCTGAACTGGGGAGGCACAAGGGGAGTTCACTGCGGGTGAGACGAGTCACTGACCAGAGTCCTTTCTCTGTTCCTGCTGCATCCCCTGGGGTTGCAGAACTCTCCTTTACCAGTTCACAGGCAGATTTAGTACTTGATCTCT
>NW_021938539.1:0-4860 GCF_001715985.3 Manacus vitellinus | reverse complement strand
CCTCATGGAATCAAGGAGCCACTGTGAAACTGCAGAACCTCATGGAATTATGGGGCCATTGTGACACTGGGGAAACCTTTGGAATCAAGAGGCCACTGGGACACTCCAGGGCCCCATGGAGACAAAGGAACCAGAGACAGTGGGCAACCTCCTGAAATAAAGGGGCCATTGTGACACTGCAGAAACCCATGGAATCAGGAGGCCATTGTGACATTGCAGGGCCTCTTGGAAACAAAGAAACCCTGGGACACTGTGGAATTTCATGGAATCAAGAGGCCATTGTGACACTGGGGAACCTCATGGAACAAAAGGAATCCAGGGACACTGTGGGACTTCATGGAATCAAGGGGAAGTTGTGACACAACAGGGCCTTATGGATCCAAAAGGACACAGGGAAATTGTGGAATCTTGTGGAGCCAAGGGACATATGGGGCCTCAGGGAACCAAAGGAATCCTGAGACATTTTGGAAGCTCATGGAACCAAGGGGCCATTCTGACACTGAGGAACCTCATGGACTCAAGAGGCCACTGTGACACTGCAGGGCCTCATGGAACCAAAGGGGAGGTTCATTTCAGGAGACATTTCAGACCCTCCTGGAACCAAGGGGCCACTGTTCCTCCCCAGAACTCCATGGGATCAAGCAGAGCCGCTGCCTCCCTGGGCTGAGCCTGCACTGGCCATGCTGGTCAGGGTGGGGAGCAGACCCAGCAGGATGGGGATCACTCCTCTCCACCCTCTGCCATAGTCCTGGAAGGCTCAGTAGCCAAGAACAAGGCTGGGCAGGACCATGGGCTGTTTCCAATGGCACAGAGGGCAGGGCAGGGCTCCACTCCATGCAGCCTGTGGGCTGGAGAGTTCTTCAGGACACCCTCCTGGAAAGCCCACCCCTGGCTCTGGTACAGCCCTCCCTGAACTGGGGAAGCACAAGGGGAGTTCACTGCAGCTGAGTCACTGGCCAGAGTCCTTTCTCTGTTCCTGCTGCGTCCCCTGGGGTTGCAGAACTCTCCTTTACCAGTTCACAGGCAGATTTAGTACTTGATCTCTGGTAAGATTGATCTGGGCAGTAAGTACTTGATCTGGGCAGGATTCTGCTCCAGGGCTCCATTCCCTGCTGACTGGATGGGACAGGCTGTCCCTGCAGATCCTCTGTGCTCTCCTGCACTTCCTGAGTTCCTACAGACAAGTCCTCACCTGCCATCAGAGCCCTCACAAGCTGCAGAGCCCCAGGCAGGTGACTTGGAGATCATTTGTCACCTCCATTGGCCATTGGCCACCAACACACAACATCTGAACCAGCCCTCAGTCCCTGAAGCCCCAGTGGGTCTCTGACCTCACTGCACTGTCTCCATGAGAAACAAGCAAAGCAACAAGACTTTGGAGATTCTATTCCTTGGACTTCTTCTCGATACCAGTGTTGGGAAAAGACCTCAGCCTTCAGGAAGTGCCTGGAGGGGAACCCCTTTGCTGCTGGAACTGCTGTTGTGGAGCCCAGCCCTGTCCCAGCAGTGCCCAGGGCCTGTCCCTGCCTGTGCTCACAGGCCTGACCCACAGCAGGACAGTGACTGAGCTGCCAGAGCACTCAGGCCTTGGGCACGGACAGGAAAGGAGAGGGTGGGAGTGCAAAGAGAGCAGCTCTGAACAGACCCAGTGCTGGTGCTCCCTGGCAGTGCTGGGACTCTTTTCCCCTCCACATCTGCAAACATGGAAATGTCCTCCAGCTTCAAGGAAGGTCTTGGAGGAAGAATCTGGAAAAAAGAATTCAAGTCCTTTTTTAAACTCTGAGATTGTGATTCCTCATGTACAAACTAACACAGGGAGAATGTTTGACAAATACCTTGCTGCACAAACTTTTATTTTGTTTAAATGCACACAAAGCATGATTCCTGATTAGTACATTTTGTGGGTGAAAAAAAAAGAGCTAGAGAGTGAATTATATGGGATGAAGAATAAAATTTCAGTGTTAATGACATGAGGTGAGGGAAAAAACAGGAAAGCCCCCCCCCCCAAACACTATCAAAAGTTTTAGAAAGCAGGCTGAGCCCAAAATGTGTTACACAATGAGTGTTCTGCAGAAGAAAAGAGGCAGGTTTTTGCTTCTGAAAAACATCCAGTCATCATTTTCTTTATGGCATCCTTGAGCTCCTGGTTCCTCAGGCTGTAGATGAAGGGGTTCAGTGATGGAGGCACCACCGAGTACACAACTGACAGTGCCAGATCCAGTGATGGGGAGGAGATGGAGGGGGGCTTGAGGTTGGAAAATATGCCAGTGCTGACAAACAAGGAGACTACGGTCAGGTGAGGGAGGCAGGTGGAAAAGGCTTTGTGCCGTCCCTGCTGAGAGGGGATCCTCAGCACAGCCCTGAAGATCTGCACATAGGAGAAAACAATGAAAATGAAACACCCAAACACTAAACAGGCAGTAACCCCAATGAGCCCAATTTCCCTGAGGTAGCCTGAGTGTGAGCAGGAGAGCTTGAGGATGTGTGGGATTTCACAGAAGAACTGGCCCAGGGCATTGCCCTGGCACAGGGGCAGGGAAAATGTATTGGCTGTGTGCAGCAGAGAATAGAGAAAGCCAGTGGCCCAGGCAGCTGCTGCCATGTGGGCACAAGCTCTGCTGCCCAGGAGGGTCCCGTAGTGCAGGGGTTTGCAGATGGCAACGTAGCGGTCGTAGCACATGATGGTGAGGAGATAATACTCTGCTGAGATGAAAAACAGAAAGAAAAAGGCCTGTGCAGCACATCCCATGTAGGAGATGGTTGTGGTGTTACGGAGGGAGTTGTCCATGGCTTTGGGGACAGTGGTGCAGATGCAGCCCAGGTCTGTGAGGGAGAGGTTGAGCAGGAAGAAGCCCATGGGGGTGTGCAGGTGGTGGTCACAGGCTACAGCGCTGAGGATGAGGCCGTTGGCCAGGAGGGTAGCCAGGGAGATGGCCAGGAAGAGCCAGAAGTGCAGGAGCTGCAGCTCCCTCCTGTCTGCAAATGCCAGGAGGAGGAACTGGGTGAGGGAGCTGCTGTTGGACATTTGCTCCTTCCCCAGGGTATTTTGATCTGTTGAGGAGAAAAAGTCACTGCTGAGTTAGACCAGGCTTCTGCAGCCAAACATTACACATCTCACAGCCACCTCACTCTCAGGCTCTCTCTCCTCTTTCAGACCTGCCTGCAGTTCCCTCCCCTGAGCTCTGCCTTTTGCTGCCTGAGGGGACCATTGAAACCAGCAACTCTGTGATGGGCTCCCAAGGACCGAGGACTCCTTCTTACTCTGCTGGGAGAGGGAACTTGGAATGCAGGGTGATCTCTAATTAAATATATTTGTGATACAACCAAGAGCTTCTCAGCTTTGCTGTTTGCAATTTGCCCAAATGAGGAACTGAGCTGAGGGAATTCTCTGTTTTTGTTCACCCACTTGCACCTGCCACTCTTATGAGTGGTTGTGGAAGTTTGAAATCCCTGACATTTCTATTGCACTGTGGGTTCTGAGGGGCACAGGGACGGTCCCTCAGTGCAGAGAGAAGAGCTGCTCTGCCCATCAGTCCTGTGCTCAACTGCCTGTGCTGGCAGCTTGGAGCTGGAGGAGCATCACACTCAACTGTTCCCCTAATGAGAAACTGTACAGACATCCAGGAATCCAAGTCCAAAAATCAGACTGACACACTCCTCACCTTTTCATCCCTCCCCTCCCGTACTGAGACACAAAATGCTCCTTGCAGCTGCCCAGAGCATTTCCATGGATTTAGCACTGAGGAGTTTTCTCCATGGGGATCCTGTGCAGCACAGAGATGCTATGGCAGAGCTGTGCCCTTCTGGAGGGCACCTGCAGCCCTGCAGGACACCCAGGCAAACAGCTCAGGACCCCGAAGGTGCCTGGAGGGCACTTGGGCACTTGGTTCCCACAGACACATCCCCACAGCAGCACCCAAAGGGTTTGTGTCTGGACAGGAATCTGCCCCCGCAGCCTCAAACCCCACACTGGCTCAGAAAAGCCAGTGAGAACAAGGAGAGCCCAGGCAGCAGGGGATGGCAGTGAAATGCCACAGTGCTGCTGCCAAGGGAGGAGGGACACAGAGAGACAGCTGGAAATCAGGGCCCTGTCCTTGCCTGGGCTCTGGCTGCTGCAGGGCAATGCACAGCCCAGCCCCCGTGGGCCTGAGGGCACAGGCTCTGCTTAGGCTGGGAAAGGAGCCCAGGCAGGAGCTGCTCAGGGAAGGGGTCTGTGCCACAGGGACAGCAGGGAGGGGCCCCCATCCCCCTGCCCAGCCCTTGTGGCAGCAGCTGCCTGTCCCTGCCTGCCTGTCTCTGGGTGAGGAGCTGTTCCTGCCAGCAGCCCCTGCCTGTGCCCAGCTCAGCTCCCTGCCAGTGCTGCCAGAGCCATCCCCAGCCCAGTGCCCAGGGGCAGCTCTGCCTGGGCAGGGGCTGCAGAGCAGATCCCAGACCCCTGCGGTGGCTGGGAAGGGGGAGGTGTTCTGGGGGGATGTGCTTCCTGAGAAGGGCCCCTGGAAATGGAGGAGGTGGAGCTGAAGCTGTGAGGAGCCCTGAGCCTGCAGCTGAAGGGCCCTGCCCAGCCCTGCCCTGCCCTGAGGGGTCACTCCTTCCACCCACACCTTCTCCCTGCAGGGCTGTGGCAGCTCCTTGGCCGGGCTGAGAGCTGACCCTGGCAGGCAGCAGAGTCCCTGCCCAGCACACAGAGCCCTGGGGGCAGGACCCTGCTCTGCCCCACAGCCCTGGGCACCCCTGGCTGCACCCCCACCTTCCCACCCCACAGCCAGCCCTGGCACAGGGGACCTTCTGGCCCTGGGCCTCTGATGGGGCAGCAGCAAGTCCTGCTCTGCAGCAGCTTCTCCTGCTGCACCCCAGCAAATC
>NW_021938538.1:0-9150 GCF_001715985.3 Manacus vitellinus | reverse complement strand
AATGGGAGTGAGGGGGCGTGGTTTAATCGGCCAATCAGCACGCGCCGATGGTGAGAAGAGCGGGAGTGATGCGGAAGTTCCAGGAGAGTGAGAACGGACACTAAAAGGCTCCTTTCTGACCCCAAAACCGCCCCCAAACCGCGGCCACCGCAGAAAAAACTTGAAATAAGGCTGAAAACAGTGTGAAAAAAGGCTGATTTACCCCCCACCGAAATGGAGGGCCAAGAGAAGCACCGGCCTGAGCTATGGCTACATAAATGTCGTCCTCATATAAATATGGTTACATAAATGTTGTACTCATATAAATATGGTTACATAAATGTCGTACTCATATAAATATGGTTACATAAATGTTGTAGTCATATAAATATGCGTTTAAGGCAAATTGTATAAATACCAGTTGCATTTGTGCGAACCTTTTGAGCAAGTTTTCTGTGGTGCAAACCACACTTGTGCTGCTCAAAAGGTCCAAAGGATGGGGGATAGCACCAGTTCCATTTACCTGATTTTTTGTATTCACCCCGAAAATTTCAGTTGCAGTGCTGGGGTGAAGCTCTTTCATCTGGTCAGACATTTAGGCTGAAAGTCTTGGTTTGGGGTCTCCTATTTTCCCCTTCCAGAGTTCATAGTCGTCGGGGAGGCTGCAGATCCAGTTCTTCTCCGTGTGGCACAGGGACGAGCTGATCCACCAGTCATCGAGGTACCCGCAGGGCCCCACACCCCTCACCTCAAACCTGCAAATGCCAATGGGACCAGAGTGAGAAAGGGAAAAGGAAAAGAAGAAAACTCCCCCCAGAAATTAAGAAGAGCTTGGATTTCCTCTCTGGCAGAGAAGGGCTTTGGCTGGGGGGGTCTCCAATACTCTGATCAGGGTTGGGGGGCAGCGACCTCGGCCCATCCCAACCCCCCATGGAAAGCCAGGAGCTGCCTGGACACGGGGCAGGAGAAGGTGCCCATCCCAGGATGGGGCATCCCAGACTCCAGGAAATCCCTGGGGCCCACCCCGGGGCTCCAGCACGGACACAGGGACCCACCTGCCGTTCAAGGCCGTGCCATTGATCCACTCCCAGCCCTTATCCCTCATTCCCAGCCCGATCCAGTGGTTTGCTTCGCCTTTATAGCGCAGAAGGAAGGCCTGGAAGGCAAAGAAACATTGGCTTTGGCCAGTCTTGCCTTCCCCACCTTCTCTTTCCTTCCTGTGTCCACCCCCATCCAGGCCTGGGGCTTTTCCCAAGGGCTTGGCTCCCAGCTCCAGCACTGGCAGCACTTTGGGGCCAGCCTGGGGGGTTTGGGGCTGATTTATCCTCTTGGTTTCCCTGTGTTTCCCACCCCGGTGCTGCTGCAGAGGCTCAAGCCCAGTCCTCACCAGTTCAGCCCAGTCCTCACCAGTTCCTCCCAGTCCTCACCAGTTCCTCCCAGTCCTCACCAGTTCCTCCCAGTCCTCACCAGTTCCTCCCTCGTGCTTATGGTGGCCAGTGAAGCTCCCAGGGCCTCACAGTTTTCCCGGCCCGTGGTCCAGTTGCCCTCAGCCTCAGAAAAATAATAGCATTTTCCTTGGAAACCAGGCCAGGTGTCTGGGCACACGTGGGAGAATTCCAGCTCAGAGAACTGGCGTCTGACACCGAGAACTGAAACACAGAAAGCTGAGTCAGACACGTGGGCAGCCCTGAAAAGCAGCAAAATGGGATTGATTGCTTGGGGTTTTTTTTTTCCAGGAGCTGGAAGAGGGAAACTAGGGATGATTCTCTTGGGAAAATGTGTGACTGAGGGAGGAGCAGATGCCTGGAGCAAAGTGCAAAGGCTCCCACTTTGGGAGCCTCCCTGGATGCTGGGAATGTCGTGGGATCCTCCCACCTCCCAAAACCTGGCCCGAATCCTCCCCCTGGGGGTGCCTGGGTGGGATTCACCAGTCACTGCTCCAGCCAGGCTCAAGCTGAGGATCCCCAGGAACACACACAGAGCGAGGAGAACACACACCTTGGAGGATGTTCTCCGCTCTGACTCGGTTCTGTAGGACCCTGGGGCAGGAAAGAGCAGGGTGAGGATGGCCTGGCTCCTCTCCCCTCTGCTTTGCCCTCCTGTGCTGGACCCTCAGTCCATCCCCAGCCCCACCCAGGCCCATCCAGGGACCCCTCTGGGGGCTCAGGAGTCCTTCAAAGCCACTGATGTGTGTTTGACGGCCTGGAGACGGATCTTCAGCCTCCAGAGGTGAATTCCACAGCCTGGAGTTCAGTGCCTGGGCTGCTCCACACCCACCCAAAGGCTCCATCCCCATCCCACTGGTGCCCCCCCAGAGCAAGATGCTCTTCCCACACCCCGCCCTCCCTCGGAACATTTGAGGTTTTCCCAGCATTACCACATTTGGACTCTTTCTCTGGATCACTGCAGATGTTCAGTGTTTCTTCATGGCTTGAAGAATTTGGCTTTTGGGTTTCTTTCCCCATCCTTGCAGAGAAGCCTCAGGGCCCGGGGCTGACGTTCCCTGGGCTCTGTGGGGTGGATGCACTCGGCAGCCTGGGGTGGAAGGAGAGGAGAGGCTGAGGGGACCTGCAGGGAGCTGAGACCTCCTAGGCCACAGCCCAGCCAGCCACAACAGCCCCTGTGGGGCTGGCACTGACTCACAGCGTTATCTTGGTGCACCATCTGGGAGGGCTGAACACACATCTGGGAGAGGAGGTGGCACAAAAGGACAGAGGGAGGGGAAAAGATAAGGGTGGGAAAGATTAAAGAGGAAAAAAACAACCACAACAAATTTAGCAGAAAGGAAAGAGAAAGACAAGTTTAAAGGCACTTGAACTATCAAATAAATAAGTCATTGAGACCTCACAGGTCAAAGGCAGTTGAAGTGTTTGCAGGGGACAGGAGCCCCTTCAGGGCTCAGAAGAGGCACCAAGGGCTCGGAGCAGAGTTTGTGCTTTGGGGGCCCTTTTGCAAAAACACACAGGGTGGAAAGCAGCCTGTGACAGTTCACAGCACCTGTTCTGCTCGGGTTTTCTCTGTTGAGCTTGTTTTGCTCACAGGAATCCCCGTGCTGGTTCCCCCCCCTCCCCGTGCCCACTGTTGCACGAGCACGACCTGGTTCCCTGCACCCCGAAACAACAGGGGCAGCAGCTTTTGGTCCTCTGGGGTCTTGTGTAAGTTATTATCAGCACCAAATGGACCAATTGAAGCTCATCAGGAACATGACCTGATAAAACAGCAATATTTCATTGCAAGGTGAGCTCTGAAAGCTGCAAAGGGGCAGGTTGGTTTGTGGGTAAATGGATGTGAAAAAAGCACAAAGCGATTCCCTCAGAGGGGATTTGCAGGAGGAAAGCTCAAGGAGTGCTCAGATAACAGCATTTCCAGAGCAGTGAGAGGGTTAAATTGGGAGGAGAAAGAAACAAACACAGGATGAGCCAGAAGGGGGTGGTGTTTCTGCATCCTGGGGGTTTCCAAAGTTGGACAGGATAAAGGCCAGACCTTGCCCAAGCTCTGAGCTGGATCTGAGCCCGAAAGTGAGGGAGGGATCATTACAGGTGAATGCTTGTTATTTCAGAAACTAAACTATCAAGTGCCTGGACCTGCTTGATATGCCAGAAGCCCCAGTGCACAAGTTCAGCCCCCTCATTTCAATCCAAAATTTCAGTCCTACTTCTGCCCCACAATATTGACGGTACAAATTCAACAAATTCCCTTAAAAGGATCCACGAAGGTTCACATTGTAAGACCCCCCCGGTGCAGCCCGAGCTCCTGCCCAAGTTGAATCCCTCCCAAGCCCACCCTGGTTTCCAGCTGGTTCGCTCCAGCTCCCCCCAAAATCACTGTTCATCCCACTCAACTGAAACAAATTAAAGCCATTTTTATATCATTATTTGCCTCTTTTCACCACGATTTGCTCAATTCTCTTCCCGAGAAGCAACCCTGTCAGCAACAAGGGGCTGAATAAAACCCCAACAAAACCACTGCAGAAGCTCTTACGAGGCAGCAAAAATGACAAACCAGCCCAACCCCGCAGCAGACACTCAAACCAACCCCACGGCAGCAAAAGCCTCACTAAACTCAGCTGTAAAATTGAGAACTTTGGGGTTTATTCCCCCTTTCCCCTTCAACGTGCCACGTTTAATTAATCAGGTGGTCATTGCAGCCCCCCCAAAGACAAGACTCTGATGTGGGGGCTCAGCCCTGTCCCAGCCGTGGCTCACTGTGGGCAGGGAGCACCCACCACCCTGAGTTTGGCAGCCCAGGAGCTGCTCTGGAGTACTCACCTCGCAGGGCAGCTCTCGGAGACTGGGAGACCTTATGGTAGGGTTGGTTGAATAATAAATAGGGAAGGAGAGTCACCAACAGCTGGAGTTGATTTTCGCTGTTCTCCAGCAGCTTCTCAGTGTCTCCTACTTGGCATCAGGAACCGTTGCTTCCCATTGGCTGTCGTGGGCCCTCTGACGCTTCCCATTGGCTGCTGGGGGTTCTCCCACGCTTTCCATTGGCTATTTTTGACCCCCCCGCCCTGGCTCGCCGTGTAATGTTGAAAAACGGGAAATGCGTGAGTCGCGGGTCTGCCTGCCTTCCTCGGCCGCCACCGAGCTGGTCTGCCTGCCTTCCCCACCGCCACGGGCTTTATCTTTCCTCACCATTTTACTGTTTATTGCCTTCCCCGCCGTCTCGTGTGCCCCATCTAGCCCCGACAGCCTCACCCATTCCCCGGCTCCACCCGCGCACGTTCCATCGCGGCTCTCGGAGCCTTGGAGCTCCCGGGGGTGAGGTGGGGCTGAGCCCCTTCCCAGTGCTCCCAGTGTGCCCAGTCACCCCCCAGCACCCCAGGGAGGGCTTCGGGGGGACACAGCACACAAGGGCTGCTGGGGGGTCCCACCTCACTTCTGTTTGTTCTATTCTTCCCAAGCTGGGCAAAACAGATTTTTTGATTTTCTACCCGAACTCTGTCCCCCTGGTGCCCCCCAGGAGCGGCTCTACCCCCCCCAGAACGGGACCGTGTCCTGACCGATGGAGCTGAGAGGGACGAGGGGGTGTCAGACAAGTGGGGAAAAAAAACCCTAAATGACCAGGGGGAGTCAGCTCCTCCTGCCCTGCCTGGTTCTGACACTCCCATGGCTCCAGCCTTTTTGCCACCCCCACTCCCCTGGGAGATGCTTCTTGGGGAAGCAACACCAAATATCACCTGTCACGTTTTAGTCTCACCCCCTAAAAACCTCAATCAGAGGCTTTTTGAGTTGATTTAATAAATTAATTTGATTAATTTAATAATTTTCTGCCATTCGGCCCAACCCTGTGTGTGTTCCTGCACCTCCAGGTGAGCGCCCTCCTCCTCCTCCTGGCTGGGGACACCCAAACCCTTTCCCCAGGCACAGGGGAGGCTGCAGAATATAGAGATATGTTTAAAAAAAACCCCAAAGAAACATAAAAGGCCTGGTTGGTGCCATTTCCTGGGACCGGACGCGCGTTGGTCACGAGGTGAGAAGGTGTCCGAGGCTGGTGTCACTCTCGGGACACGCCAACGACCTCCAGAGCCACCATGGCTGGGGAAATGGGTCATGCCGATCTAAGAAATCCTGGGAATGGGCCTTCTCCAGCTGAGAAATGTCCTGGTGAGTGTATTTTGGGGGAAAAAAGGCTTATTTCAGGCCCTGGGAAGAGTTTTGGGTCCGTTACCTTTGGGGTCCCTTTGCTTCTCCATCCCCACGTTCAGGTTTCCAAGCTCATGGGGTGGCCTTTGAAATGGGGTCTGGGCTTGTCTGGAGCGGGACAGGGACAGGAGAGGCTGGAAAATCTCCAGAACTGGAACAGTTTTGTTTCCCAGACCCTTCACTGGGTGGCCAAAAGGGGATCCCAGGAAGCCCCAGGGGAGCCACCACCCCTGGGAGGGCAGGGAAGGGGCCGAGCCCCGTTCGGACCCCGGAGGTGTCGAGGGCTGGAGGGACCCGTGGCCACCAACTCCCAGCTGGAAACTGAGCCCCTTTGGGAGTTCCCAGGTCCTACCCTCTGTCACTGGGTCCTCGAGGCTGCTCCCGAGGCTGCTGCACCCCCTGAGCCCCCCAACCCCCCCAGGGGTGCTGCCCTGGCTCGAGCCCTGTCAGGGGGGATTTATGGCTTTGGAGGAAGCAAAGCAACCAGAAACTTCTGCTCGAACTCACAGCTCAGCAGAGGGTTTTTTTTTTATGCTCTTAACCCCCAATCTTCTTCATATTTTTTAAGCTTAAATGTGGCCTCTTCCAGCTCCTGCCCCATGCCCGTGGTGGCACCGAGTCCTCCTCACAGCCGGGGCTCTGGGGCACCTCGTCCTGCTGGTGCTGGTGGTGCTCCGAAATGTGAGTGGTGAGTAACCAGCTCTTATCTCCGTCTCACACCCCGGCCAGGAGAGGCCTGGGAGCGGAAATCTGGGTTTGTTGCAGCGGTTCAGGCCCTGGAGGGTTGGTGCAGACACAAGAGCCAAGAGCAAAACCCCCTCTGGGCACACCTGGAGCATCCCCACGAACGAGGGAGGAGGGCAAGACCCGTGGGCTTTGGACCAACTTCATTAACTGCGGGGAAAAACCCGCCTTGTCTCTGTGGGGTTTGTAATTTGGCTTCAACTTCTCACTTTGCTCTCAGTTTTTCAGGGCTCTCTAGAGCCAGGAACCAGACGGAGCGATGCATCTTCCCATCCCTGGTGTGGTACTTCTGCCAGCCCCAGGGGCAGAGCCCTCCAGGTGAGCCCCCTTCCCACCTGGCTCTGCTGGGAGAGGCTCAGGTGGGTCCTTGGGGGGCTCCTCCTGCAAGGAGACCCTGCACCGAGGGTTCTTTGGCAAAAAGGAGCATTTTTAAGGAAGAATTCCCTTTTCCGTGGGATTTTTGGCGGTCCCACCTCCCCAGAGGAGCATGGTCAGCCCAAGGGGGGATGTTTCTCACCACCCTTCCTGCACCCCAACTACCCACTGTGCCTGTATGGTCACCCAACTGAATCTTCTTCCTCCCATTCCTCCCCCTCCTCTTTCTCTTCGTCCTCCTCCACTTCCTGTTCCTCCTCCTCCTCCTCCTCCATGGTGGTAGAGCAGAAAAACCACAACGCTGGGAAATAACTCGAGGGTTTGGTGCCTTTCATTTGGGGGGTCAGAAAAGACCTTGCCCACCTTTGCGGTGTCTCATTCGTGGCCTTCCTCCTCCCCAGCCCCTGCTGGCTGCAAGCTGTGCCCCCAGGACTGGCAGCTCCGTGGGGAGAGATGCTACTGGCTCTCCAAGGAATCGGGGAACTGGACTCGGGGCAGGAAAAGCTGCGAAGATCAGGGCTCTGAGCTGGTGGTGCTCAAGAACGAGACAGAAATGGTAAACAGGGAGGAAAAGGCTTGGAAAGGACCCAGAAGTCCTGGGTTTTTAGGGGGGCAGGGGAGCAAAAGGCTCCCAGCAGCAGGAGGGTTTGGGGTTCAGAGCACGGGACACTCATGTCCCACGGATTTGGGGGGTTGGGTTTGTTCTGTGGCTTTGCACCCCACGGAACTCCCCGTGGAGAGATTTTTTTGGAGCAACTGGTGCCTTCCACGTCCCAGGAGAACGTCGAGAGTGTCACAGGCAGGCGCCCGTGGTCGGTGTGGGTCGGGTTGAGGTCACGGCAGAAGGAGTGGACGTGGGTGGACAACACCCCCTACAACCCCCACAGGTGAGTGTCCGAGGTCTGGGGGGGTAAAAAGCTGCTTTGGTCCATTTGAGACCCCGATCCACATCCACACATCGCTGGGGTCCATGCAAGGGTCTCTTATTCCTCTGGCAACACTCTGCAGACCAAGAGTCTGGGTCATGGGGCTCGTTGGGGTTGGTTATGGGGTATTTGGGGTCACAGGGCACGTTGGGGTTGGTTATGGGGCAATAAACCCTTTGTTGTGCAGGTTTGGGGTCCTGCGGGAGCTGGATGAAGGGTGTGGGACCCTGAAAGGCAAGAGCTTGGATGTTGATGTCTGTGCCAGTGACCACAAGTGGGTTTGCCAAAAAGCCCCTTTCCAGCTCTCCCCGCCCACGGCAGGAGACGTTGGGAAGCTGGATGATGCTTCCACCTGACACACTTGGGCAACGGACCCCATGTGGTATAACAAAATCATTTATTACAGTTCTTTCATGGTTTATCCACCCTGTTACAGCCGCAGTAAATTCCAGTCAGTAGCTTTTCTCTATATCCACTTTTTAGTTAAGCATTCTCTGCCCAGGAGAAAAATACTCCCAAGCAATTTCAGACACACACGGATACATCTCACCACGTCTGTATTCAGATTGCCAAGTTCCCCTTAAGTTTCTCCCAGAGTCACATAATCTCAGTACCTACACTTAAGTGTTATTTTTATGCTTTTACATTACTATAGATGACAATAAGCCAAGTGGCTCCATCCCTGCTTTCCTTTGCAACCAAACTCTCCTAAAATAAACACACATATTCCAATACCCGTCCCTTCAGTGTCTTCACTCTAAACCCACCCCACGGGAGCCAAGAGTGACGGGTCAAACAGCCAAATAGTCCCGTCCTCAATGGGTGTCACCAATGGGTGGAAATAGTGGTTCTGTGAGGGCGACTCTGTGAGGGCAGTTCTGTGAGGGCAATTCTGTGAGGGCAGTTCTGTGAGAGCAACTGTGAGGGTAACTCTGTGAGGGAGGTTCTGTGAGGGCAGTTCTTTGAGGGTCATTCTGTGAGGGCGACTCCGTGAGGGTGATTCTGTGAGGGCGATTCTGTGGGGGCGAATCTGTGAGGGCAGTTCTGTGAGAGCGTTTTGCCATCTTGGCTCCCTCAGGGCTCCTTCAGCCACCGTGGCACCTGCGGACATTCCCTCGGACCTTTCCCCACCCGCACGGGGCGAGCGGCCCCCGCAGCTCCCGCCCCGACCAGGACACGAGGGACAGCGGTGGGGTCGTACAAACTTTAATATAAATGGGTAAAAAAGGAGAAGAGAGAGAAGCAGAGCGGCAGCACTGATACAGTGACTCTGCTGAGGCCACAATCAGGACATTGTACATTCACATTCACAGTTTCATATAGCTTTCAGCAATGTAAAAATACTTCACATGTGCACATTCAAGCACTACAGTGCTTGAATATAGTGCATACAGTGTTAGCATAAAGTAAATATAACTAGAGGATGAGGAAGACTTCTGGAGAAAGAAACCCCTAGTCCACGAAGGCACAAATCCACTTCC
>NW_021938537.1:0-23175 GCF_001715985.3 Manacus vitellinus | reverse complement strand
GGGCCGGGGCCGCCGGCGGTGTCCGATCCCGGCAGGAAGCGGGGAGGGCCCCGGGGAGCGGCGGCGGCGGGCGGGGCCCTGGGGGAGCCGCCCCGAGGGGTCCCCGCCGCCCGGGGCACTGAAGGAGCCGCCCCGGGACGGGCCCTGGCGGGGGTCGCCAGAGAGGGGGGCGAGCTCGGAACAGAATCAGCTCCGGAGAATAAACCGAGGGAAACCAAAGGGCCGCGCCGGGGGAGTCTCCGCCGCCCCGGAGCTGAAAGAGCTGCCCCGCGGGACGAGCGAGGAGGGGCGGCGGGGAAACAGTCGCCCGGGGTGTGGCGAGGGAGGCGGGAATGGGATAAAAGAGAGAGAATAGAGGGAGAAATCGCTTTGTTACCCCCGCCCCAACTCCCTTTTGTATACAGATAAAAGCAGGGATCAACATGTGCTTCCCTTCCCCCTTTTCCCCTCAGGGGATGAGAAAACAAAAGAGAAAACCTTGGGAAAGAGGGGGAAAGCCAACTCTGCAAAACTATCTCCTCTGAGATAAGTTGTGCTGCCAAAGGAAATGCTGGCTCCATTGGTGCCCCAGAGTCGGCAGAGCCCCCACCCTGCCCACTCACACACTTCAGCTCAACATTGGGGTTTTCCCTCCCTGGCACTGCCCAGTCCAGCCCCTCCCTGGTCCCCCCATCTCCCTGCCCCTGCCCCAGCCCAGCAGAGCAGCACACTCAGGTCTGGCCCTGCAGCAGGACATGGAGGCCATGGAGCTCAGGGACAGGCCCTCTGGGGCTGCAATGCTCAGCACATCATCAGCTCAGGCAGCTCCTGCAGCCCCAGGGCCAGCCCCGCTCCCCAGCACAGCAGCAGAGAATCGGCCCCGGGCTCCTCAGGCCCCATTTGCCATCTCCAGGGGCACTGGCCACCACCAGCACCAGCTGGAGCAGCCTCAGCCCCTCAGCCCCCACAGTGGGACCCTGAGGGCAGCACACGGACTCCAGGGAGAAACCAGCAAGGCAAGGACCCTCTGGAGAGTCTGCTCCTTGGCCTTCTTCTTGAGAGCCCTGGAGAAGAAGAGCTGAGGCTTCAGGCTGTGCCCGGAGCAAATGGAGCCCCTTGTGTGGTGGAAAGAGTGCAGTGGAGCCCAGCTCATGCCAGCAGTGCCATGGCCACAGGACTGACCCAGCCCAGCCCAGGGACCAAGGCCCAGAGCACTGAGGCCTCAGCCGAGGCCCAGAAGGGGAGGGTGGCAGGAGAAAAAGAGCAGCTCTCAACAGGCCAAATGCTGCTGCTCCCTGGCACTGCTGCTGGGCTGGGACTCTGTTTCCCTGCCCCTCTTCACACAGGCACTGCCCTGCCAGACTCATCAGAGGTCTCAGAAGATTGAACTCTCAAAAACAAGTCACTGAAGGATCCTTGACTTTGTTTCAATGCATTCCTCATTTACCCAGGCTCTGGGTCAAATTCAGGATGTAGACAGTGAACCAGACATGGGATGAATAATCAATATTCACTGTACACAACTTTATCCCAGGAGAAAAAACACATGAAAACCCTAACCCAGCACCACAAAAAACTGAGCAGGCAGGCTGGAACAAGGAGTCCCATTCTGAATGCTATGGAAGAGAAAACAGGCCAGTTGTGCCTTCAGAAAAGTATCCAGTCATCATTTTCCTCAGGGCATCCTTGAAGAAAAAGATTTCTTAAGAGAGATACCAGAGTTTGGCAGCAGGCTGTCCTTCTTAGCTTGGAAAATCTCTGCTAACTTACCTAACAATGGTACAAACCCCCCACATTAATGTTGTCAAACAGCTGCATCTGTAGGATTCATGTTCCAGCATTGCCTAATGCACAATTATCACATCTCTTTTTAAAATTAAAGGGGAGGGAAAAAATAAGTATGGGGTGAGGGGAGACTCTCCACCCCAGTCATCCATCAAGTGTACATCCTGGCCACTGCTCCCAAGAAATTAAATATATGCTAAAAAGATATAAAAAGACATCAAATGCTTTGAGAAATAAAAGTGCTTCAGAACTAGATTTTAATATTGTCATGTGGGTTTTTGCCAGATTATAAAGTTGACTGAAATGCCAGGATACTGCATTTTGGAAGCGGCAGCTCACATATTGCCTTGTATTAGTGGCTGAAGTGTATTGCTGATTCCAAAGCTAGACTATCATCATCTGTGGGGGAGAGTAGATAAATAAATAAATAAAAACTGGCATTCCCTACCAACCCTGCTGCCTTGAAGCACTCTTTTCAAGTGCGGCCTCCACAGGAAACAAAGTTAAGACCACTTTCTTTTGATTATAGTGCTTTCCCCAGGCAGGAATTTTTATTTCAGTTAGAATCTTTGAACCATTACATTTTCAGTGATGCATTTTTATATTTACAGTTGACATCTTCATAGAAGATTGAAAGCTTTGAGCAACAGCTCTAAAGCATGAAGGTTGCCTGCAGGAAATACTTAAATTATTTTACACCCAAATGGAGCCTGTTGTTTTTAGCTAAAATTTATTAAACCTTAAATCAATGACCTTTCTTTTACTGAAAGCCTTCCCTTTGGAAAACTAACTTTCCCAAGAAACATATTTGGGTGAATAAATGCCAAAGAAAGGGCTATTGAAATCTAAACATTTTCTCCATTTATAGCTTGTGACCATTTAGTTCCTAAATTCCCGACTGCTACCTAATGTACAGAACAGTGGTGCCTTGGGTGAATCACATATCATTGATTTCAGAGTGTCACAGGGATCTCATTGACAGGAATCAATTAGAATCCAAAATCAATCAAATATGATGTGCACTATCACTCATCGAATTTGAATATCACAAAATAAATTGTAAGCATGTGAAAGAACCTAGAAATAAATTTTGAAAAGGTACAAAAATAAAAATCTGTAAACTTTGAGAAGATAATAGTGCATCTGAGCATGTTTCATGCCTGCTGGGGTAAGTTAATGGTGAATCACACCTTCCCAGCACAGGCTGAGATATATTCTTTTTGGAACATGAAAATACCCAGGGACTGAAGGCAGAGGACACACCAGTCAATGATCCAGCATTATTTTATGAACAGCCTGTTACACACCCAATATCAAACATGCTGCCAGGATATTACAAAATGCACAAGGATGTGACACTCTGAAAAACTGCACATTGTAAGTGAGCCACTGCACTTCAGGGAGAAAGAAAGGAGAGAATTCCTGAATCTCTACCAAAAGCATGAATACATGTGGCCACTTACCCAAAGAGCTGTTCTTGTTGCTGAGGACTCCTCTCTGAACACCTTCACCTGTAATTCTGTCAAGGTAATAAATCCTTCCACTCATCACAGCACACTCAAAAGCACCCTGCTATTTAATGTCAATGGAAAAATGGCCCAAAGTGTCTAAAACATTTCCTTTTGCTCATGTAAAAGTGCTGGCATTTTACTTCCTTCCTGATAAGCCAGTGCCAATGGACCTGATTGTTCTTTTCTTATTCAAAGCATATCAGTAGTTCCAAAGCACTCTCCATCTTATCAGGTGTCTGAACAGCACAGTTACTGAAAACAGTTTGTCCTGCTCCTCTCTCCTTCTGCCAGGCTATCAGATAAACCCAACTAACTCTGTATTTACACACAATCAAACATAAGCTGTGTCTTCAACACACTGTAGCCTGTTTCTGGCATGTTACAGGTTTGCTGCTTGACATTAGTTGTACCCAAAACAGCAGCAGTGAATTAGCTTAGAACAAAAATATAGTCACTCCATAGCACAGAACACAAAAGGGACACAGGATAGGAAAAAAAAAGAGAAACATTTTGTGAAGTAAGAATGATCACTCTTATCTTAGTAGTTCATAGGTATTTATCTGGTGCTACTTGAAAAAGAACCTGGAAACAGTAGGGTTCAAATGCATTCAAAACAGACCTGACACAGGTTTTTCTCAAGAGTAGAAAAACAATTTCTTTTTTTGTTTATTTTATTCTCCTGTCCTCTAGGAACTGTCTCTGATTTGCAAAGGGTGAGAAAGTGAAAGAAAGGAAAATGGTTACAGTGCCTGAAAGCATTTAAATACCTTTACTGTTTTTGTCAGTAACAAGACTGATTTTCATGATCCAACCTTCATTTGGCACTAAAATACCCCCACAAAAACCAACCAAAAAAAACACTCTCCCCCAAACAAGCCTCTTGGCAACTCTCCTTTTCATTGTATCTCAGATACAGAATTTTCAGTGCTGACTACTGAGGAATAACACAAGATCAATTCCTTCAGAAGGGCCAGGGCTTTGAAGATTTTGCTTCCTGCCCAGCCCTAGGGAATAGGCACAGCATCTCCCTTCCTTCTTCTCAGGATGACAGGATATCCTCGGGATGAACCCAGTGTTGGAAGAGTTAAACATTAACCTGGCTGTGCCCTGGGCACTCTCAGCTGGCTAAATGAAAAGTTCTGGAACACAGGGAGAAATCCTGAGTTGCAGCTCTTTGATTAAGTACAGCCTTCTTTAGAAGTTGAAGCTCCAGCCCCTGAGTGGAGGATCCTTCCCACCACTTCTCCCACTGACAGTCCCCCTGAATAATAAAATATTAAACATAAAAGGACAGTGGCATTCATCCTCCACAAAGACAGGACCAAATCCTGCAGCCAATTTGATGACAGAAAAAAAATTAAAAGTAAATAAAGAATACAGAGAAAATTGCTTGATCCTTTGTTACATTTCCACTATGTGGAGAACTACACAAACTGCCAGTAGCAGAGTGCTTAGAGTACAAAAAGGAGTGTGATTTCACCATTTTGTTAAATATTGGTTTTACTAGATTTTCCTGTCTTGTATTTCTTTAAAAATATTCACATGTGAGAGTGTAAAAAGTGTTTCTTTCAAAAACAGCTCTAGAAACCAACCCAGAAATAGGGGGAGAGGGGTGAAAGAGCAGCAGTCACACGTACAAGAATGGTCTGAATAAATAAAGTCACCTCCTGCCCACCCATCCTGGCACCTGCTGGGAAGGAGTTTTGGAAATGCTTAGGAACAAGCTAGCACTACATTTTAGATATGACTTTTTCATCTCTACATCTCCAGGACTTTAAACTGTTTCATGTCTGTAAGGGGGGTACTTTTGAATTAGATGATCAATGGAGCATAGAGGCGTGAGAAAGGAATCATATTAGGATGTGAAACCAGCCAGAGTATGGTACAATGTAACTTCATGGCACAAGCTAATTGTAAGGTCCATTGTGCTTTTTAGCAAGTCAGCCTGATATCCCCTATTATCAGAGCTGAGTTCTTCCTTGGTTTTGCTACATATTGCAAGATAGATACATCTATCCTTGAAACACAATGGTAGAGGTCATACATAGGGGTGAGAAAGACGATGGTGAGAAGAAGATTCTGTGGGCAGGGGTCGCTGGCCCCTTGCCCTACAGCAGGGCATGCACAGACTGTTGCTATCAGGTGATGAACAGGCGGGGTTTGGCTGCCACTCAGGCATCACCTTATACTGGCCCTACATGGTGTAATGTGGAGCTGATAAAATGGGGTGTCAGGACTGCTGGGGTGAGCGATCCTCATCCTGCCATGGAGACTGTGTTGTTCCATGGGGACACCCGCTAACCACGGGCACCGACCAGCTGCTGCAGATCCTGACAGCCCTGGCCTGTCTGTGTGGGTAAGCACAGTTCGAGAGGAAGCAATTAAGAAAGCCACTGTTTTATATCCTTTTTTGATATCCTTGTAGTTCCCTTTTTACTAGTTAATACTGTATTAAAAGCCACTCGTAGTATTGTTTTAATATCCTTTAAATGTTCCTTTAATTCCCTTTCTACTAGTTAATACTGTAATAAAAGCCGTTCATAGTACTGTATGAATGCCAATTGATAAAGTAGCTTTTTCTATTCTTTTTTAGCTTTTGATTCTCTTTGCTAGTTTTTTATTCTCACTGCAATAAAAGATGTTTTGTACTGTTTGAATGTCTGTTGTACTTGTCTTTATTCCGGGCATGTATTCAAATGAACTAATACACAGGGGCACAGCTCTTTGGGGCAGGAGACGAGCAGCAGCCTTGCCAGGACTCGGGGCGGTGGCAGGTCTCCTTGGGCCAGGACTTGCCAGAGTTGCTGATTTGGGTGCAGCCCTGGCCAAAGGGCTGCCAGCAGCATTGGTGCCCTTGCCCACACCTTCCTTCTCGGTGTCAGCCCCCCTGTTTAGGATGGCCACCAGCCAGCACTTCTCCCAAGGAGGCCGTGCCAGCTTGTGTGGAAGGCCCCGTGCCCTTCCTGCTGCGACTGCGTCGGCGGCCGAGGGGGCTCCTTGTGCTGCCGTGAGCAGGCACAGGAGGGGAGTGTTTGCTCATTTCTTGAGCTGTTCCTACAGTTCAGGTCCAGCCAGATTAGATACTTCAGAGAGAAGATTCCCTCCAAGGTGGGGCAGGTTGGCGGGGCTGGGGGAGGCTCCAGGCCACGTGGCACTGTGTCCCAGGGCCCTTTGTGACACGCTGGGCATGGCCAGTGGGATGGAAGGGGGCAGGGTGTCCAAGGGCCCTTTATGACCCGTGGTGACAGAGGTGCTGCTGGTGACACGGCCACAGTGTCAACAGTGCTCCTCGGAGCAGGCGACGGGACAGGACGGGACAGAGCGGTGCTGTGCGGAGCCCCCGCGCAGCCAACTCGTGCCTTGCTGACCCGGAGATTTTGGAGGATTTTCTCGCTTTCAGGTGACCTCGAGGCATTTCCACAGGACTTGGAGACCCGGAGTTTCTCCGAGGTGTCTCTAATCCCTGTGGCAGGTGCCCTTGAGACCCTTTTGCAGGACTTGGAGACCCGGAGCTTCTCCGAGGTGTCTCCAATCCCTGCGGCAGGTGGCCTCAAGGCCATTCTGCAACTTAGGCCCGGAGTTTCTCCGAGGTTCTCTTTCTCTCTTGCAGGTGCCCTGGACACCAGACTGTGGCATGGCAGGGAGACGCTTCAGCCTGCTCAGGCTGTTCCGGAGGAAGAAGGAGGAGGAAAGCCCTGGAGCTGCTCCAGCACAGCAGCCTGAAGAGGTGCAGCAGGTGCAGCCCCCGCAGGAGGGTGAGTGCTGGAGCTGGACCACAGGGCTGGTGGCTGCAGTCCCCTTGACCTCATCCTGTCCCATCCCGTCTGGACATGCCCAGGGAAAGGGAGGGGGGCAGAGGGGCCAGGGCTGATCTCCTGGCAGCCATGCTCCATCCACTGGGCACCCTGGGGCTGGCCCTGCCTGCTCCTGGAGCCCAGGCCTGGGCTGTGTTCTCCGGCCTCTCCCGCACACCCTCAACTCTGAGCGCGCTCGCTCTTTGCCAGGTGCAGGCCAGGAGCGGACAGAAGAGCAGCTCCGTGCCCGTGGCCGCTTCCGCAGGGCAGCACAGGTACCTGCAGCCATCCCCGCCTGGGCTGGGCCTGCTCTCACTGCTCAGCCCAGCACCGCTGTCGCGGCCCTCCAGGGGACATCCCTCTCTTCCCTGCCCTTCTTTCTCCTGCAGACATTTATGAAATTCATGGGCAGTCGGCGTAGAAAGTCCAGGGTCACACCAGCTGATGTCGAGGCCCAGCCTGACACCATCCCGACCCAGCTGACAAGGCCTGATGTCAGCACCGCGTCGACTGCTGTCCCAGCACAGTGTGACACCACAACCAGTGATCACACAACCCACTGGGACACCACGTCCACCGATGATGTGTCACACTGTGACTCTGTGCTGCCTGGTCTCACGGAGGAGGCCGACGCCACAACGACGGAGGGCGTGGCGAGCACTGAGGCCGCGCCTGTTCAGCGCCTGGCCGATACCCCCAGCCTGGACTTTCTTGAGGAGAGAGCTGTCTCTGCTGAAGTAAGCAGCCTGTGGCCCCCCAAGCTGGGTGCGCTGGGCCCCCTCAGCCTTTGAGGCTGGCACAGTGTGCTGGGAAGGGAAGCATTTCTCGGGGGAAGCTGGGCAAGTTGCTCACACTGGCAGCTCTCCACCTCTCCCCTGTGCATCCTCCAGGCCAGACTGTGGGACCTGGGGACCTGGGGCTGCCCAAGGCATCTCCAGTCCCTGGGGCAGCTGCCCTCGAGGCCAGACAGTGGGACTGGATGAGGCGAGGCATTTCCCAGGCTTCTCTCTTGCAGCTGCCTTGAAGGCAGGACTGCAGGACTTGAGGAGCCAAAGCTTTTCCATGGCATCTCTACTGCAGGTGTCCATAACACCAGATGGAGACATGCAGCAGAGACCTCCCACGGTGCCCAAGCTGGCCTGGGTGAAGGAGGAGGAGAAGGAGGAAAGCCCTGGGGCTGCTCCAACACAGCAGCCTGAAGAGGTGCAGCAGGTGCAGCCCCCGCAGGAGGGTGAGTGCTGGAGCTGGGTCACAGGGCTGGTGGCTGCAGCTCCCTTGGCCTCATCCTGTCCCATCCCATATGGACATGCCCAGGGAAAGGGAGGGGGGCAGAGGGGCCGGGGCTGATCTCCTGGCAACCGTGCTCCATCCACTGGGCATCCCGGGGCTGGCCCTGCCTGCTCCTGGAGCCCAGGCCTGGGCTGTGTTCTCCGGCCTCTCCCGCACACCCTCAGCTCTGAGCGCGCTCGCTCTTTGCCAGATGCAGGCCAGGAGCGGACAGAAGAGCAGCTCCGTGCCCGTGGCCGCTTCCGCAGGGCAGCACAGGTACCTGCAGCCATCCCCGCCTGGGCTGGGCCTGCTCTCACTGCTCAGCCCAGCACCGCTGTCCCGGCCCTCCAGGGGACATCCCTCTCTCTTCCTTGCCTTTCTCCTGTAGCTGGTTTGCAGATTCATCAGGGGCATTTGGCATGAAGAGGCCACTTTCATGGCCACTGGGGACACGGCAAACTCAGACCTCTTCAATGCCCAGACCAGCGCTGCCCTGCTGGATTTGCTTGTGGAGAACGGTGTCTACAAAGCGAAGCAAGTAAGCAGCCTGTGGCCAGGGCTCCAGTCCCTCAGGGATGCTGTGGCCCCTCACATCAGCTGCTCTGGGTCCCCTCAGCCTTTGAGACCAGCAGAGTGTGGTGGCAAGGGGAGCACTTCTTGGGGGAAGCTGGGCAAGTTGCTGGCTCTGGCAGCTCTCCAACTGTCCCCCGTGTCCCCTCCAGGTGCCGGCCATAGTCAGGTGCATCCATCAGTGGCTCACGTCCAATGTGTCTGCTGAGCACAGGCTGGACAAGACTCTTGTCCTGCTGACCGAGGCACACCCCACGGATGTTGCAGTGACCCTGCTGCGCTCTGCCCCAGCCTGTGACAGGTATGGGGCCCACCTGCCTTGAGGGCTCACCTGCCTTTAGACCCCATCCCCCTGGACAGCCTGTCCCAAATGGTGTGCCAGAGACATGGAGACTTCCCGGACACTCCAGCTCCTCTCTTTGCCAGCTTTGGCATGTCAGCCTCCAATCCTGAGGCCAGCCTGCCTCCCTGCCCCACAAGGCACCGTGGCTTTGTCACCTGGGCCCCGCAGCTGCCCAGGCCACAGCGCTGTGTCCCAGACCCCCCTGAGCCAGAGTTGTGACTCCACAGAGCTGCTCGCACCATGTGGAAGACGCTCATCTCCTCCAGACGGACTAAGGAGCCGGTGCTGCAGATCCTCTTCCATGTGCTGGAATACTGGCCAGCGCACAGGAGACGCACCTCTGATGGGGATGAGAGGGATGTCTTTGCCCTGGCTGTGAGTTTCTTGAGCTGACCTCTGCTCGCCCCCAGGTTGCCTCTGGGATACCTTTCCATCCTCCCTCACCACTGCTTCTCCCTGCCCCAGGCACTGGGCTGCAAGCCTGGCTTAGGGGCAGGTTCAGGGGCAGCAGGCCGGGGGATCCCCCTGTGTCTCCTCTGGCCTGTCCCTGCCACGCTTGGGCCCTGCCACATGGACATCTGGGCCCTGAGAGCTGTCTCTGGGTGCTTTGTCTTTGGCAGGCAACTGTGGCACTCTGGGAGATCCTCCAGCTGTCCCACTCCTGGTGCCCAGGGGGAGTGAAGAACAATTCCCCCCGCCTCCTTCTGACTCTGCTCTTCCAAGTTTTCATCAGCACAGAGGAGATGTCAGAGGAGGTCGAGACCTTCTGGAGGCGATGCCGGGAGCAGCGCAGCCTTCCCCCCAACCCCAACAGGTGCTCCATCCCAGTCCCCTCTCCCTGCCACGCCCTCGGGGCTGGGGCCAGGGCTCTGTGCCTGACCTGGGCTGTGCTCTGCACACAGGTTTGCAGTGCAGACCGTTAAAGCCCTGCTGCGCCAGCTGCTGGATGAGGACGTGCTGATGGCGATCGGTCGCAAGTGTGGCTGGGACATGCTCCTCAAGGCTGACACCCACCACTATGCAGTGGGTCTGCTGGCCAGGTGAGAGCCCTTTCTCCCCACTGCCCCTGTCATTTCTGCCCTGTGCACAGGCCCCCCCACACAGTGCCCGTGTGCTGGGCCAGAGGGCCTTGGCAGCCAGGGATGGCTGAGCAGAGTGGAAAAGGCGGAGAGGGGCGGCTGCACAGGAGGACCCACCTCCCAAAGTGCCCACGTCCTCTCCTGGGCTGGTGGCCAAAGACCAGGCCTGTGTGAGTCAGTCCCAGGAGAGCTTTGCCCACCTGGCTCAGGGTCTCTGGCACCTTTATTCCCCCTTGCAGGGAGCTGTGCCGTTTCTCCCGCTCCTTCTGCCGCAGCATCGCCGTCAGCCTGCTCCCGCGGCTCAGCAGGGGAGAGCCCCTGTGGGAACTGCCTGCCCTGGCGTTCCTGGTGGAGGTGAGCCTGATGGCGAGCGCTGCCTGGCCCAGCTGCCTCCCCCTCTCTGCCCTCTCACAGCCGCAGCCGCCCGGGACGGTGCCTGCACCCTGTGCTGCTGCCTGGGCCCAGCCCCGGGCGGGTCTGGGCTCCTGCCGGCCGGGCACCCCGTCACTGCTCCCTGCCTTTCAGGTCCTGCACTGCCTGAACCCCAGACAATGTGGGCCCAGCGTCCTGCAGATCATTTCCAGGCACCTGCGCAGGCAGTGCCCGGAGAGGCGTCGCCTGGCGCTCCGAGGCCTGCTGGTGCTCAGCAAGGCTCCCTCAATGGTGAGCAGGGGGCAGGGGCTGAAGCCGGGCCGGCAGCGTGCGGCTGTGCAAGGCAGTAGCTTGGCCTTGGCTGGCCTTTGGCAGCTGTGGCAGCTGCTCCCAGCTCTCCTCCTCCCCGTTCAGCTGCCCGACTCCTTTGGGACGCACCTTTGGCCTCTGGGCCCCGCGGCAGCAGCGTGGGGCTGCACCACAGCATTGTGTTCCACACAGGCTAAGAGCATCCGGAGCCTGAATGAAAGCCTCCTGGAGCTACTGCAGGATGCAGACACAGACACAGTTCAGATGACTCTCTCTGTGTTCATCAATGTGCTGGGCTTGAAAGTCATCGAAATATCCAGCCCAATAGCCCTGAAGTTGCTTGAGGTGCTGCGGCCACTCTTTGACAACGTAAGGCTCTGTGCCCCTCATCGTGGGCACTGAGTACTGCCAGGAAACTTTGGGCCCAGTGTCTTTTCAGGCCTGTGCCCCGGTGGGCCTGGAGAAGCCAGTGCTGAGGTCTTTTCCTCTTCCTTTGCACCAGGAGCACAGCCAGCTGCAGCAGCTCTCCATGCTCCTCTTCCGGGAGCTGATGGAGGCGACAGAGAGGAGCAAGAGCCTAAAGCCACACGTGTACCTGAGTCTGGTGCCATTCTACTTCAACTGGCACAATGAGAACCAGCGTGTGGCAGAGGTGAGAACTCGTGGGCTCTGGTGTCCCCATGGCAGGAGGCTGCTGTGCCTCCTGCCCTGTCCCATGGTCGCCTGTAGCCTCCTCCTGGCCTTGGGGCAGGGATGCAGGTGCTGTGCCCTGGGCTGCGGTGCCATGGCCCGCTCTCTGTTGCTGTGCAGGCCTCTCGGAGAGCACTGTTTGGTGCAGCCAAGTTCCTGCAGTGGAGGGCTCTTGAGCAGTTGGTGACCATGGAGCAACCATGGAGGTTTCCTGAGTGCCTGGTAAGGACGGCCCCAAAGCCCCAGCCCCTGGCTCCCCTGGAGCACCCAGCCCTCTGCTCCCCCCAAACCCGGCCCCAGCGGCTGCTGGCCAGGCCTCAGGGCTCTGCGGGCAGGGGAGCCCCGTGCTGGGGGCAGGGAGCGCCCGGCCAAGGGGCAGAGCCTGAGCCGAGCCTTCCCTCCGTGCCCTGGCGCTCTTTGCAGCTGGAAAAGGACAGGAGCCGAGTGGGCCAGTACGTGCGCCAGGCCCTGCCGTTCCTGGAGAGCCCAGAGGAGCCCCTGCGAAAGCTGGCCATCAAGTTTCTGGGTGAGCCACAAGGCCGGGGTCCCTCCCCGCCCCGCTGCAGCTCGGCCCCAGCCCCGGCTGCTGCAGCGGCAGCAGGATGCGGCCCAGGGCATGTGGAGCCCCGAGTGGCCTGGTGCCTGCTGCCGCCCTGTGCCAGCCCAGCCCTGGGGCGTCCCCATGCGGGAAGGCCCCGGGCTCAGCCCTGCCAGGGCAGGAGGCCGTGTGGCCGGGCTGGCAGCGCCGCTGCGGGGGACCTGTGCCTCTGGGGCCTGACAGGCTCTGTGTTCCCAGGGATCGCCGCCAGGTCCATGAAGCAGGAGCAGCCAGAGCTGCAGCTCATCTGCCAGGGTGAGCGAGGGCACCTTCCAGCTGATCCCCTTGGGCCCTGCTCCCTCCTGGCCATGGCAAGAGCTGGCTGGGATGGCCCTGGCAGGAGGGGCTCCTCGCGTCCCCACACCCCTGGCCTCTCACCTTGGCTCTCTTCCTTTCTCTTTCAGCCCTTCAAGGCATCACTGATGACAGCCCTGCCGTCTCAGACCTGGCCCTTCAAACGCTTCACATCATCAGAGCTGTACGGAGAACTTCATTCTTCCCATTCTGGTAGTCTCCGTTGCTGCCTCTTCCAGCCTGTAGAGACATGACAGAAGACATCAGACTCGCCATGGCAGGCCTGGCAATTCAACACTGCTACATGCCAAGAGCAGTACAGATGGCTCCCTACTGCAGATTCCAGCAGCTCCAAGACTGGCTGTGCAGGGCATGGAAGACCTGGCCTTTTCCACAGGGCAGTGTCTGCCTGTGCTGCTGCAGCTCTGTGGGGAACTGATGCAGGAAGCTCCATCTCCTGGGGCCACCTGAGCCTGTGGGGAAGATGCCTCTTCCCTGCAAGCACCTCCTTTGAGCCCAGCATGGGAACATGACCAACATGTTATCACGCGCAGAGGCCCAGGAGCTTTTTTTCTGTGCCCAGTGTGCACAGGGCCTTGGGGAAGAGGGGAAAAGGGCTCCCCGTGCTCAGCAACACTTGCCCCGCTGTGCAGCGTGCCAGCAAAAGACCAGCAGGGGAGGGGGCGCTGGGAGGCCAGGAAGGGGTGAGGTGCTGTGGAGGCCCTGATGGGACAAGGGAGCAGGAAGCCTTGAGGGGAATCTGTGAGGGGGTGGGTGGCAGAAGGCTGTGATGGGACATACTGGGAGCAGGCCCCGAGGGGCAGGGTGGAGGGAAAAGCCCCCAGGACTTGGGGGGCAGAGGCCATAAGCAGCCCCCAGGCAGCCACCTCCTTCCCTGCCAGCCGGCTGCTCTGGTGCTTTCCCGAGGCATTCCCAGCCCTGTGGCAGAAGCCCTGGAGGCCAGGCCTCAGCAGCAGGGTGGGCACACCCCCAAGGGGGCCAGGCTGGCCTGGCTGGGGACAAGGAGGGCAAGGGGTCCCTGCCAGGGCACGTCTGCCGGGTGATGCCAGCGAGGGGCAGTGGCACAGGCAGGGCTGGTGGCCAGCCCGGGCCCCCGCGGCTGCCCAGGCCAAGGGGCTGTGGCCAACACCCCCCTGAGCCAGAGCTCTGGGCCCACAGAGCTGCTGCCACCACGGGCAGGGCGCTGGGCTCCTCGGGCAGGCCTGTGCACTCGCTGCTGCCCAAGCGGCTCCGCCCCACAGACAACAGCACCAGAGGCTGCCCAGGAGCAGCAGCACCCACAACGCCTGGGCCTCCTCACCCAGGCACCCACACCCGCCAGGGCACCAAAAATGGGCAGACTGTGGGCACAGTTGCACCCGCTTTGGCAAAAGGCTTCAGGGCAAGTGGCCACCACAGCTTTCCAGTGACTCCCCAGCCTCACAGCAACCCTTGGCACCTCCAGCTGCAGCCTGACATCCTGACTGACTTCAATGGCCCTGCTTGAGGTTGGACACGCCTTCCACACTCAGGTGTCCCCAGCCAGTGCCACTGGTGCCATCCTTAGAGACTCTGCTGGGACACCAGCCTCGGGCTGCAGCTGCTCAACCTCTCCTCCACGCAGGCACCTTCAAAACACGGGCATGGGCTTCTAAACTCTACGTCCAGCACTTGAGGGCAACAAAGGAAGAAGCAGTAGAAGTTGAAGCAAAGCAGGGCCTCGTGTGGTGGAGCTTCAGGGATGGAGGGAAGTAAGCACTGTGGTGTCTGCTGAAGAGATGGCCCAGTTCACCAGCTCACACTTTGCTGCTGGACGTTCCTCCTTTGGTCCTGCTGGAGCCCATTCCCTACCAGTGCATGGCCCTGCCTTGTTCCTGGATCCAATCTCCAGGACCCCTGGCAACAAGTGGGCCCTGTGTCCACCTGAGAGCAGAAACTGGCAGAATGTCTCTGCTTCCAGCACTTCTCTTGGCTGCTCCTTCAGGCGGGTGGCACCTTCATGGGAGACACAGAACAGCTTCTCATCCCAGACTTCTCCCTGTCCCCTGCACTTCCCCAATGGACTGGACATCAGCTGCTGGCCACAGCTGAGCACACAGACATTGGAGTGTTGAACATGCGAGACTGGGCTGATTTTTTTTCCAGAAGGCAAGAAAACAAGCAAAAAGAACACAAGGAAGCTTGAGAGTCTCTCTGTCTAATCTACTTGTCCTCTGAAACTCAGCAGCTGATGGTGGCTTTGTGCTGCTGCTAATCACTTCCACCCCAAAATCATGCCAGGAAGGAGCAACAGCTTCTGCCTTCTGACAGATGCCAAGTCTTGCCACCAATTGCTCCAGCTGCTGCTCACAACAGCCGCCTGCAAGAGGGCAGACCTCAGTGCCCCTTGGCTTTGGCTGCCCTCTGGCAGAGAAGTCCCCCAGGGGCACAGCTCTTTGGGGCAAGAGACGGGCAGCAGCCTTGCCAGGACTTGGGGCGGTGGCAGGTCTCCTTGGGCCAGGACTTGCCAGAGGCTGTCCCTCAAGAATCCCGGGAGGAGGCAGGGAATGCTGAGCAGAGCAAGCCCTGCCCGGATGTCCCATCGGGAAGACACTGTTCTAGGGGGAATTCACTGGGTCTACTAACTCTTACTGACTGGCTTAATGACTCAGCCATGGTGTGTCCCTGTCACTCAGATGCCTTCTTGGCTGCACCTGACATTGTGATTCATGTGACCGACAATACCTTTAACATCCCTGTAAGTAATCCTTGTTATTTCAGTTGTATCACAGATCAAAACGTATCTACCCTCCATTGATCATTAATAATTCCAATGGGCAGAAGAGCTAAACTGAGGATCTCAGGGAAGCAGAAGGTGGGAGGATGAGGCAGGATACAGTGAATGAAGGAAACTGTGAAATGCAGAAATCCTCAGTGGGTGGCTGATTGCTTGGATCATCTCTGCAGCAATCCCGGCAGCTGCCGCAGCCACGGCTCCTGCTGCACTGGCCATTCAGTGCAGGCCATGCCTGCAGGGCCAGTGTGTGGGCACTGTGGCAGCATCAGGAGCAGGGGTTCAGAATCTGCCTGGTTTCAATATTCCAAGTCCTCAGGAAGTACATGGGACAAGCCCCAAGACAAGGAGCCCGGGTCCTGGCCCTCTTGGCCGTGAACTCTGCGTGTCCAAACAAAACAGGGGCAGAGGTGGGACCAAGCGGAGTCACTCTGCACCTGCCCTGAGTTCATGGGAATGCAAAGGGAGGATGGACCTTGGCTGAGTGCTTGGAGAGAGAGAAGGCTGTTTCTCCAAGTGGAAATGCACTTGAACCAGCCTGCATGACCAGCCTGTGTTTTTCTCTGGTGGCTGAACACAGCCAGCACATGAGGGGAGGGGAATGTGTGGGATCAGAGCACTGCTTTGGGGCCATGCTGGGAATTCTGGTGGACTAAAAGACAAACACTGAGCACTGTTCACAAGAGAAGAGGAATAAAACGGGACACAGAAAAGTGTCAGTGGACAAGTCCCAAAGTGGAACTCTGTGTGTGCAGCCTCATTTTCACGTTCAGCTCCCACAGGAGAGGAGGCAAAAAGTGGGGGTTGGGACCCCAAAACTGTTCGTGGGGGAAACTGGGGACTGAGGGGACAGTGGGAAAGTGGCAGGAACAGGGAGAAGGGTGGAAAGAGGGGGGTGGTCTGGTGGGTCCAACGGTCTCATGGGGGCCTGTTGGCACAGAGGGGTTGGCGTAGGAGGGTGGCCCCCTGAGCTCCCAACTTCCTGTGGGGTGCTGGGGGCTGCTGGATCCAATCTCAGCCTTGGATTATGACAACACTTTCAGTTTAGAGCAATTACAGAGGTGTGACTGAAACACTTTTGTCCCCCAGGTTTTAATGATGGCAAATCAGATCTATTGATTGAAAGGAATTTATTTAGGGTTCCAAATGATCAGACACTACATCTTCATCAGAATTTTTTACTGCACAAAATACACACTAAAACTACTCGTAGTACAGGATAAGATAGAATGGTGCTCAAGCAATTGTTGAAGTGATTCTACTAGACCTGGCAAAACCCAGTAATTCTTAATTAGAGGCAGATGGAACTCCAGTAGACCAACGCCCAGGGGGAGATCTCTGCTCTCAACCTCCAGGAGTGACCTTGGGGGGTCCCCAGCCAATGCAGAAATTTCCACACACACACCCCCAGGAAGGCTTCTGTTGGTGAAAGGGGACTGGCCCTTTCTGGTCAAAAGGGATGGACTGACAGTCACTGGACACCAGGGGTTGCCTCACCATCAAGGGCTTCATTCGGGGTGGAAGCAGTGGCCAAAGCTCTTCCCACAGTTGAGGCACTTGTAGGCTTCCCTTACTGGTGGGTCTGTTGGTGTCTGGTCAAGTTAGAGCTCTGGGTGAAGCTCTTCCCACACTCCCCACACTTGTAGGGCCTCTCCCCGGTGTGGATGCACTGGTGGGTGACGAGGTGGGAATTCTGGTTAAAGCCCTTCCCGCAGTCAGTGCAGCGGAAGGGCCTCTCATCCGTGTGCGTCCGCTCATGCCTGAGGAGATTCCAGCTGGTGTGAAACCTCTTCCCACAGTCCAAGCACTTGTAGGGCCGTTCCCCGGTGTGGATGAGCTGGTGGGAACAGAGGTTGGAGCTGTTCCTGAAGCTCTTCCCACACTCCTCACACGTGTAGGGACGTTCCCCACTGTGGATTCGCTTGTGTTGGATCAGGTGGGAGTTCCTGTTGAAGCTCTTGCGACACTCCCCACACGTGTAGGGACGTTCCCCAGTGTGGATGTGCTGGTGTCTGAGCAGGTCTGTGCTCCACCTAAAGCTCTTCCCACATTCCAAGCACTGGAAGGGCTTCTCTCTGCTGGGAGGCTGATCAGGGACCACCAGATCAGAGCTCCCCCTCAAGCTCTGGCCACCTTCCCGGCACAGGCTGGCTCTTTCCTCCTCAGAGCACCCTGGGATGGCTTTGGAGCCCCTCCTGCGGGGGGATCTCCGGCCCTTTTCCTCCCCGCTGCCTTCCTGCGCCGGGGAGCCCTTCAAAACGGCCTCTCCCACCAGGGTCTCACGGGGGGATTTGTCCTCCGGGCTCTCCGTCCTCAGCCCGGGGCCTGGGGCAGGAAGCAAGAAGGACAGGCAGGGGATTTGCCTCCGGCCCACAGGGAAGGCCAAGGACATCCCCCCAACTCCGGCCCCGGCAGGACGGCGGCGCCAGCGGGGTTGTCCTGCAGCCGGGGCCATGCTGGGCTGACAGAGCCAGCACAACACCCGCCCAAAGGGACACTGACTTCCTCCTCACCTGCCTGGGGGGCCCAAGGCATCTTCCTCTTCCTCGCAGCCTCCTCCTCCATCCGACCAAGCTTTGGGAAGGACAAATCCTGATGGGGGGAAAACAAGAGCTGAGCGCGTTGGCTTGGGGGTTCCTCCTGCCCAAGTCCATCTCTAGAACTCACCGGGCATCCTGTGTCCATAAAAACTTTCAAAACACCAAGATTCAGTCCAGAAAAACCCAAACCATCAAGATTCAGGTAAAAATCCCTCAGAAATAGGAAGAAGACCATCGCCACCCTAAACTGCAAAAAGTTGAAATTCAGCTAAAAAATAATCCAAAAAGTGAATATTTAGCCCCCAAAAAGGTGATGGGGACTGAATTTAACCCTCCAGCAGGAAAGGCGTTAGATTTCAAGCTCATCTTCAAGGGACACCCTGGCATTGGAGCCTGTGCTCTAATTAACCTCTCCTGTGCTGCCAAACAGCAGGAGCTGTATGGCCAAGGGACAAACTCTGTGATCCCTGTCAGTGTCCATGGCCCCTGTCAGTGTCCTTCAGGGAAATTGGGAGGAGGAAATGAAGAAACCAGTTTGGAACTAAACTGGTTTGAAAGTGGGAAAAACCTCCTTCCATGGAAATAAAACTTAGACAGATTTTCCTGGGCTGAACAAGCTCATTCAGGGATGAAGGACTGGGACTTCTTTGGACACTCGTGTTCATTCAGAGAGCCCCTGGAAACACTCTGCTGTTCACTCCCAGTGCCACCAGTGCCTGGGTCCTGTCTGCAGCAGCAGATTGCAGTGGGACAGGAGAAATGCTTTTCTGAGCCTCTGGGCTGGACACAGGCACAGCCTGACCCTGAACCCAAGGGAAACAAAGACAAATTCCATGGCTTTAGCTGGACCAAGGCTGGGGGGGTTTCCTGAGGGCAGCACTAACCAGACTTTTGTGTGTGTGTGAGACAGGCAGAAGCACAAATGCCTGCACAGCCCAGAGCAGTCAGTGTGGGGCTGTGCTTGCTGCTGCAGAGACCCCCAGGGAACAAACCCAGGCAATAGTTTGGGTTTATTCCTTGCTCTGTGTCAGTGGAATAGAATGTTCCACAGGAGCTCTGTCCCCCTCTGTGGCACCGGGTGGCTCGAAGCTGAAGAGGGGGGGGGGTCAAGTGCAAGTTCCCTTCTGAAGTGTGTGTCCCTAAGGAGGACACTTGCCTTGTTATTGCTTATTGTTTGTAATATCTTACAGATATATCATACAATAGCTAAGGATGGATTCTGTAGAATATGTGCCATAGATATGATACAGAATATATCTGATTGTTGCTTTATCTGTCTGTCCAGACAGATGTTGTGTATGCACAGAGATTGTATTTGAGGGATATGTTCCTCTCAATACCCTGTTGGTTCCACTCCCAAAGCCAGCAAATTCCTGAAGCTCCCCCTTCTGTGCCCTGCAGGTTTGGGCATATTTGCAAGAGCAGGGGAATCATTCCCTGCAGCCCCTTTGCACTGTAGGAAATGGGAGCCCTGTGCACATCCTGCTGCCTCCAGATTCCATTCTGGGTGTGGGAAGGACCCTGTGGGGAGCAAAGAAATGCCTGGTTCTGCAGGAGCTGCAGATGCTCAAGGGGCAGCAGGACCAAGTCAGGGGCCTGGGGGGCTTTGGGTTGTGGGAGGGTCCTGGGGGAGCTGGGGAGGGGCTTTGGGGATTGGGGGTACAAACCAGGACAGACCAGTGCAGATCAGGACAGACCAGTACCTCCTCACTGCTCCCAAAATCTCTCCTGGAGCTGGGCCACCTTGTCGTGAGAAACCTGAGCCCCCCCCCAGTGCCCTCCCAGTGCAGCCCAGTGCCCCCAGTACAGCCCACTGTGTTCCTGTCCCAGGGTGTGGGTGATCCCTCTCTGGGGGTTTGGAAGGGATTTGAGGGGGGGCTATGGAAGATTTGGGGGGATCTGGAGCTGGGGGAAATTTGAAGGGATCTGGAGGGGTTGGATGGGGATTGGGGGGGGGTTGGGGGTCTTTGGGTGTATTTGGGGAAGTTAAAACAGGTTTTGGGGGCATTGGGGCATCAAAGGGATCTGTGGGGGGAGAGGTTTAAAGGGAAAATGAAGGTTGGTGACATTTTGGGGGGTTAAAAGGGGCCTGAGGGGAGAGAAGGGGCTGCACCAACAGTAAGTGAGTCCTGAGAACCCCCTGGTTTCCCCAAGACCCTCTTGCTGTCCCCAGTTCCCCTCTTGACACCTCGAGACCCCCCTTGTGTCTCCAATGCCCCCAGGGCCTCCCCATGGCTCCAATTCCCCCCTTGACATCCCCAATTCCACTGTCCCCAAACCCCTCCCCACTGTCCCCAAGGCCCATCCCTGATGTCCCCAACCCTCCATCTCACCCCAGGAGACCCCCTTGGACCCTCTGACCACAAAAATGCCCCCCACCCCCGCTCACAGAAAGGCCAAGGGCATCTAGGGACACGTTGGGGACAGTCTGGGGGCTTTGTGTGGCACTTGGGGATTACTGGGGGATACTGGGACACACTGAGGGGAACTGAGGGACAGTGGGAGGGACTGGGGAGTTACTGGGAAATTACCAGGACACACGGGGAGACACTGGCAGGTTACTGGGCCATACTGGGGGTTACTGGGTGCTCACTGCAGGATCACTGGGCCATCCTGGGGGGCAGTGGGAGTTCACTGGGACACACTGGCTGGACACTGAAGGGGTCACTGGAAAGTCACTGGGATATACTGGGGTCTAGGGATCCCCTTACCCGGATGTGGTACTGTTTCTCCCCCCGGATTTTGGGGGCCATCCCTAGGACCCCTTCTTTTTGGGGCTGGGGGACCCCCTGGACCCACTGCTGGGCTTTAGGGGACCCCCAAAATGCTCTCAAACTCCCTGAAATCCCCCCCTCGACACATCAAAACCTTCTCAAGGTCCCCTCAAATGCCCTCAGAGACCTGATCCCTCCCCAGCACCCCCTAAACCCTCTCAGTGACCCGCAAAACCCACCTGGGACCCCCCAGTCTCCTTTAGGGATCCCCCAATCCCCTTCAGAGACCCTCTAAACCGTCTAAGACCCCGTAAACCCCCTAGAGACCCCAAAACTGCATAAAAGATCCAGCCAGGACCCCCAAACCTCCTCAGAGAACCCCCAACCCCACCTGGCACCCCCAAATCTCCTCAGAAACCAAAACCCCCTCAGAGACCCCCAAACCCCTTCAGGAACCTTCCACCACCTCCTGAGTCCCCTCAGGACACCGAACTCCCTCAGGGACCCCTCAAAACCTCCTCGGTTATCCCCGCACCCCCCCGCTAAACCCTCCCGAGCCCCCCGGGGGACTCACAGCGCTCAGAGCGAACCGCAGGCCCCGCCGCCATCACCGAGTCCCGGCTGCGCGCGCACCGCGCTCAGAGAACGCCGCCGCAGCCAATCAGCGCGCGGCCACGCCCCCGCAGCCCCGCCCCCGGCCCTGCCGCGTTGGCTGCCGGGAATCGGTGATGGCGGCGGGTCGGTCGGTGAGCTCTGAGTGCGGGCGGGGGGTGCGGGAGAGCGGGGTCTGGGGATCCCCTCGGGGGCTGCGGGGAGCGCGGCTGGGGGGGGAAAGGCTGGAGGGCTCGGGAGGGTTTAGCGCGGGGGGTTCGGAGGTTCGGAGGACCCTCTCGGGGGCCGCGGGGCCCGGAGGCCTCCCAAGAACCCGGAAGGGTGATTCGATTCCTGAGAAAGTCCCTCGGAAAAAAAAATCAAAACCACTCAACCAAAAAAAGAACCCTAAAAAAAGGCAAAGTGAGAAAAAGGTGAAGGAAAAGACTGCAAGGGCCAGGATGATTTTATTGCTTTGCTTCAGTTTTTCCTTGGTTTAGTCCTTCTCAGATTCTTTGCTCCCTTCCTTTACAGAAAGTTCTTCTGCTGTTCTGTGGTTTTATGGTCCCTTAGGGGCTTTTCGGCGTCCCTGAGGAGGTTTTCGGGGGTCCCTGAAGGGGTTTGGGAATCCCCGAGGGAGTTTTGGAGTCTCCGAGGGAATTGGGAGGTCCTGGGAGGCTTTGGGAAGGGTCTTTGAAGCAGCTTTGAAGGTTTCTAGGGGGATTTAAGGAGTCACAGACGGTTTTGAGGGTCTCTGAAGGATTTTTTGGGGTCCCAGAAAGGGCCTGGGGATCCCAGGTGGGTTTTGCAGGTCACTGAGAGGGTTTAGGGGGTCCTGGAGGGGGATGAGGTCTCTGAGAGGATTTGTGGGGTCTTTAAGGAGGTTTTGATGGGTCCAGAGGTGGATTTCTGAGGGGATTTCAGGGGTTTTGAGGGGATTTTATGGCGTCTCTGTGTCAGTGGACTGACCCCAGGGAAAGGGGATCCCAATTCCCCCCGAACCCCAGAGACCCCCAAAACTCAGCAGACAGAGACCCCACAGGGAGGGGGGCCCGGGGGTCCCCTAAATCTCAGCAGTGGGGTTTAGGGGGATCTCCCAGCCCTCAGGGGAGGGGTCCTGGGGGTGCCCCCCAAAATGCAGGGGGGACATGTAGCAGAACCAAGTAAGGGGATCCCAGTGCCCCCAGTATCACCCAGTGACCTCCCAGTGACCCTCAGTATGGCCCAGTAACCCCCTCAGTGACCAGCCAGTGTGTCCCAGTGACCTCCCACTGCCCCCCAGTATGGCCCAGTGAGCACCCAGTAACCCCCAGTATGGCCAGTAACCTGTCTGTGTCTCCCCTTGTGTCCTGGTAATCCCCCAGTACCTCCCCAGTCCCTCCCAGTGCCCTCCCAGCATCCCTCAGTAACCTCCAGTCCCTCCCACTGCCCCCTGGTTCCCCCCAGTGTGTCCCAGTATCCCCCAGTAATCACCCAGTGTCCCCCAAATCCCCTCAACTGTCCCCAGTGTGTCCCCAGATGCCCTTGGCCTTTCTGTGAGTGTGGGGGGGGCGTTTTTGGTGTCAGAGAGTCCAGGGGGGCTCCTGGGGTGAGATGGAGGGTTGGGGACATCAGGGATGGGGTTTGGGGACAGTGGGGAGGGGTTTGTGGACAGTGGAATTGGGGGTGTCAAGGAGGGAATAATGGCCATGGAGAGGCCCTGGGGATGCTGGAGACACCAGGGTTATCTTGGGGTGTCAAGAGGGGAATTAGGGACACCAAGTGGGTCTTGGGGACACCAAGGGGGATCTCAGGGTTCACCTGCTTGTGGTGCAGCCCCTCCTCTCCCACCCCAGGCTCCCAAATGTTCCCTAACCCTTATTTTCCCTTTAATCCCCTCCCCCCACAGATCCCTTTGACCCCCCCAATGCCTCCAAGACCCCCAAATCCCCACCCAAACTCCCCAGATCCCCCCAAAGCTTACC
>NW_021938536.1:0-13339 GCF_001715985.3 Manacus vitellinus | reverse complement strand
CACAGAAAGGAGTTCTGTGAGGAAAACCAGTCAGAAACACAGCAGCTGCACACTGGTGCTGCCTCAGAGCTGTGTGAACTGGAGGAGGACAAGGGGATTTGGGGCTGAGATGGTCACAGACTCAGTGCAGCCCTTGTGGGCCCTTCTCAGGGTTGGACAAACCACAGCTGGACCTTTTCTGGGCCATAGAAATGGACAAACACAGGCTTCAGTTGGCACAGATTCACAAGGCAAAAGCTTCTCACCTTCCAGATGAGCTTGAAGGCCTGATGGGTCCTCAGAGTTGCAGCCTTTCAGGGACGCTCCCTCTGCGTTGGAGCGCAGCATCTTCACCCCTGGCAGGTTGGCACACTGGCACAGACAGGAGTCACTGAGAGCCAGAGGAACAACACCAAAGACAATCAAGAAGACACTTTTAATTTCTGCTTTGGGAGTCAATCCCATTAAATCATTATTGGGAGGAAGTGTGAAAGCTTTGGGAACCAGAACAACTCTAGAATATATTTAAGAAGTCGATGTTTTACACCCCTCTGTTTGTTCCAGCTCCTCTCTGTTAACACAAGCCCAGCCCTCCCAAGCTGCAGCAGCTCTTCCATCCAGCACAGAGCCTGACAGGTCAGCCCTCTCCAGGCTGGCACAGCACAGGTTGGCACGGGCCAGGTTGCAGCGGCTCCACTGAAAGTGAGACCCTGGAAATCCCAAGGAATAAACCCCCCAAAAAGGTTACAGAATGGAAGGGCTAGGTCTGGATTACAAAGTCAACATCATTGTGTAGACAGGTGTGCATTAATATTTACAGTGTGTAAATATCTATGTCTAAATATATGGATAGAAATGTATTAAAATATATCCTGTCTATAAATATAGACAGATACAAGATAGATACAGACACACACAGGTCCTGGGAGGAGCTGAAGACACCCCACCAGGGAAGGGGGCTTATAAAAAGGAGGGAGAGGGACTTTTGATATGGACCTGGAGGGACAGGACAAGGGGAAATGGTTTTTAAACTGAAAGAGGACAGGGTTAGATGGGAGACTGGGAAGAAATCCTTCGCTGGTGAGGATGGGGAGGGGCAGGGATGGAATTCCCAGAGAAGCTGTGGCTGCCCCTGGATCCCTGCAAGCGTCCAAGGACAGCTTGGATCAACCTGCTCTAGTGGAAGGTGTCCCTGCCCATGGCAGGGGGTGGAATGAGAAGATCTTTAAGGTCCCTTCCAACCCAAACCAGTCCATGATTCTATACAGACAAATACACACAAGACCATTTATTTTACTACTTCAGACTAAAGAAATCTAAACACAAAGCTCTCAAAAATTGTCCTTGGTTCATTTTATACTTAAACAAATGTAAGGGGGGTACTTTTGAATTAGATGATCAATGGAGCATAGAGGCGTGAGAAAGCAATCATATTAGGATGTGAAACCAGCCAGAGTATGGTACAATGTAACTTCATGGCACAAGCGAATTGTAAGGTCCATTGTGCTTTTTAGCAAGTCAGCCTGATATCCCCTATTATCAGAGCTGAGTTCTTCCTTGGTTTGGCTACATATTGCAAGATAGATACATCTACCCTTGAAACACAATGGTAGAGGTCATACATAGGGGTGAGAAAGATGATGATGGGAGGAAGATTCTGTGGGCAGGGGTCGCTGGCCCCTTGCCCTACAGCAGGGCATGCACAGACTGTTGCTATCAGGTGATGAACAGGCGGGGTTTGGCTGCCACTCAGGCATCACCTTATACTGGGTACTGGCCCTACGTGGTGTAATGTGGAGCTGATAAAATGGGGTGTCAGGACTGCTGGGGTGAGCGATCCTCATCCTGCCATGGAGACTGTGTTGTTCCATGGGGACGCCCGCTGAGCACGGGCACCGACCAGCTGCTGCAGATCCTGGCAGCCCTGGCCTGTCTGTGTGGGTAAGTACAGTTTATTGACAGGAAGCAACTGAGAGAACAAACTTTTTAATGTCCTTTTAGTGTTCCTTTAATTCCCCTTTTATGTTTATGGTATTTTTCCTTTAGTTTCCCTTTTTACTAACCAATATCGTGTTATCCATAATATTGTGTTAAGATCCTTTTTGGTATCCCTTTTCACTAGTTAATTCTGTATTAAATGCTGTTCGTAGTATTTGTTTTAATGCCACCCAATAAGGTAGTTATTTTGTATCCTTTTTAGTTTTTAATTCCTCTTGCTAAGTTTATTACTATTATTATTATTCTCACTGTAATAAAAGATATTTTGTGTGTTTGAATATTTCTGGCACTTGTCTTTATTCCGGACATGTATCCAAACAAACTGTTACACACACACAGCTTCTACTGAGAAGCTTCTGTCCTGTCAGGGCAGTCAAACTGAACAAACGTGTTTTCTTGCTGCTGAACTTTACAAATGAAAAAAAACAAGTTACTGTTCTATGCCCAAGGTTCTGGATCCTGCCCCATGTATAACTTTAGCAGCTCTCCAGATGGAAGGGGATACCACAGCATTGGTGTTACTAGGAGTGACTTTGTGCATCCCCAGACATGGAGCTGTAGCTCACTAGACAGTGAGCAGCTTACCTGTTTTTCCCCGTGCCCAGTTTCCTAAAACTGAGGAAAGAAAAGCAAGTATTTGTTTAGACAGCACCACAAACCAGAGGCTGGATGGATAAAGTATTTGTTTAGACAGCACCACAAACCAGAGGCTGGATGGATAAAAAAGTAATTTAATAAGCCTCACTCTCAGGAGATGCTTAATAGACAGAAACACTCCTGTAGAGGAGCAGCTAATTCACAGAAGCATCAAAGAACTTCAATCAGACATTCACTCCACAGGGACAAGGCAAGGTTTTCCTTCTCTTCATCTGAGGTGAGGTTAAGCTCTTTAACATGAACAGTGCTGCTCCTCCAAACCTGCTTCAGTGCTTCCAAGTATGACAAAGGAAAGCGCAGCCCGTGAGTCTGCTGGGGAAGAAGAAGCAGAAAAAAAATCCTTCAGCTGAGAGCAGTGTCCTTATTGCACAGCAGTGTGTGAGGCTGTGGGGAGGGAGCAGCAGGAATGTGTTCCCTTCCCACATGGCACTGGTGTCACTGAGAGCATTCTCCAGAAGACTCGGTTTTATCCAGGCCTGTTTTATCTTCGTAGGGAAAATGCTGAACTCTATTCCGTGTTCCAGCACGCTTTTGGAGGTGGGGATGTTTACAGCATGTGGCTTTCTCCTGTGATTTACACATGGAAGAATTAAATAGCCTTAAACTTACACTCTTGCCTAGCCCTACCCATTATTTCTGGAAGCTCACAGAAGTTTATTTCTAGCTGCCGCACGCAGTCCTTGGATATAGTTTGACACAAGCACAGAGGAGCTCCATTCCCAGGCCTGGAGTCTTCAAGGGCAAGAAGGAATATTCTGGGATCTGCACATGTTGTTCAGGTGCCAGTGTACAACCTCAGCTCTGGAGGACCAGTGAGATTTACTTCCAAAGAAAAATAAGTGCCAGGCCAAAAGCCTTGCTGTAATTACCGAGACAAGGACAGACTGTGCCCTGTTTTGCCATTCCAGTGTTTCGGATCACAGAGCTAAGACACAGCATCTCACTGCCAAAAAAGCAGAAATAAAGGTTCCAAAGCTCAAAGCCATGCTTAGGAAGGATTTATGACCCAGCAGAAGCACACTGTACCTGCGAGCAGGAACAGAGACAACCTGAAAAGTACATTTCAGAACAAGGTAGGTCTTTACTCACAGTGGTGACCCACCCTACCCTAAAATGAACACCCCTGCAGTGTGTTCCATTGGATACAGAATCCAACATGGGTTTAGCATGGCAGTGATCCCTAGGGAATATCTGCTGGCCTATCCAGTAGCCTCAGTAGAGGATGTGCTAAGGACACACCAGTAAGAGCTGGTTTTAGTTGCTCCAGTAGCTTTGCTCACTGGGCCATAAGGCATGCACCAGAAATCCTGTTAACATCTCGAGTGTTTAATTAAGCATGAGATCACATTGCTCAGTTCCACTGTTAAACTGCCTCTGTGGTGCAGCCTCAGCTCCTCTGGGCACTGCAGGGCTGGGCAGAAAGGCTCTGGGTGCTGAGGATCACGGCAGAACCCAGGCCCTGCTGCCATTCTGGGCAAGCTCATCTCATGCAGCAAAACCCCCCATGGAAAGATAAGTTTTGGGGTGTCTGCAGGAACAAACCTGGGCCGTGCCATCCTCACTGCCAGTGTCATCTGTCCCCATCATGGGAGTGTCTCTCCTGTTCCTTAAGGAATGATACACATAAACCATCTCCCTGCAGATTTCATCCTAAAAGACAGCAGGGAGGAAACAGTCACATGTGATCCACAGCCTCAGACTCATCTCACTGCACTTGCCAATGCTCCTGAATTCTGGAGTCACTCTTACAACAAAGCATGCAAGTCACCCTCCCAAATGAATTGTCCAACAGCCACCTCCGACAGCAATAAGGGACTCTCCAAAACACCTCTGAAAATTTATTTACAATCATCTGCTGCCTTAAAACTGCCCCTGCTAGAGTCCCAGGAGTGATGCTGTACAGAAAACAGGCCATTTAAGGGAAAGTATTAATGAACAGGTGTGCATCAACACATTTCCAGTCTGATACTGATCTGTTTCTTAAAAATCACATGCCCATCATCAGTCCTTGGTCAGAGCTGTGCAAAGCAATTCAGAGCTCTCTGGGCAGGTTGCACATGGAATTTGTGGACACAGGTCTTCCATGTGTCCTGTCATCCTGGGTTGATCTGTGTGACATCAGAAGGCAAGGTGGCCCAAAAATTGGGGGGAAAAAGTCTCCAAAACCTACACAGTCTCAATATGGACACAAGCAAGATGGAGGAAAAAATCAGAAAGTTATGGTGTGTTTTTCTTGGGAAACATTCAATTCATCCAAACAAACCCCAAACTGTACAAGATAATCTTTGCTGTGTGTCCTGTCCCCCCTTTTTTTTTTAAGTGAGATAAAAAGCACTTCTACAATTTCATACTAAAAAACCTTCATGGATAAGAAGCAGTATAAACACAGCATAATGCAAGATGCATGGATCAATGTTGTGGAACAACTTAGTAGTGCCCCTGGCACCTGCTTGGATACAGAGATAACCCAGAAGTGAAGACTAAATGCAGCCACAGCAGCAGCTGCAACCAGCAGAATTCCCTCTCTTGAGAAAACCTATTTTTATAAATTATTCCTGTTCTTAAATACAAAGAATAGAAAAAACCCCTAGTATCAAGACCTGTAGAGGCCATTTAGCTGCTGTAATGATCAACCCCATCAAACCTGAGACAAAAGCCATGTACCTCCCATACAGAATCATAGGCTGAATTTAGTTTTGAAGCCCCCCCTCCAGAAGGTTGGAATGTGCCAGATCACTCAACAAACAACCCCACAGTATCCTAACAAACCCTAAAGGGATGCAGGATCCAGCTCAGTGTAACTGCATGACCCTTATAGACCTTTTGCACAGGAGAGCAACAACTCACATGCCTCACATGCACCCCCCAGCCCACCCCAAATGTACAGGGGTGGCTTCACTGTACCCACAGCATTCTCTTGATCTGGTTCCACGGAGATGAGAGTGTGATCTCTGAACTGCAGTCTGATTTTGCTGTCTATTTTTGGCAATTTCCCACCTAAGAAAAATAAATCCTCCTCAGAAAGGAAGAAAACCAGACAAACGGTTAAACTGAGCCCCCCTGTGCTCTCCCCACTCTCTCAAGGCTGGACTGTTTGTTAAGCTCTGTTTCAACACCCACATGTCCTCAAACTTGTTGTGGAGGGGGCAAGGAGAAAGAGATTTTTTAATTCTCTCCCCTTTCCTGTCTGCAAATAACTATAATAAATAGCAAGCTAGAGCCCAGGGAAAACTGCTACCAGTTAAATGCTCTCGGGATACAGTTTATCACAGCTGCCAGTTCCAGTCTAGGATAATCTTTATTCCACTCTAAGGGAGTGTCATCTCTCCCACCAGACACGGGGAGCAAACACACACGTGGGGCCTCACGGCACATGAAGCTGATGCTGGGCTGTGATCTGGCAGAGTTCAGGCACACGGTGTGACTCTCGGGGTCGGTGCTGTGCCGGGCAAAGGCTTGGACTCGACGCTCCTCGTGGGTCCCTTCCACCTCAGCCTATTCTGTGACGGTGCGATGAGTTCCCTCTCTTCCAACACTTTTGTTCTTTTTAGGGCTCCTCGCTGCCCGGGGCCCGGAGCCCGCCTCCCGCGCGCCTGCTTCCCTGCCCGTTTTGGCGGCCGCAGCCGGGCGCTGAGTGCCCGCTCCCCGGGCGGGCCCGGCCGCTGCTCCAGGAGTGGGGGGGCAGCGCCGGCGCCTCGAGGATTCCCGGGATTCCCTGGCCGGTTTCCAGGCAACGCTCCCCGCGCGCTCCTCGCTCCAGGGCCGAACGTGCGCAGCCAATGGGAGGCGGCGGAGTGGGCGGGGCGAGGCGGGGATTGGGCGGGGCGGGGGCCGGGGCCCGAAGAGGGGCGGGTTTGGTGGGACGCTTTGGGTGGGGCGGGCCGGGCGGGGCCCGGGAGCCGGCGAAGCGCGCTGCCCGCTGGAGCGGCCCCCGGGGCAAGAGACCCCGGGGGGGGGCCCCCCAGCGGCCCGAGACCCCGGCGAGTTGGCCCCCGGGGCCGAGAGCCCCCGGCGAAAGTGGCCCCCCGTTGGCGCGGCCCCCCGGGGGAGGTCCCCCCGTCGCGCCCCCGGCGAGTGGCCGCTGGTGAGCGGCCCCCAGTAAATGACAGCCAGTGAGCGACCCGCGGTGAAGAAGCCCCGGTAAGTGAGCCCTGGGGAGGGACCCCGGTGAGCGACCCGCGGTGAACAACCCCTGGCAAGTGACCCCCGGGGAGGGACCCTCGGCAAGTGAGCCCCGGTGAGTGAGCCCCGGGGAGGGACCCCCAATGAGTGAGCCCCGGGGAGGGATCCCCGGTGCGCGGCCCCCGCGGGGTGTCGGGCCGGGGCTGGGCGCGTTCCTTCCCCGTGCAGAGCCGAGCGGGGCCGTGGCGGGAGCGGGGCCGGAGCGGAGCCGGCCGGGGGGGCAGAGGGGAGCCCTGAGCCGCCTTCTGCCGAGGGGGCTGCTGGAAAGGAGCCTGCGCTGGGAGGAGCGGGGGACGTGGCCCGAGGCTGAGGCAGGGGAGCTTCAGGTCAGCTCCTGGACAAAGGTTTCTCGCTGTGTTTTTCGGGGGGGCTCGGGCACTGCAATGGGTTGCCCAGGCGGAGCCAGCACCCCGGCAGGTGTTTCAGAGGCGCCTGCATCTGGCCATGGCTGACACGCTTTAGTGGTTTGGGGGTTGCTGGGGCAGTGCTGGGCTGATAGATGGACTTGATGGAATCATGGACCGTGCTGAGTTGGGAGGGTCCCACCGGCACCGTGGAGTCCAGCTCCTGAGTTTTAGGCACCACTAAAGGAACTGAATCTGGATCGAGCTGTTTGGCTCCAAAAACTCTTCTGCCCCTAGTCTGCACTGCCAAGTAAAACAAAACAGAGCGTGCAAAATAGAGGCCTGTGTTCCCCCCAAAGGGAAGGCAGGCAGTTACAAACCGGGACAATAAAGTAAAGCTCAGAGCTTACATTCATGGTCCCCACAGTTGTATGACTCATCAAACCAGTCCTCTGTTCATTACCCGTGTAGAACTCTCATCAGGAACCCCAGACTTTCTTGTATGTATTTGTATAGATATGTATAGATATGTAGAGGTAGATAGATATGCATACATAGATATGTATAGGTATCTATTTGTGTGTATCTCTGTAAGATTCTGTATCTTTGGATGTGATATTGGCATGCTATTGTTGTGTGGCAACAAGTGGACTTAAAAGGTTGCAACACTTTAGGAGATCACCTTTCTGCTTGTGGGTTCTATTTTTTAAAGAAGGTAACAAGAAAAGAACTCTTTAGCCAAATATAACTTAAGACATTAATCAGAGCAAATGTATTGATTTTTATTTCCAATTGTACAACAAGTCATTCAACTATTTGCATACTCCAAAGCTGGGTTGGAAACTTCTCCCTCAGAAATAAGAAAAACTGTTTTCTAAGGCTGTTACTGACAGCCATGGCAGAGTTTCCAATAACAACTCCCCATTCTTGAAATGCAAAGCCTGAAAAATGAAACAAGCGTTAACCTGGAATTCTTGTTGCCAGCACTGATCTGGACAGAAGTTATTAGAGAGTGGAGCAAAGCTAGCACCACAAACAACCTTGGGCTCTGCATTCGTTGGTCATGGCAACAAAGTTTTGCTTTTCAACCCATCTGCTAAGGAAACCTTGCCAGAACTGTGAGCTTAGAACACTACTTTTCTTAAGAAGTTAGGAGGCCTTAATCCAGTGTACACAGATGAGACCCTGAAATAGGAGAGAGGCCAGTTGCTGATGATCAGTGCAGATGAGGAATCAGCTCTGCTGAGTAGACTTCAAGCTTTGTGATTTTTACAAGTGGACTATTTCAAATCTGTTGTAGAAGAAACAGTCTTTTCTGTTTGATCAACTTTCCACTTTCAGAATACTGGAGTTTATCCCTAAAATTCAGCCTGTAGTTTCAAAAGATAAAAATCCTTCGAGGAAACCTTTCAACCTCAGTAGCCAATTGCAATGTGCCCAGGGAAGTTCAGCAACAGCACCATTCATTAAATGAACTGTTCTGGACCGGCAATCCCAGAGAGATTGAGCTCCAGTGCCAAACCCCATAGAGTGCCAAGTGCCATAAGAGCTGATTTTTGGCTTTGCTGAGATTCTCTCTGGTTTCATTGGGTGTAGCTGGCACATCTGGAGCAAAAGGTCTGGGCAAAAGCACATCCTTAGAAGGGTCCAGTACAAATAATGACACAAGATTAGCAATTTCTCTAACTGAAGAAGGCAATTAGATATAGGAATGTATATTTCTACCTCTTCTTTCCACACTGCTGCTGTATTCCTTCATCATACCCTGTGAGCAGTCCCATTGGTCTGTGATTGACACCATAAAGGACTTGATAACAGGGAACAAACACCTCAGAGACAAAAGGTGCCACCATAGGAATCTCTTGCTGCCCAAGAAGTGCCAAGGTGGCCCCAACAACTGCACCTCAAAGCAGAAGGATCCAGACATTTTTTCCTGGTGGAAAGAGCTACTGTTCCCTTTTTTCAGCCCTGCGCTGCAATGGCCGGTCCCACCTCCTGGAAAATTTAATATAAATGAAGATTCCTGCCAGACAAAAGGTGCCACCACAGAAAACTCATCTAGCCCAAAAAGAACCCAGGCTGCCCCACCAACTCCATCTCAAGCCAAAGGATCCAGCCTTTTTTCCTGGTGGAAAGAGCTGCTGTTCCCGTTTTTCAGCCCTGCGCTGCAATGGCTGGTCCTACCTCCTCAAAACTTTACTCCAACTGAAGATTCCTGCCAGACAAATGGTGCCACCACAGAAAGTTCTTGCTGCCCAAAAAGTGCCCAGACTGCCCCAAGAACTGCACCTGAAACCAAAGGATCCAGACTTTTTTTCCTGGTGGAAAGAGCTGCTGTTCCCTTTTTTCAGCCCTGCGCTGCAATGGCCAGTCCCACCTTTTAAAAAATTTATTCTAATTGAAGATTCCTCCCAGACAAAAGGTACCACCACAGAAAACTCTTCCTACCCAAGATGTGCCCAGGCTGCCCCACGAACTGCACCTCAAAGCTAAAGGATCCAGACTTTTTTTCCTTAGGGAAAGAGCTGTTGTTCTCTTTTTTCTGCCGTGCTCTGCAATGGCCAGTCCCACCTTTCAAAAAATTGAATCCAGCTGAAGATTCCTGCCAGACAAAAGGTGCCACCACAGAAAGGTCTTTGTGCTCAGAAAGTGCCCAGGCTGCCCAAAAAACTACACCTCAAAGACAAAGCTTCCAGCCTTTTTTTCCTGGTGGGAAGAGCTGCTGTTCCCTTTTTTCAGTCCTGCGCTGCAATGGCCGGTCCCACCTCCTGAAAAATTTATTCCAACTGGAGATTCCTGCCAGACAAAAGGTGCCACCACAGAAAACTCTTCCTCCCCAAAAGTGCCCAGGCTGCACAAACTACACCTGAAGCCAATGGATCCAAACTTTTTTTCCTGGTGGAAAGAGCTGCTGTTCCCTTTTTTCAGCCCTGCGCTGCAATGGCTGGTCCCACCTTTTAAAAAATTGAATCCAGCTGAAGATTCCTACCAGACAAAAGGTGCTACCACAGAAAACTCTTCCTGCCCAAGAAGTACCCAGCCTGCCCCAGCAAATAGACCTGAAGCCAAAGGATCCAGACTTTTTTCCCGGTGGAAAGACCTACTGTTCCCTTTTTTCAGCCCTGCGCTGCACTGACCGGTCCCACCTCCTGGAAAATTTATTGTAAATGAAGATTCCTGCCAGACAAAATCTGCCACCACAGAAAACTCATCTAGCCCAAGAAGTGCCCAGGCTGCCCCACCCACTGCATCTCAAAACCAAGGGATCCAGACTTTTTTCCTGGTGGAAAGAACTGCTGTTCCCTTTTTTCAGCCCTGCGCTGCAATGGCCAGTCCCACCATTTAAAAAATTGAAACCAACTGAAGATTTCTGCCAGACAAAAAGGTGCCACCACAGGAAACTCTTCCTGCCCAAGAAGTGCCCAGGCTGCCCCACCAACTACACCTGAAGCCAAAGGATCCAGACTTTGTTCCTGGTGGAAAGAGCTGCTGTTCCCTTTTTTCAGTCCTGCGCTGCAATGGCCGGTCCCACCTCCTGGAAAAATTGAATCCAACTGAAGATTCCTGCCAGACAAAAGGTGCCACCACAGAAAGCTCTTGCTGCCCAAGAAGTGCCCAGGCTACCCCAACAAATACACCTCAAAACCAAAGGATCCAGACTTTGTTCCTGGTGGAAAGAGCTGCTGTTCCCTTTTTTCAGCCCTGCGCTGCAATGGCCAGTCCCACCGTTTAAAAAATTGAATCCAGCTGAAGATTCCTGCCAGACAAAAGGTGCCACCACAGAAAACTCTTCCTGCCCAAGACTTGCCCAGTCTACCCCACCAAATGCACCTCAAAGCTAAAGGATCCAGACTTTTTTCCTGGTGGAAAGAGCTGTTGTTCCCTTTTTTCAGCCCTGCTCTGCAATGGCCGGTCCCACCTCCTGGAAAATTGAATCCAACTGAAGATTCCTGCCAGACAAAAGGTGCCACCACAGAAACTCTTCCTGGCCAAGAAGTACCCAGGCTGTACCAACTAAACCTGAAGCCAAAGGATCCTGCCTTTTTTTCTTTGGGGAAAGAGCTGCTGTTCCCTTTTTTTAGTCCTGCGCTGCAATGACCGGTCCCACCTCCTGAAAAATTTACTCCAACTGAAGATTCCTGCCAGACAAAAGGTGCCACCACAGAAAACTCTTCCTGCCCTAGAAGTGCCCAGCCTGCCCCACCAACTACACCGGAACCCAAAGGATCCAGAGTTTTTTCCCTTAGGGAAAGAGCTGCTGTTCCCTTTTTTCAGCCCTGCTGTGCAATGGCCGGTCCCACCTTTTAAAAAATTGAATCCAGCTGAAGATTCCTACCAGACAAAAGGTGCTACCGCAGAAAACTCTTCCTGCCCAAGAAGTGCCCAACACCCCAGCAAATACACCTGAAGCCAAAGGATCCAGACTTTTTTCCCTGGTGGAAAGAGCTGCTGTTCCCTTTTTTCAGCCCTGCGCTGCAATGGCCAGTCCCACCTTTCAAAAAATTGAATCCAGCTGAAGATTCCTGTCAGACAAAAGGTGCCACCACAGAAAACTCTTCCTGCCCAAGAAGTGCCCAGGCTACCCCAACAACTACACCTCAAAACCAAAGGATCCAGACTTTTTTTCCTGGTGGAAAGAGCTGCTGTTCCCTTTTTTCATGTCTGCGCTGCAATGGCTGGTCCCATCTCCTGAAAAATTGAATCCAACTGAAGATTCCTGCCAGACAAAAGGTTCCACCACAGAAAGTTCTTCCTGCCCAAGAAGTGCCCAGGCTGCCCCAAAAACTGCACCTGAAACCAAAGGATCCAGACTTTTTTTACCGGGGGAAAGAGCTACTGTTCCCTTTTTTCAGCCCTGCGCTGCAATGGCCGGTCCCACCTCCTGGAAAATTGAATCCAACTGAAGATTCCTGCCAGACAAAAGGTGCCACTACAGAAAACTCTTCCTGCCCAAGAAGTACCCAGGCTGTACCAACTACACCTGAAGCCAAAGGATCCAGATTTTTTTCCTGGTAAAAAAGAGCTGCTGTTCCCTTTTTTCACTCCAGTGCTGCAATGGCCGGTCCCACCTCCAGAAACCTTTACTCCAGATGAAGATTCCTGCCAGACAAAAGGTGCCACCACAGAAAGGTCTTTGCTGCCCAAGAAGTGTCCAGGCTGCCCCAAAATCTGCACCTCAAAGCCAAAGGTACCAGACATTTTTTCCTGGTAGAAAGAGCTGCTGTTCCCTTTTTTCAGTCCTGTTCTGTAATGCCGGTCCCACCTCCTGAGAAATTGAATCCAACTTAAGATTCCTGCCAGAGAAATGGTGCCACCACAGAAAGGTCTTTGCTGCCCCAGAAGTTCCCAGGCTGCCCCACCAACTTCACCTCAAAGACAAAGCTTCCAGAACTTTTTCCTGGTGGAAAGAGCTGCTGTTCCCTTTTTTCAGCCCTGCTCTGCAATGGCCGGTCCCACCTCCTGGAACATTGAATGCAAATGAAGATTCCTGCCAGACAAAAGGGGCCAACACAGGAATCTCTTGCTGCCCAAAAAGTGCCCAGGCTGCCCTAAGAAGTGCACCTGAAACCAAAGGATTCAGACTTTTTTTCCTGGTAGAAAGAGCTGCTGTTCCCTTTTTTCAGCCCTGCTCTGCAATGGCCGGTCCCACCTCCTGGAAAGTTTATTGTAAATGAAGATTCCTGCCAGACAAAAACTGCCACCACAGAAAACTCATCTAGCCCAAGATGTGCCCAGGCTGCCCCAAAAACTGCACCTAAAACCAAAGGATCCAGACTTTTTTTGCTTGTGGAAAGAGCTGCTGTTCCCTTTATTCAGCCCTGCGCTGCAATGGCCAGTCCCACCTTCTGGAAAATTGAATCCAACTGAAGATTCCTGCCAGACAAAAGGTGCCACCACAGAAAACTCTTCCTGCCCTAGAAGTGCCCATCCTGCCCCACCAACTACACCTGAAGCCAAAGGATCCAGACTTTTTTTCCTTAGGAAAAGAGCTGCTGTTCCCTTTTTTCAGCCCTGCTCTGCAATGGCCGGTCTCACCTTTTAAAAAATTGAATCCAGCTGAAGATTCCTACCAGACAAAAGGTGCTACCACAGAAAACTCTTCCTGCCCAAGAAGTACCCAGCCTGCCCCAGCAAATAGACCTGAAGAAAAAGGATCCAGACTTTTTTCCTGGTGGAAA
>NW_021938535.1:0-15745 GCF_001715985.3 Manacus vitellinus | reverse complement strand
GTGTCTCCACAGGACTTGCTTTTCCAGGCCCAGGATGGTGTTCTGGGCAGTGCTGGGAGGCACAGGGTGTGTCTCCTGCCATCCAGGGGTTGTGTCCACCACTGTCAGCACGTAGAGCTTGCCTTGGTGGGTTTGGGGAGTGTGCTGGGATCAATCTGCCAGGCCTGCCCACATCTCTATTTCAGCCATCATCCCCCACCCCACAGGGGCTTTACCCTCTTGGCCTCTTTGATGGCAGCACATTTGTGAGGAGCAGTCAATCACTTCCTACTAGAGAAGTCCATTCCCCTTTCATCCAGGTAGGTTCTTCTAACACAGCCCTTCTTGGGGGAGATGTGTGGAGATTCCTGCCTTGGGTGGGGACGCCCTCCAAGGACACTCCTCAAGGTTGAGCAAAAGAAATCTCCCCACGGCCATTGGTCTGGTGAGTTCCATCAGATCTCTACGTAATAATTATTTGTTTTTGGTAGCTTTAATATAATTGTTTCAATAATGGCTTGAATATCATGCACTATTTTATCTTATACTGTAACATAAGCAGTTTTAGCCTTTGTAATGTGCAATAAATAATTCTGATTTAGATCTTTGGTCTGATCATTTGTAAGAATAAAAGACTCATTTTATATAAATATACGCATTTTGCCAATCATTAAAACCAGTGGCACAAAAGTGGTCCAATCACACTTCTGTAATTCCTTACATTTAATTTGTTGACAAAATCTGAAGCAAAGATTGGATCCCTTATTCCTTGAGGCTCTGCAGTGCGACAATGGATCCTTGATTCCATGAAGTTGCACTGTTTCCCAGCGTTCTTGGGTTCCATAGGGCCCTACAGTGTGACAATGGCCCACTGATTCCATCATTTTCCCCAGTGTCACAATTGTCCCTTTGACTCCAGAAGGCCTTGCAGAATCAGAATGGCCCCTGGATTCTGTGAGGTTCCACAGTGTCACAATGGACTCTTGATTCCATGAGATTCCGAAATGTCCCATTGGTTCCCTTTGGTTCCAAAAGGTTCTGGGATGTCACACTGGTCCCTTGATTCCCTGACGTTCCACGAAGTCCCGGGGTCCTTTTGATTCCATGAGGTTCCGCAGTGTCCCATGTTCCCTTTGGTTCCAGGAGGCCCCAGTGTATTCCAATGGCCCCTGGATTCCAGGACATTCCACAGTGTCCTGGGGTTCCCTTGTCTCCCTGAGTTTTGGCAGTGTCCCAGAGTCCCTTTGTTCCCAGGAGGTTCCTTTGTTTCCATCAGGCCCTGCCACGTCCCAGACTCCCTTTGGTTCCATGAGGTGCTGCAGGGTCACAATGTCCCCTTTATTCCATGAGGTTTCTCCATGTCCCAGGGTTCCTTTGGTTCCATGGGATTCCACAGGGCCAAAACTCCCTGGTTCTTATCCTTCCAACATTTGTGGGCCCATTCTATCCCTGCCTGGGATGGAGCCCCATTGTGTTTGTGCAGGAATGGATCCATGGCCATCCTGCCACTGCACCAATTGAATGCTGCACAAACGTCACTGCAGGCCCGACCCTGGATGCAGGAACAGTCTGGGAACTCCAGGCCTGCTCCCATTCAGCAGAGCCAGTCGGGGTCCCAAAGAGCACAAGTGATTGACTGCAACCCCTGCAGTTCTCTGGCATTGCTGGGGACAAATGCAGGAACTGCCAGGAGCTCTGCAGAGCCCTGACAGTGCCACTGCAATCCCAAGCTGCATTGCCCGGGGCAACCCTCAGCACAGCCAAGGCCACAACCCTTCCTGAAAGGTGTCCCTTCTGGGCAGGGCCAGGGGGACAAACCCCTCCATCTGTCCCTGCACATGTTGTGTCCAATTCTCATGCCCCACTTAGGGACAAAGTCAGGCTACATTGGGTGTTTAACTTTGCATTTGCTTCACTCTTTTGTGCTTCCAACACACACACGCACACCAGTCTGGGCAGAGTTTGGTCTTCCAAAAAACACAAGACCTGACTATTTGTGGCTCCCGCTGCAGTGGCTGGAACTTGGGCCACAATCTGTACCAACAGCAGAGAGGTCCCTCCCCACAGAAACTTCTTGGCAATGGAGTTATCAAGAAAACTGGACAGGCTGTGGGGATCACTTGCAGGGCACAGCCAGGGACATGTCTTGACCAGCCTCCTGTTTATCATGACCAGCTTTTTCAGCATTTTTCTATCTGTTTTCTCATGCTTGGTTCTTCAGAAACTACTGGGATCCTATCCTAACTTTTGTTCTTTCCTAGACATCCCATGACAAGTCTTGCCAGTCCCCAAATGCCCTTTCTGGCTGCCCATCATGAGTCTCAGAGTCCGAGTCTGAATCCCCCATCCTCAGCTGCAAGGTCACCCTTAGAGGTTCTGCCATTGACCCACTTGCTTCAAGTTTCCTACAGATACATTGGAACTTCCTTTGAATTAATTTTTTATCTTTTGAACTTAGAAGGGTTTCTCCAAAAACATGGTAATTCATGCCCTAGAAATGGAAATTCTTTGGAGAAGGAGTTTGGGACTTCAGACTCAAAAGAATGACAAAATTATTTGGCTTGGAAGGGAGCTAGAAGGTCATGTGGTCCAAGTCTCTGGACATGGGCAGTGACATCTTTTACTAATTCAGGTTACTCACAGTCCCTGACCCTAGACAAATGCAGTGATGGGACATCCACTTTTCTGGAAACCTGTTCCAGTTCTTGCCGCCCTTATTGCTAAATCTTTCCTCTTATTATCCAATATAAAACTCTTCTCTTTCAATTCAAAGCCACTGCCCCATATTCTGCCACTACAGGCCTTGGCAAAAAGTATCCCTGGAATTTCTTTAGACTATGAGTACGACATTTTCATCTGCAAAAACATCTTGAGTGCCCAGAGATCTCCCAAGATGGACTTGAAAGGTCTCAAGCACGTGAGCACTAGAGAGGGGCTAAGGAGCTGTGGCCTCAGTGGTGTGAAGACTGAGGACAGTACAGGACAGGCCTGAGAGGGCTTGAAGGGAGGATTTAGAGATTGTGGATCCTTTTGTCAGAGCAGAAAAGAGAATTAGAAATAAAGAAATACTGCCAAGTTCAGCTGGAGAGGTCCAGAATGGAAACAAAGAGAAAGGAGTTTCACTCTGAGGGCAGTGCTGTGGCGCAACACATCACCCAGAAGGAGTCTGGATGAGCCCAAGGCTTTGTGTGTGCAGGAAGAGCCAGGGAGGACGCAGAGATGTCAGTGCAGGAAGGTGCCAGCCAGGTGGGGCAGCCGGGGGGATGACGACAGCCTGCAGGGAAAGGGGCAGGGCATGGACACCGTAGGACAGCCTGGGCTGGAGAGGAGACAGGCATGGGGAGAAGCTGAAAGGCCCTGACACAGCCACCTTCTGCAGGCCTTTGGCCATGGCTGCTGTCTGTGCCCCTGATGCCAGGAGGAGACAAGTGGCCCTTGCAGCCCTGGGGCCTCATGGCCTCCTTGTCCCTGCTCAGCAGCCTGGCAGGTGCCACCCCATGGTCCTGCCCTTGGCATTGCACATCCCACATCCCAGTGCCCCAGGAAGAGCCCTGAGGAATGAGGCAGGGACAGGATCTGCCTTCCCAGGGGCTGGGGGTCAGGGCTTGGTCCTCTGGATTAAGGAAACACATCCAGGTTTCCTCAGCATCAGAACCACCTTTCCCTTGCTTGTCCATCCTTGTCATCACTGTCTGCAGTTTTCTGCTCTAACTGGAACCCAGGGACACGTTCTCAGTTGTGTCCCTCAGTGAGACTCATTAGCACCAGGAGAAACTTCAGTGTTTCAATCTCACTTTGACTTCTTGAGAAGTTGTTTGAACTTCCTCTCAGGGACTGAGGCTCATGTAAACAACCTCAGTGTCCCCAGAGGGTCATGAAATGCCTGGGGCTGTTGCTGTGCTGCTGAGCTGGGCCAGGCTCCTGGCACACAGGGAGCTCCTGGCAAGCAAGAAGAGCTTCAAAGAGACAGCTCTGCTGCTGAGCAGCTCCTCTGCACAGCCCAGCAGGGCTGAGGGCACTGCCAGGCCAGCTCAGGGACACCAGCAGGGCACAGACACAGCTTCAAGGGGCTCAGCACTGGCAGGATGGCTGAGAGCTCCCTGCAGGAGGAATCTTGGCAGGGTGCACACTGTGAGTCTGTGGCTGCAGGGCAGTGCAGGGGCAGCTCCTGGAGGCATCTCCTAAAGCTGGCCCAGCCCCAGCTGATGGGATGGGTGAGCAGGGGCTGTTTTGGGGCACTTTGGAAGAGCTGTGAAGCCGGGGGTGCAGCCAGGGGTGCCCAGGGCTGTGGGGCAGAGCAGGGTCCTGCAGCCCAGGGTGCTGTGCTGGGCAGGGACTCTGCTGCCTGCCAGGGGCAGCTCTCAGCCGGCCCGGGGAGCTGCTGCCAGGGCTGGGGCAGAAGGGCTGTGGGCAAGGAGCAAACCTGGCAGCTGAGGGAGGATCTTTTCCATGTCTCCCTGTTGCAGTGTCAGACCTGCTCACAGCTCCAGACCACTACACCACATTGAATGGGGAATTTTTTGCAAAGCTCAGAAAAGGCAGGGGCTACAGGAAAGGAGTTAGTCCTGATGGTAGTTTCCTGCTTAGGCATTGTAGCAGAGACATTGTTCTCTCAGGTCAGGAAGCTGCACTGAAATTCAAAGTGTTTTCCTCTCGGAGATTAATATTTCAGGCAGGATCAGAAATGAGCACAGGACCCTGGGCAGTGCTGAGCCTTCCCTTGGGGGTGGACACTCTTCTGTCCCAGCCCTTGGCTTCTCTGCAGGAGGGCTCCTGTCCTGCTCTGTCCAGCACAGCTGCACCTCTGGGCTGGCACAGGGGACACTTCACAGAGCTGACCTTGGAAACAACATTGTCCTGCTCTCATCACTGCACATGTATTTGGGGGTGTGCTTTTTAATATTTGTTTGTGTGAAATCAAAGTGAATGCAGCACAAGGTAAAGAGTAGGGCAGATGGGAAACAGGCTAAAGAACTCTGCAGCTCTCCTGGCTCTGCTTGAAACCACAGAGAGCTGAGCCCTTTTGTCTCTTGTCTTTTCTAAAGATTCTTTACATTTTCAGCAATAAAAATGAGAATTTTTACTCCTAAAAAGAACACTCTGCAGATTTAATGGTGGAACATATCTAACATAAGAATTATTCTAAAGACAATAGAAACCTCTTTTCTGCAGAGCACACTCTTGTGAGTAAGGGGGTCAGAAATAGAGCTTTTCTATTAAAGGTGGGTTACATCTGACATCCCTTGTGATCATCAGAGCTGTCAAAACCAGCTCCATGTTGCCACTGCAGCAGAGCAAAGCTGAGCCCTTGGCAGTACATGGGCAGAATTCTTGCTGTTCACACCACTCTGAGCCAGCATAAGGGAAATACAAATAGTTTGGGGGGATTACTATGAAAGATGGAGTATCTTTGCTGAGAGGGGTATCTCCTAATTGTTCCATGTCTTTTCCTTTTCTGAACAGACCCTGTCCTAAGGAACAGCAAATGTCCAACAGCAGCTCCATGTCCCAGTTCCTCCTCCTGGCATTTGCAGACAGGAGGGAGCTGCAGCTCCTGCACTTCTGGCTCTTCCTGGCCATCTCCCTGGCTGCCCTCCTGGCCAACGGCCTCATCCTCAGCGCCGTAGCTGCGACCACCACCTGCACACCCCCATGGGCTTCTTCCTGCTCAACCTCTCCCTCACAGACCTGGGCTGCATCTGCACCACTGTCCCCAAAGCCATGCACAATTCCCTCCGTAACACCACAACCATCTCCTACATGGGATGTGCTGCACAGCTCTTTTCCTTTATGTTTCTCATCACCGTAGAGTTTTTCCTCCTCACCATCATGTGCTACGACCGCTACATTGCCATCTGCAAACCCCTGCACTACGGGACCCTCCTGGGCAGCAGAGCTTGTGCCCACATGGCAGCAGCTGCCTGGGCCACTGGCTTTCTCTATTCTCTGCTGCACACAGCCAATACATTTTCCCTGCCCCTGTGCCAGGGCAATGCCCTGGGCCAGTTCTTCTGTGAAATCCCACACATCCTCAAGCTCTCCTGCTCACACTCAGGCTACCGCAAGGAAATTGACCTTCTTCTGGCTACTGCCAGTTCATCACTTGCTTGTTTTGTTTTCATTGTGTTCTCCTATGTGCAGATCTTCAGGGCTGTGCTGAGGATCCCCTCTCAGCAGGGACGGCACAAAGCCTTTTCCACGTGCCTCCCTCACCTGGCCGTGGTCTCCCTGTTCCTCAGCACTGCCATATTTTCTCACCTGAAGCCCCCCTCCATCTCCTCCCCATCCCTGGATCTGACCCTGCCATTTCTGTACGCGGTAGTGCCTCCAGCACTGAACCCCTTCATCTACAGCCTGAGGAACCAGGAGCTAAAGGATGCCCTGAGGAAAATGATGGCTGGATGCTTTTCAGGAGCAATAAAGTGCCTGTTTTCTGGTGCTTAGCATTCAGAATGAGACTCTTTAGTAGCCCAGCCTTCTGGCTCAGGTTTTTCGTGGAGGTCATTGGGTTCTTTTTGCAATAATTTTCTGTTCAATTAAATATTATTATGCATCTGCCTTCTAATTTAGTGTCTACCCATTGAATTTGACCCAGAGATGTAAAAATGATGAATTGTGCTCTCTGAGCATTTAAACAAAATAAAGGACCCTGCAGTGCCTTCTTTGTCCAAGACCCTTCTTCTTAGCTGTTCCTAAAGGACAGCACACTGCAGGACAGGGGGTATTTGCAAATGGGAAGGGGACAATATTCCCAGCCCAGCAGCACTGCCAAGGAGCAGCAGTGCTTGGTCTTTGCAGAGCTGCTCTCTTGCCCCTTCCACACTGCCCTCCTGAGCCCCTTTCTCCCTGTAAGGCCTGAGTGCTCTCTGAGCACAGTCCTGTGGGCTGGAAGCCCGTGGAGCACAGGCAGGGACAGGCCCTGGGAACTTGTGAAGCAGAGCTGGGCTCCCTTCCAGCATCTCCAGGATGCTGTGGGATCTTCTGAGGCCACTGCATGTACTGGGTCACTTCTTCTGTCACCTTGCTCCAGGGCTGGAACTCTCCTGCAGTGTCCCCATGACACTCCTGCTCTCTGCTTTCCAGGTTCCATTTTCAGATCCAGTCTTCCCCTCCTGTTCCCAGGGACATCCTGGGAGTGCTTCAGAGCTGCCATCCTGGGGCAGCTCCTGCCCAGCGTGGGCAGGCACAAGGTCTCTCCAGCTGCTCCTCTCCCCTCCCCAGTGCCACTGTTTTCTGCAGCCTCCTCCTCCTTGCCCAGCACAGCCCTCCTGGCACAGTTGGACACAGCCCTTGTTCTACCCCCTCCTCAGGCACCTGCCCAACCCCCTCAGCTCCAGCCTGATGGTCAGAAACCTTCAGGGCAGGGAGGCACCAGGGAAAATGCTGAGGAAACCTTTCAGCTGCACTCAAATCCAATTGGAGGGGTTGGCCTCGAGGAAGAAATCCCTTCTCATTCTCCAGAACCACCAGGACAACCTGTGTTGTGTCCTGGGCACTCCTCTGGAAGTGTGGGCTATGGAAAAGGTTTTGGTGTCAGGGCTATTGAGAAGGCTGGGCAGTGTCACTGGGAGACCTCTCCCAAACCCTTGGAAAGGCCAGAGCCATCCCAGAGCTTCCTGGGGCCTTGGCAAAGGCAGACATGGAACCAGTCTGCAAACAGGGCAGCAAGGAGGGTTGGCAGAGTTCCAGACTTCTCAGGTTCAGCAGGGAAGGGGAATATGGCAAGTCCTCCTGCAGTCATTCCCAGGCATGGGAAGGACAAGGCAGGAATTGCAGAACCCCTGTGGGAGGCAAAAGAAGGGAATGTTGTGTGCTCAGACTTTATCAAGGCCTTTGACATGGTGTCCTGACCTTATGGCCAGACTGGTGAGAGCTGGACTGAAGAAGTGGAAGATGTGGTGGGTGGGAAGTTGCTGAATGAAGAGTGTCAAATAAAATCCATGGTACAAAGTCCTCTTGGCAGCAACTTCCTGATGAAATCCCTCAGTGATCAGCCCTTGAACACCAATGCAGAAGAGCTCTCTATATAATGGGACAAAAAGCATTTTCTAGTCATTTGTGAATTATGCCAAATTTCAGGGAGCCCTTGAGCAACCTGGCCTGGTTTAAAGACACATATTGGGGAGGGAACTCCAGTACAAAGAACTCACTCCCCTTTTATTCCCCACCAGTACAGGGAGACAAAATACAAGGAGCTATAAGTGTAAAAAATAACAGTTGAATGACAAGAAATATAGCAGCAAAACCAGCAATACCAGCAGAACAGTTCAAAGCAACAGCAGACAGAGAAATTGCCTCCTCTCTACCCATCTGCCCCAATTCTCTTTTGTAAAGAGATACAAACATGGATCAACATGTGCATCCCTTCCTACTTTTCCCCCTGAATGAACAAAGAACAAAAAACAGAACCAGGGGAAAGAGGGAGCAAAGCAAAATGTGGGAAGCTCTCTGGTCTGAGATCAGTTGTGCTGCCCAAGAACACGCTGACTCCAGAGGTGTCCAAGCGGGGCAGAGCCGGCGACTCCGGTCCGTGCGGCGGCGGGGGGGAGGCAGCGGCTCTGCTTGATTCCATGGAGTTCTGGGGAGGCACAGTGGGCCCTTGGTTCCAGGAGGTTCTGAGATGTCTCAGGGTTCCTTTTGTTCCAAAGAGTCATGGAATGGGCCCTTGTCACAATGGTCCCTTGGTTCCATGAGATTCCACAGTGTCCCTGCATTCCTTTGGTTCCATGAGGCCCTGCAGTGTCACGGTGCCACTTGATTCCGTGACATTACAGAGAATCAGAATGGTCCCTTGATTTAAGGCCAACTGCACATGGGGCTGCCTTAGGGGGAGTGTGGGCACCCAGACAAGGGAGTTGTCACCCCCCTGGACTCAGCCCTGGGGTCACCACATCTGGACTGGTCTGTCTGTCTGTGAGGTTCCCCATTCTGAAGGAATGAGGAAGAACTGGAGAGGGTCTAGAGGAGATCTGACAGGATGGAGTTTTTCTCTGTATTGGAAATAGAATGAAATCTCCACAAAGAGTAGCACTGAAGGTTCAGACTGAAGGTGAGGAAAAAGAAATGTCACTCAACGGGGACCCTTGTGCTGCAAGAGGTCACCCAGAGGGAGTCAGGATCAGCCCATGGCTTTGTGTTCCAGGGAACAGCCAGAGCTGGTGCAGAGACATCAGGGAGGGTCTAGAAATGCTGCTGGGAGGGGGTGGGAAAGCAGGAGGGGTGTGTGCAGCCTGCAAGGCCAGAGCAGCAGCAGGGCCAGGGCAGGACAGCCTGCAGGAGAGATGGCCAAGGGCTCTGGCAGGGCTGCAAGGCCCAAAGGCACCCAGGCCTTTGTCCCCTTGCCTCTGGCAGCTGCCTCTGCCACTCAGGCCACCACAAGCAACTTTCTTGGTAGGTTCTGCACTTGGTTTCTGCCTCGCCCCTCCCTCAGCAGCCTGGCAGGGGTTGCCCAGTTTTGGCCTTTGTTGTTCCTCCCCCTCCCATCCCAGTGCCCCCCAAACAGCCCTGAGCCAGCCGGGAGGGACAGGATCTGCTGGGCCAGGGCCTGGGGCTCAGGCCTTGGCCTTTGTGCTCCACAAAACCAAGGCAGGCTTTGCTCAGCATTGCAGGGGTCTGCCCAGAGCCTTTGTCTGCCTGCACTCCTGGCCTCCAAGGAGCTGCTCCAAGGAGTCCCTGGGGAGGCTTTGGCAGTGCCTGCCCTCAGTGGGGCCCAGCAATGCTTCAAGGCACTTGCAGTTTGGCTTCTGACTTCTTCAGCAGCTGCTTCAATCTTCTCTCAGTCCCTCAGGATCATGGGCTGGGCTGCAAACACACTGTGGGGCTCATTAAAATGCAGAAATCCCTCAGGATCTCTTTGTCTTCCTTTAATTGTCTTCAAAGTAATTTCAAAACAAGTCTTTGAAGTTTGTCCTTTTTTTGTTTTAATTCAATGATGGCTATTTTTTAGTTCAGAGAAGAGGAGATAGAGGTGTTCTCCAAGTGATCTTGATGCTGAGTGTCTCCTCAGGAGATCCACACTGACCCTGGATGATCAGCCTTGCTCCTCACCCCCCAACCTCACCAGTTCTGACATGGCCCATCTTGCACTGACAGCTGATGCAGCTCCAAACACACTGTGGGACCCATTAAAACACTGAAAAACAAATTCTTTCCCTTCCTTTAATTGTCTTCAAGTCTTCAAGACTTCTACAGCTAATTGGAGTTGTTTTGTAATTTAACTAAGGAGGAAGACTTTCAAGTGGAAGTCTTGAAAAATAATTTTTTTTTGATGAAAGGGAATGATTTACACAGAGCCTTGGGGTGCAAGAGGGTCAGGGCACAAACAAATTGGATCCAAAGACAAGGGGGCAAAAGACATTAGTAGCATTTAATTATTGACCCGTTTAACAGTTATCAGGTGATTCAATAGCAGTTGCTATAATTTTAACATTGACTGAATTATGGATTCAAAACTATAACATTCACACCACAATCAATTCACACCCACACCCAGGCAGAGATGTGTGGACACATCAATAGCTGGCTGTGGGAAGGTCCCTCTCCCAAATTCTCCTTCTCAGGGAAACACTCCCCCAAATCCCTTTGTGTTTCCCAACAGACAAGGGTCACAGCTGGAGGAGTGTTTGTTCAGGGGCATCAGAATTGTCCTGGGCATCAGGGAGGGTCTTTAGAGTGTTGCAAACTGGAAGGTTCCCTAGCTGGGAGAGGCTGCCAGAGGTGTCCCACTGAGAGGGAGGTGCTGGGGAGCTGCCAGGGCCTCCCTCAGCCCCGCTGGTTGTGGGCTCCCAAGGGGACTGGCTTTAGTTATCTGCTGAATTTCCATCCTGGTGTCAGGAATGACTGGAGTTTCCAAACTATTTGGGAATTGTGTCCAAACTGTTCCATTTGGGTCATGGTTCAGGCAGGGAATGTTCCAAGGCTTTCATGGGATGTCTGATTATCCTGTGTTCCCCAGCTCTTCCACTCTGGATTGTTCCCACCTGTATTATACAGGACCACCCGGTCCAGTCCAGAGACACTTCCCCACACCCTGGTCCTGTCCAGGGACACTTCCCCACACCCTGGTACAGTCCAGGGGTTCTTCATTGCTCAGCTGGTTTGGTCAAGGCTTGTCAGGAGCTCCTGAGATCATGACCAGGCCTGAGGAGCATGGGGGGAGGATGCACCACCACAGAGGCTTCTAAGAAAGATGGGGGCAGACTTTTTGTAGAGCCTGGACATGGCTGCGATTGGACAAATAGTTTTAAACTAAAAAAAGGCAGATTTGAAGTCGATATAACCAAGAATTTTTTACAGTGAGAGCGGTGAAACACTGGCACGGGTTGCCCAGAGAGGTGATGCCTCATCCCTGGAAACATTCAAGGGCAGGTTGGGCAGGGCTCTGAGCAACCTGATCTAGTTGTGGATGTTCCTGCTTATTGCAGAGGGTTGGACTTCTGACACTGCAGGGCCTCCTGTAATCAAGGGGCCAGTGGGACACTGGGGAGCCTCCTGGAGCCAAGGGAACCCTGGGATATTTTGGAACATCGTGGAATCAAGGAGCCACTGTGACATTGCAGAGCCTTGAGGAACCAAAGGATCCAAGAGACACTGCGGAACCTCGAGGAATCAAGGGTCCATTGTGATACTGCAGGGAACTAAAGGAATCCTGGGACACAGTGGAAACTCATGAAATCATCATTGTGACACTCCAGAGCCTCATGGAACCAAAGGAACCCTGAGAGTTTTTGGGACCTCATGGAATCAAGGGGCCATTTCTGGCAGGATGCTCTGCTCTGATAATACCTAAACAATGGTCAGAGAATGCAAACAATGCAAGCTCTCTGTGCTGAGTTACTGCTGGTGTCAAGGTGCTGTTTTTATTGTTGAATTATGCTAAACCCAAAATGCTTCCTGAAACTTCAAACACACATCTTGCTTTCTGAAGCAGGATTTGACAGAGAAGCTGCTCCCTGGTCTGCAAACATGTCCAGCAGTCAAACCTTTTATAACTATAAAAACCCTGTCCAACTTTCATGTAACAGATTCTTCCCCAGACTTCCTTGAAGTGTGTGGAGCTTCTGCCATGAAGCAGGGACAGCTCTTCATGGTCACTGCCCAGGGGTAAAGTGAAAGAGAGAGAACTACCCCCTGTTGTTGTGGGGTGAGTTACCTCAATGTCTGCTTCAGGATTGTTTCTTTTTGCTGCCTTTGATCCAATTGCTTTAATAGAATGATTTTGATAGACTGCACTGTTGTTTCTTACACAATACTGCTAGGAGTTTTTGGCTTTTGTATTGTGCAGTAAATAATTCTGTTTCAGGTACATCATCTGATCACTTGTCTGATCAATTTTCTGTTCATTTGTCATAATAAATAATTCATTTTATAGAAATATTTCTGATTTGCCATCACTAAAACCTGCAGGACAAAGTGATTGAATCACACCTCTATAATTTCTTTCAGTTTAAACCAAATTCTGAGTCTGAGATTGGATCCAGCCAGAGTCAGGTTCCTCTCTGAGAAGGAATTTGGAAAGCAAGGGGGTCCTTTCTGCCCCTCGTAGCTCAACGAGACGGCTTCTGCCATCAACTTTGTCTAAGCCTTCCCCCCCCAGCCCCAAGCTGTGACACAGGGGCATGTCTTGTCCATGCAGGGCAAACATGGACTCCTGAGCTGGTCATTTGCTGTCCCTCCTTGGAGGGAAGAACAAGCCCAATGGCCTGGGGTGAGAGGCCAGTGCTGGGAGCGGCGCTGGCTGTGCCAGGGCACTGCTGGGTGCCCCCACCCTGAGCACTCCCCCCTTGTGCTGGTCACTGCTGTTTTCCTCTGCAGGGCGTTGTGTTGGGCACATCCTGGAGAGCAAAGTGGAAAGCAGATGGAAGCTTTGAGGCCCTGGCCTGAGGAGATGCCCCTGCAGGATGGCAGTGCTGCTGCAGAGGTCAGCTCTGTGCCAGCAGTGCCCGTGGCTGTCCCTGCCTGCAGTCCCTGGACAGTCCTGCAGCAGGACTGGCACCGACTGCCAGAGCACTGAGGCCTCCAACAACACAGGGCTCTGCAGGGCAGTGTGGAAGGGAAGGGAGAGGAGGCCATGGAGGAGAAGGGCTGCTGCTCCCTGGCAGTGCTGCTCTGCTGGGACTCTTTTCTGGCCCAGCTCTGCACAGAGGCCCTGACCCTGCAGCCGCAGAGAAGTCAGAGAGGAAAGATGTCAGGCAAACAAGTCAAGGCAGAGTTCTTTATTTGGTTGAAGCACACAGTGAGTACAATTGCCACTTTGTACAGCCTCTGGGCCAGGCTACTAGAAAGGCAAACACAGAATTGAAAATGGTGTTTATATATAAATATATATATACAAATATATATATAATCTTTATATCTATAATTATAGATATAAAGATTTTTTGGTGTGAACAAATTCACACAAAAATAACACCCCTACCAAGAGTAAAAAATAGAGAAGATATGGTGGGCCTTTAATGACGTCCATAACAGGACTGGCCTTTAATGAGGTACATAACATGCAGAAGAAGGAAAGTTTGTTGCTTCTGAAAAACACCCAGTTATCAGTTTCCTCAGGGCATCCTTGAGCTCCTGGTTCCTCAGGCTGTAGATGAAGGGGTTCAGTGTTGGAGGAACCACTGAGTACAGAACTGACAGGGTCAGATCCAGGGACGGGGAGGAGATAGAGGGGGGCTTCAGGTAGGCAAAGAATAAGGTGCTGATAAACAGGGAGAGCACGACCAGGTGAGGGAGGCACATGGAAAAGGCTTTGTGCCGTTCCTGCTGAGAGGGGATCCTCAGCACAGCCCTGAAGATCTGCACATAGGAGAAAACAATGAAAATGAAACAACCAAATATGAAAAAGAAACTAACCCCAATGAGCCCAAGTTCCCTGAGGTAGCCTGAGTGTGAGCAGGAGAGTTTGAGGATGTGTGGGAGTTCACAGAAGAACTGGCCCAGGGCATTGCCCTGGCACAGGGGCAGGGAAAATGTATTGGCTGTGTGCAGCAGAGAATTGAGAAACCCAGGCAGCTGCTGCCATGTGGGCACAAGCTCTGCTGCCCAGGAGGGTCCCGTAGTGCAGGGGTTTGCAGATGGCAACGTAGCGGTCGTAGCACATGATGATGAGGAGGGAAAACTCTGCTGCAAATAAGAATATGAGGAGAAAAACCTGTGCAGCACATCCTGTGTAGGAGATGGTTGTGGTGTTATGGAGGGAATTGTGCATGGCTTTGGGGACAGTGGTGCAGATGCAGCCCAGGTCTGTGAGGGAGAGGTTGAGCAGGAAGAAGCCCATGGGGGTGTGCAGGTGGTGGTCACAGGCTACGGCGCTGAGGATGAGGCCGTTGGCCAGGAGGGCAGCCAGGGAGATGGCCAGGAAGAGCCAGAAGTGCAGGAGCTGCAGCTCCCGCCTGTCTGCGAATGCCAGGAGGAGGAACTGGGTGAGGGAGCTGCTGTTGGACATTTGCTGTTCCTTAGGACAGGGTCTGTTCAGAAAAGGAAATGACACAGAACAATTACGAGATACCCCTCTCAGCAAAGATACTCCATCTTTCATAGTAATCCCTCAAAACCATTTGTATTTCCCTTATGCTGGCTCAGAGTGGTGTGAGCAGCAAGAGTTCTGCCCATGTGCTGCAAAGGGCTCAGCTTTGCTCTGCTGCAGTGGCAACATGGAGCTGGTTTTGACAGCTCTGATGATCACAAGGGATGTCAGATGTAACCCACCTTTAATAGAAAAGTTCCATTTCTGACCCCCTTACTCACAATAGTGCGGTCTGCAGAACAGAGGTTTCTATGGTCTTTAGAATAATTCTTCTGTTAGATATGTTCCACCATTAAATCTGCAGAGTGTTCTTTTTAGGAGTAAAAATTCTCATTTTTATTGCTGAAAATGTAAAGAATCTTTAGAAAAGACAAGAGACAAAAGGGCTCAAATCTCTGTGGTTTCAAGCAGAGCCAGGAGAGCTGCAGAGTCCTTTAGCCTGTTTCCCATCTGCCATGCTCTTTACCTTGTGCTGCATTCACTTTGATTTCACACAAACAAATATTAAAAAACACACCCCCAAATACATGTGCAGTGATGAGAGCAGGACAATGTTGTTTCCAAGGTCAGCCCTGGGAAGTGTCCCCTGTGCCAGCCCAGAGGTGCAACTGTGCTGGACAGAGCAGAACAGGAGCCCTCCTGCAGAGAAGCCAAGGGCTGGGACAGGAGAGTGCCCACCCCCAAGGGAAGGCTCAGCACTGCCCAGGATCCTGTGCTCATTTCTGAGACTGCCTGAAATATTCACCTCTGAGAGTAAAAGAGTTGGAATTTCAGTGCAGCCTCCTGAACTGAGAGAACAATGTCTATGCTACAATGCCTAAGCAGGAAAAACACCTCAGGACTAATTCCTTTCCTGTAGCCCCTGTCTTTTCTTAGATTTGCAAAAAATTCTCCATTCAATGTGGTGTGAGCAGGTCTGACCCTGCAACAGGGAGACATGGAAAAGATCCTCCCCGCTGCCAGGTTTGCTCCTTGCCCACAGCCCTTGTGCCCCAGCCCTGGCAGCAGCTCCCCGGGCCAGTTGAGAGCTGCCCCTGGCAGGCAGCAGAGTCCCTGCCCAGCACAGCACCCTGGGCTGCAGGACCCTGCTCTGCCCCACTGCCCTGGGCACCCCTGGCTGCACCCCCAGCTTCACAGCTCTTCCAAAGTGCCCCAAAACAGCCCCTGTTCAGCCATCCCATCAGCTGGGGCTGGGCCAGCTTTAGGAGATGCCTCCAGGAGCTGCCCCTGCACTGCCCTGCA
>NW_021938534.1:0-10574 GCF_001715985.3 Manacus vitellinus | reverse complement strand
TTTCTACTAATCTATACTGGTCTATACTGGTCTGTACTGATTTGACGTTGACGGAGATGCTGAAGTGCCCCCAACCCCTTTAACTGGTCCTTACTGGTCCCACCGCCCCATTCCCCGTTCCAGTCACCTGTACTGGTCCATACTGGTTTATACCGGTTTATACTGGCCCATACTGGTCTATACGGGTCTATACTGGTTTATACTGACCTGACCTTGATGGAGATGCTGAAGTGCCCCCAACCCCCTTAACTGGTTCTTACTGGTCCCACCACCCCATTCCCTGTTCCAGGGACCCGTACTGGTTTATACTGGTTTATACTGCTCTCCCCTGGTTTATACTGGTCTGTACTGGTCTGACCTTGATGGAGATGCTGAAGTGCCCCCAACCCCCTTAACTGGTCCTTACTGGTCCCACTGCCCCATTCCCCATTCCAATGACCCGTACCGGTCTGTACTGGTTTATACAGGTCTATACCGGTCTATACCAGTCCATACTGGTCTATCCTGGTTTATACTGGTCTGTACTGGTCTGACCTTGACGGAGATGCTGAAGTGCCCCCAACCCCCTTAACTGGTCCTTACTGGTCCCACCGCCCCATTCCCCGTTCCAGCCACCTGTACTGGTCCATACTGGTTTATACCGTTTTATACTGGCCCATAATGGTCTATACGGGTTTATACTGGTCTGTACTGGTCTGACCTTGACGGAGATGATGAAGCGCCCCCAACCCCCTTAACTGGTCCTTACTGATCCCACCACCCCATTCCCTGTTTCAGTGACCCGTACTGGTTTATATCGGTTTATACTGCTCTACCCTGGTTTATACCGGTCTATACTGGTCCATACTGGTTTGTACCGGTCTGTACTGGTCTGACCTTGATGGAGATGCTGAAGTGCCCCCAACCCCCTTAACTGGTCCTTACTGGTCCCACCACCCTGCTCGCTGTTCTAGTGACCTGTACTGGTCCATACTGGTCCGTACTGGTTTTTTACTGGTCTATACTGGTCTATACTGGTCTGTACTGGTCTACACTGGTCTATACTGGTCTACACTGGTCTATACTGGTCTATAATGGTCTGACCTTGATGGAGATGCTGAAGTGCCCCCAACCCCCTTAACTGGTCCTTACTGGTCCCACCACCCTGCTCGCTGTTCTAGTGACCTGTACTGGTCCATACTGGTCCATACTGGTCTGTACTGGTTTTTTACTGGTCTATACTGGTCTATACTGGTTTATACTGGTCTATACCGATCTATACTGGTCTATGCTGCTCTGTACTGGTCTGACCTTGATGGAGATGCTGAAGTGCCCCCAACCCCCTTAACTGGTCCTTACTGGTCCCACCACCCTGCTCCCCATTCCATTGACCCATACTGGGTCGTGGTGGCAAGAACCCCAGCAGGAGCCAGGTGGGGTCTTCCTGCCATTGGATGAGTGCTCTGGGAGGTCAGGGCTGCTCACAGATCCAGATCACACCAGCACATTTCCAAGAGCACTGTCAAATGGGAAGGGCAAAGCACAATTATTAGGAAGGAATGGAGCTTTTCTGAGTCAGTGTTTCCAGTTTCCTACTCCTGAGGAATCTGGGGGTTGAGAAATGGAAAAGAAACTCTCATGTTGGACAAGTCACTGAGACTCCTGAGCTGTAACTTGGAATGCACAAGTGCTTCTGTAAGCAGCTTCCTAAAGTGCTTTCGGTCTCTACTCTGCTTTTGACAGAAGCAGCATCACTTCTGCTGGACCCATCTGTTTTTTCTTTATCTGCCCTTTTCCACCTGCCTGAGGTTTCTCTCAGGTCAAAGTGAGAGCACAGACATTTGGATGGAGTGCTGACAGGGAAGTCATGAATGGATTTCTGATGTTGAATCTACTGTTTTGAAATCAGAAAATGTGGTGCTGAAGTCATCGTTAGCCTTTGAGAGGGAAACGAGAAAAATCGGATAAACTTGTTGCTAAAAATGAGCTGCTTCAAACTGAGGTTGACCACCTTCAAAGTCTTGTTGCGCCAGAGTGCAGAGAGAAAACTGTTGCTAAAAAAACAGGCTCCTGGTTTGGTCAGGCAACTTCATAAACCAGTGTCTTACCCTGGCATTGAGACGTGGGAAACCACAGAGAACCCTGATTCTAAGTCTCAGGAGAGAAAGAAACAAGGAGAATTTGAAGTTCAACTGATGTTTCTAGAGTCTCCCAACTTTCCTCACATTAATGAAAATAGACTGAGTGATCCCTGTGATAATGAACAAAGGGAAGATTATTCTTTACCTCCCTCAATTTCCTTTGTTCCTGATACTGAATCCACTAAAAAACCTTGGACTCAAAAAGAGAACCCGACCCAGAAAACAACTCAGTTCATTCTGATTCAAGTGGTTAAAGAGCAGAAGTATTATGGCGATAAACCTGGACAAATTAAAAGCCAACCAGTGAAATCCTATCAATATATCACATACCTTGGCATTCCACTTTGTTCTCATCAACAGTTAATACAATTTCCAATGGATATGGGGACAAAATGTTGGCAGCAAAATGCCAAAGATGGGATTAAAACCCAGACGAAAAAGAATTAAAATCACTGGAGAAAAAGAAGAAACCAGTCTTCAACCAAGAGCTTCACCCTGTTACTGTTTTGTTGATATTACCTTTTTGCTTTTTATTCTAATAATCATATTGTATGTTAAAATTTGGATGATTATGAAACAGTCAGCTCACTGATTACCCCCATCAATACTAGACGATGCCCGCAGTATACACCCGTCCCAACCCCTCCAGGAGCCCTCAAATCCCATCCTGGTCCCACAGGACACTCCCAACTTCCCCTCAAACACTCCGAGGTCCCCAGATTGACTCCCAGATCCAGAAAACTCTTGTTGCCTGCCCATGGAGTGCCCAGTGTGGCCCACCAACTGCACCACAAAGCCAAAGCTTCCAGGCTTTCTTTCCTGGGAATTAGGGCTGTTGTTTCCTGTTTTCAGCCATGCCACCCAACTGATAGCCCAACTCCCAAACTGCTAGCATGCCTGTCGATACAGAATTGTTAAAATAAACCTTGCCAGTATATGTTTTCAGACACCGATTATTTAGTGTCGTTTCACTTTAATCCACCCCAAGGGAATTATTAATAAAAACCTGAGTTACCCCCTCTCCCCTTTTCCTGGGGCAGGTTGTAACACCAATCAGCACTGACTCTGCCCAGTAGGCATAGCAAAGGAAGTTTCCTTTTGGTTTAGGGTTTAGTGTTAGGGTTAGGGTTAGGGTTAGGGTTTAAGGGTAGGGTTAGGGTTAGGGTTAGGGTTAGGGTTAGGTTTTGAGTTAGGGTTAGGGTTAGAAAGGGTTAGGGTTAGGGTTAGGAAATTTAGGGTTAGAGTTAGCAAAAGTTAGGGTTACGGTTAGGGTTAGGTTCAGGCTTAGCAAAAGACAGGGTTACCGTTAGGGTTAGGGTTAGGGTTAGGGTTAGGTTCAGGCTTAGCAAAAGACAGGGTTACCGTTAGGGTTAGGGTTAGGGTTAGGGTTAGGGTTAGGGGTATGGGTAAGGGTTAGGGTTAGGAAGAATTTGTCTCAGTGCGCGATCTAACAATCGCGGTTTTAGCCCATTCTGGACACGCAGCGGTGCCCAATAAGCCCCTCTCAGGCTATAAGCCCGATTCATTGCCCCCCGCTGTCAGAATCTTTTGCTTTTTCTCTTGGGTCTCTGCTTTTGCTGTTGCTGTTCTGTTGCGTGTCTGGCAGAATACCCACCGCCGTCCAGTATGTACTCTGCTTCTATAGAGCACTGTCCCCCAACCCCAACATTAAAAGAGAGACTGGAAGCTATGCACAAACCCTGTTCCCTAACCCTAACCCTAATCAAGAGATTGCAAGCTATGCGCAAACTTTTTTCCCTAACCCTAACCTTAAAAGTGAGAATGCAAGCTATGCGCAAACCCTTTTCCCTAACCCTAACCTTAAAAGTGAGAATGCAAGCTATGCGCAAACCCTGTTCCCTAACCCTAACCTTAAAAAAGAGACTGCAAGCTATACGCAAACCCTTTTCTCTGAACCTAACTCTAAAAAAGAGACTGCAAACTATGCGCAAACTCGATTCCCTGACCCTAATCCTAAAAAAACGAATGCAAGCTATGTGCAAACCCTGTTCCCTAACCTTAACCTTAAAAAGAGACTGCAAGCTATGCACAAAACCAGTTCCCTAACCCTAACTTTAAAAAAGAGACTGCAAGCTACTAGGGTTAGGGTTAGGGTAAGGGTTAGGGTTGGGGTTAGGGTTTAGGGTTAGGGTTAGGGTTAGGGTTGGGGTAAGGGTTAGGGGTTAGGGTTGGGGTTAGGGTTAGGGTTAGTCAGAATCTGTCTCAATGCGCGATCTAACTATCGCGGGTTTACCCCATTCCAGGAATGCAGTGGTGCCCAGTAAACGCCTCTCGGGCTATAAACCTGATTCAGTGCCCACCGCTGTCAGAATCTTTTGCTTTTTCTCTTGGGTCTCTGCTTTTACTGTTGCTGTTCTGTTGCGTGTCTGGCAGAATACCCACCGCCGTCCGGTATGTGCTCTGCTTCTATAGAGCACTGGCCGCGCCCACTGGGTGGAGTCAAGAGGTGGAGTCCGTGTTGATTGTTCTGCGTCACTGGCTCCGCCTACTGGGTGGAGTCAGTGCTGATTGGTGTTACAACCCGCCCCAGGAAAAGGGGAGAGGGGGTAACTCAGGTTTTTATTAATAATTCCCTTGGGGTGGATTAAAGTGAAACGACACTAAATAATCGGTGTCTGAAAACATATACTGGCAAGGTTTATTTTAACAATTCTGTATCAACAGGCATGCTAGCAGTTTGGGTGCTGTCATACCACAATGTGACACAGAGATAACCTTTGGTGGGTGGAAAGAAAATGCATAGGGGAGAGAAAGGCAGGATAAGAGCAAGGGAGAGTAAGAGAAAGAAAAACTGAGAGTGGACAGATGTATATAGTCACCGCCCACGGGGTCCAGCGATGCTTCCATGTCTGTCAGTTGAAGTGGTGGCCTTGATCTGCCGGGAGTGAAGGAGGGAAGTCCCCATACTCCAAGAAGTTATGAGTTATAGCCATGATTAGTGTCACGGACCATGCCTCGAGCCTCCAACATCTCGAGGGTTACAGTCTCTCTTCTAAGGTTAGGGAATAGGCTTTGGGCATAGCTTGCAGTTACTGTGTGGACCAATTGTCAGAGACTGAAATGGTTAATGATTTATGCATTCTAGGAGACTTTTCAGGCTTTTGACTTGCATGATACCTCTGATGAGCAGTCGGGCCCCTCCCTCCCTCCAGTGCTGACGGTGTGAAGCCCTGAAAAGGCAAGAGCTGAGCTTACAGGCTTTAGACTGTTGATATATTTGATGAGGAATCAGGCCCCTCCCTCCCTCTGCTATGAGATGTTAGGGTTAGGGTTAGGGTTAAGGTTAGCAAGGGTTAGGGTTTAGGTTTTAGGGTTTACGGTTTGGGGTTTAAGGTAGAGTTAAACCATCAGTTTTGGGGTATGGGACCGATAGCTTAATTAGCTGACCTTACTAGAAAATAATATAGAGGGAGTATAGAGGATTTTGATTCCTTTAGTGTAGGTTCGATTCCTACTTTTCTAAAATTAGGAAATGAGAGGATTGGTCCTCTATGTTTACTTTATCATAGTAACCCTTTTGGATTCAGGCACATTTCCTTGAGTGTCTTAGGTAGGGGGTAGGCGTGCATAGGAGATAGGAAGGCTGGTATGCCATAGGCATATGTTAGGGGTAAGAAGTTTTTTCAAAGCAAATGTATGAGTTGATCATATCGGAATCGAGGGTAAGAGGCGCGGATTCATAAGAATCCTGCGGAAAGGAGGAGGGGGTTTGTAGCTAAAGTAGGGGGAATGAGTTCTTGAGGGAGATTAAGTGAGCTGGGGTTTAGGAATAGAATGGTTGTGAGTGCATTTATTAGTATAATATTAGCATATTCGGCAAGAAAAAACAAGGCGAATGGCCCTGCAGCATATTCTACGTTGAACCCTGAGACTAGTTCAGATTCTCCTTCTGTCAGGTCAAATGGAGCACGGTTTGTTTCGGCAAGAGTGGAGATGTATCATATTATTGCTAAGGGCCAGGAGGAGAAAATGAGGTAGAGAGGTTCTTGAGTTGTAGCTAGGGTATTGAGGGTGTAGTTACCACTAAGGATAATTAGGATAGGAGAATAATGGCTAGGGTAACTTCGTAAGAGATAGTTTGTGCGACTGCTCGGAGGGCGCCGATTAAGGCATATTTTGAGTTAGAGGCTCACCCTGATCATAGAATTGAGTAGACTGCCAAGCTAGATAGAGCTAGAAGGAAGAGTATGCCAAGGTTTAGGTCAGTAAGGGGAAAGGGTAGGGGAAGCGGTGTTCAGATTGTAATTGCTAAGAGAAGGGCTAAGATAGGAGTAGATATAAATAAGTAAGGGGATGAAGTTGATGGATGAATTGGTTCTTTAATGAATAGCTTTATTCCATCTGCTATAGGTTGTAAGAGGCCAAATGGTCCTACAATATTAGGCCCCTTTCGGGCTTGCATATAACTTAGAATCTTATGTTCAACTAGGGTAAGAAATGCTACGGCGATGAGGATGGAGAGAGCATAGGATATTGATATAATAAAGTAAGTGAGGGGTAAGTGAATTGTCATGTGGTTTGTGTTGGAGCTAGGGAGAGGATTTGAACCTCTGGGTAAAGGGCTTAAGCCTTCTGCATTTGTCAAGCTCTGCCACGCTAGCGGTCCTTTTCTAGGAGGGGGTTGTGGTGAAGCTCTTAGTAATTTAGTTGGGTTCATTACTGGGTGCGAAGTCGTGCTTGTGGTATAGGCCTTACTTCTTCGGTCCTTTCGTACTAGAAGGAGTTATAACATAGATAGAAACCGACCTGGATTACTCCGGTCTGAACTCAGATCACGTAGGACTTTTAATCGTTGAACAAACGAACCCTTGGTAGCGGTTGCACCACTAGGATGTCCTGATCCAACATCGAGGTCGTAAACCTCCTTGTCGATGTGGGCTCTTGAAGGAGATTGCGCTGTTATCCCTGGGGTAGCTAGGTTCATTAATCAATTATATTGGGTCTGGTTACTATTAGCACGTTGATGGGTAGTTCTTGGTTAAGATGGATTGTCTGATATTTGGAGGTTAAGTTTGTCTCCAAGGTCACCCCAACCAAAAAATGCACACCAGCAAAATCCCGGGGGAGTAGGCCCTGTGGGTGAGTATTGTTTATGGGAGTGGTAGCAGATTTTAAAGTTCCACAGGGTCTTCTTGTCTTATGGGGTTATTCCGGCTTTTGCACGGGAAGATCAATTTCACTGATTATCTGTAGGAGACAGCTAAGACCTCGTTAAGCCATTCTTACAAGTCCCGATTTATGGGACAATTGATTGCGCTACCTTTGCACGGTTAGGATACCGCGGTCGTTGAACGAATTGTCACTGGGCAGGCTTCACCTTTAATACTTGGTTTGCTAAAGGCTATGTTTTTGGTAAACAGTCGGGCCTTGGATTTGCCTAGTTCCTTTTACAGGTTTTAATCGTCTTTGGGGGCGCTCCATAGGTGGGTTAACAGAGTTTTGGGTATAAGGTCTTGTTAAGGTTAAAAAATATCCTGTGGATTGTTAATAATGTTGTAATGTAAACTTGCGCCATAGAGGGGATCCCTAGTTACTTATTTTAGCATAAATTCTCTTATTTAATATAAGTTGGCCTATTGGGGAAGAGGGAGTCATGAGGAAGTTTAGATTTTTTTAGGTGGGGAGCTTTGACGCATTCTTTAATGGTGGCTGCTTGAAGGCCCACAATTAAGCTGTAATTAAATTTATCTGCTAGGGGAGAGTGTATTCTTTTTTAAAGGAGCTGTACCTCCTTTAAATAGCCCTTAATTCACTTCATGTGGGTTGAGTGTAGTCCTGGGAGGTGAATTAAGAGGGAACTAAGATTCATTTCATAGGCAACCAGCTATCCCCCAGCTCGATTGGCTTTTCACCACTACTAACGAGTCTTCCCACTCTTTTGCAACAGAGACGGGTTTGCTCAGTAGATAGCTGCTCGTGAGTAGCTCGCTTGGGTTTCAGGGAAGCAAGCTTAAATTGGCGTTTTGCTTGGGTAGTTCTCGCTAAATCATGATGCAAAAGGTACAAGGGTTGGTCTTTGCTATTTATTGCTTGGTTTGTCATTACTATTTCATTCTTCCCTTACGGTACATGATCTCTATTGCGTCTTGAGTTTACCTTTCTATGGCCTATACTAGGTTGAGTGAGAGAATGTTTTGATTTAATGGGTAGTATTAACTTAGTTTCTATGTAATCTGGTAGAAGAGCTAGAGTTAGACTTCAAGGCGATCTGATATGGAACAGATATCTTTCAGGTGTAAGCTGAATGCTTTAGTTATAGCTACGTCTTGGTAGACTAAGTGCACCTTCCGGTACACTTACCTTGTTACGACCTGCCTCATCTCTAGCTTGGGGGTTTATTATAAATAAAATTAATCATAGCTTGTGAGGGGGGTGACGTGCTTCAGAGCCAACTTAAAGGAGGCATTATTATCCTGCTTTACTGCTAAGTCCGCCTTTTAGGAGTGATTTCACACTCCTTGTCGTGAGGTATTCTATGCTAGAAAATGTAGCCCATTTCTACCATCTCATGAGCTATACCTTGACCTGTCTTATTAGTGGGATGTTGCTGTTGTGCCCACTGTTAAACCCTCAGTTTAGGGGTGGGCTGACGACGGCGGTATATAGGCTGATTTGGCAAGGGATGGTTGGGTGTATCGTGGGTTATCGGTTATAGAACAGGTTCCTCTAGGTGGGTTTGGAGCACCGCCAAGTCCTTAGAGTTTTAAGCGTTTGTGCTCGTAGTTCTCAGGCGGATGCTTAAGTGGTGAAAGCATCAGGATTTAGGGCCAGGCATAGTGGGGTATCTAATCCCAGTTTGTGTCCTGGCTTTCGTGGAGTTTTGTTGATCATGAAGCTAAGATCATTTCTATGGGAGTATTGGATGCATCTTGTGCTTATAACAGCTTGGTTACATTTCAGTCTTAGTTGAAGTGATAATGAAAAACCACTCTTTACGCCGTATAAAGTTAATTTGGGTTTCTTGTGTGACCGCGGTGGCTGGCACAAGATTTACCAACCCTAGTAGGTTGCTTTAACTAAGTCAAGTTTACACTTATTGCTTAATATTGATTACTGCTGAAAACCCGTGGGGGCGTGGCTAGGCAAGGCGTTTTGGGCTACAATTGGAGTGGTGTGCCTGATGCCTGCTCCTGCTGTCTTTTTAAGGTGCTGAGGGCATTTTCACTGGGATGCGGATACTTGCATGTATATATTTGGCAAGAACTAACTGTAAGGTTAGGACTAAGTCTTTTTTGTCCTTGGGTATGTGTAATAGCCGTCTTAACATCTTCAGTGTTATGCTTTATTGTAAGCTACAAGGACTAAGGCTGTTATAGGCATAGTGATTATTATTGGGGCTTGTTTTAGTTGTAGTAATAGTTGCTATTGATTTAGGATTTGTTTAGTGGTTGGAGAAGTAGTTCTAGTGGATAACAAAAATGTGTTGTTGAGAAGTTAGAAGAGTAGAAAGGGGCAGGATTGTAGTGTTGTGGGCGGGTTTGTTAAGGTTTTATGTTCTTGTAGTTGAAATTACAACGATGGTTTTTCAGGCCAGTGGTCTTGGATAGAGGCCAAGCAGGAATTGTTATGACGTACTTTATACTATTTTTAAGTGTTAGTTTTATTTTGGGAGGACTAGCAGTTGCTTCCAATCCTTCTCCATGCTATGCAGTAGTGGGGTTAGTGTTGGTGTCTATTGTAGGGTGTGGATGGTTAATGAGTTTGGGGGTGTCTTTTGTATCACTAGTGTTATTTCTGGTATATTTAGGTGGGATGTTAGTGGTTTTTGTGTATTCGGTTTCATTGGTAGCAGATCCATTTCCTGAGACCTGAGGGGACTGGCAGGTTGTTGGGTATGGTGCTGGGTTAGTTTTAGTGTTGGGGGGTGGGGTGTTTATTATAGGGCTATCTGAGTTAGAGCGGTTAGGGATAAACACGGTGGATAGTGGGGGTGTTTTATCTATTTGGTTGGATTTTGAGGGAGCGGCTATATTTTATTCTTGGGGGGTGGGACAATTTTTAATTGCGGGCTGGGGTCTGTTGCTGACGTTGTTTGTTGTGCTAGAACTTGTACGAGGGTTGTCTCATGGGGCAATTCGGGCGGTTTAAGGAGGTGTGGTTCAGAGAATAGTTTAATGAAAATGCCAGCTTTGGGAGTTGGTGATAAAGGTTTGATTCCTTTTTTTCTGAAGGGTTGGAAAAAAGTTTGGGACCAACTGTTAAAGGTGTATGTGGGTGGAATATTAGTTAGAGTAGTGGGGGCGATTAATTGGGGAGGTAAGAGGGTGAAAGGAAATGATGGGGTAGATTAAAGTGGAAACAAACAAATGAACAAATGAATGATGAAAGGAAATGATGGGGTAGATTAAAGTGGAAACAAACAAATGAACAAATGAATGATGAAAGAAAATGATGGGGTAGATTAAAGTGTAAACAAACAAATGAACAAATGAA
>NW_021938533.1:0-38141 GCF_001715985.3 Manacus vitellinus | reverse complement strand
TGGAGACCAACCCGGAGATTACTGGCAAATAGATTTTGCTGAGTTACCACCATGGGGGGGGTACAAATACATCCTTGTACTAGTTGACACTTTCAGTGGATGGCCTGAAGCATACCCCTGTCGCACTAATGCAGCAAGGGAAGTGGTAAAAGCTTTATTAAACCACATAATTCCAAGGTTTGGGGTTCCTCTAGGAATGGCATCAGATAGAGGAACACATTTTATTGCGGCAGTAGTAAAAGAAGTATGCCGCATCCTGGGAATTGTCTGGGACCTACATACCCCCTATAGACCTCAGGCTAGTGGCAAAGTTGAACGAATGAATGGCACCTTGAAAATGCAAATTAGTAAAATTTGTCAGGAAACATCTATGTCCTGGGTTCAGGCTTTGCCACTAGCTCTGCTGAGAATTCGTATCCAGCCGAGGCGGAGGGATAACATAAGCCCCTATGAAATATTATATGGAAGACCATATCAGGCACCACACGTACCAGGGGATGTACACTTAAGGGGGAGAGCCGATTTACAGAAATATTTGATTGCTTTAGGCTCTACTTTGCAGAAGCTGCAGAAGGTCATCGAGTTATCCAGACCTATAGGACTGGACCCCCCTGCTCACCCATTCCAGCCAGGAGACTGGGTCTACGTCAAGTGGTGGAACAGTGGCCCCTTGAGAGCCAAGTGGAGAGGACCTTACCAAGTCCTGCTGACCTCCCTCACCTCCGTCAAAGTTGCTGGCAGAGAACCCTGGTTCCACTACTCTAGAGTCAAGAAAGCATCAGCTCCTGGAACAACCAACCAGACAGAACCAGACACCGACAACGAGGATGTGGAATAGACTGCTTGTTCTGTGTATTCTGTTCATGCAACCGGTAACCATGAACCGAGTTTGGGACCAAAAATTGCATGTGGCCCTAGTCCAAAACGTATCTAAAATTCTCCGAAAAATGGAATACTGGATTTGTACTCAAGTACCAGCAATTGACGATGAGAATAGTGAGTGGCCCCTAATTGGCATTTTACTAAACGAGACAAACTTCGGTAAGTCCATGATGAATTTCCCAGGGACCTGGAAGCCAGTTACAGAGGCAAACCCTGAAAGAACAGTTCCAAAGCTTGTCTCGTGTGGTAATACAAAATAGAATGGCCCTCAATTTTTTGCTAGCCTCACAAGGAGGTGTGTGTAAAGTCATCAATACCAGCTGCTGTTCTTACATAGATCAGACTGGTAGAATTAATAATGATTTGGCCGCAATTCAAAATCAAACTGAAATTTTTCATCAGATATCTCTGGATGATGTCTCCCTAGGTTTAGGAGACGTCCTCAACAAACTCACCTCATGGTTACCGAACTGGACATGGATGAAACAACTGTTTATCTTAGTATTGTATATACTTAGTGTTAGTGTAATAGCTCACTGCATACACCGATTTTATAGTTGTTGTAAGTGTAGGTAGTAGAGATTGGACAAAGACCTTTGGGTTTTGTCCAGTCTCTAAGGGGGGAACTGATGCCTTAAGCCCCTAATGTTTTTTTTTATTTTTCTAATAGTTATAAGACTTGTAAATTTTATAGGTAGGTTTTAAAAGCAGAAACCCCTCTGTCCCTTGTTCCTTTCCCTTGTTTATACATTCCCTAACCCTTTTACCCCATTCTATGCCTTCTATATCAACCTACCCCTGAATCCAGTAGCAGTGTTTAGTCTTTTGTCAAGGTAAAGGCCTAGACTGTTTGGAGAACAGCGTATCAGGGCCTAAACCACAGAGTACGGTCAAAAACTAGGTGACAGTATACCCTTTGTACTCTGATGAAGCTGAAGATGATGAAGTAGGTGGTCCCAAAAAGACCCCAGACCCAATTCTCAGGGGGAGGGCCCGGGGCGGTCCAGAGGAAGGGCCAAAGGGTGGACACATCTGGGATTGGATGGATAATGCTATAAAATGTAACCTCTCGGCACGGCCGGCGCGCGTGTCTATATCACCTATTGCCTTGGCAAATAAACCCTTTCTTATCTCACCCCTAATTAACTGCTCCGGAGATTTTTTTCAGAACCAAAATACACCGGCAACAAAGACTTCCCACTCATGTCTTCATATTGTTGTTTTACTGTCATTAACTGCACCGTTTCAATTCTACCCTTAACAAATTTCATAACTTTATTAAGAATGCATGGTCCAAAAATTAGTGAAGCGAATAACATTATCAGAGGACCTGCTAGGGTTGAGACCAAAGTTGTTAACCAAGGGAACTGACTATGCCAGTTATCCAGCCAGCTCGGTGGAGTTTCCTTTTCTCTCTTTCTTTGTAATATCCCTTCGCGCAGTTTGGTCATAGATTCCTTAATGATTCCTGAGTGGTTTGCATAGAAGCAACACTCTTCTCCTAGGGCCACACATAAACCTCCTTGCTGCAGAAGCAGCAAGTCCAACCCTCATCTATTTTGCAAGACTACTTCTGAAAAAGAATTAAGAGAAGTTTCTAAATACGAAATCGATTTTTCGATTCTGTCCAAATCCTCATCTACTGCTGCCCTCAGGGTAGTCAATCCATGACCATGTTGTACTAGGGTTGCAACTCCAGCACCTGTGGCTCCCAACCCCAAAATCATAGCAGTCGTTACACTTATTGGTTCTCGTTTTTGGATTCTATGCTTATTCACTTCCCAAAACTCTAAAAGAGATTCCTCAGAATGATGTAACATATGAGGCAGCACAGTTATCTGAATACAGAACTCATTACTCTTTTCAAATGCAGATGAAGACACACACGGGACTAAACCAGTTTTTGAACATATCCACCACCCACCCTGATGAGGTATAGCCCATTTATTCCTTTCTCCTTTCAGTTTATTTATTTTGGTACCACATAATTCATTGCTACCTGGGGGAACGTTTCCGATACACGTCCCCTGCCCACTGACTTGCGACAGTGTGAGACCTATTTCCCTCTCTCCCCACCTACATTGGCTTGGGTTATCCTCTGTGCTTAAGTTAAAAGTAAGGTTTAATCCTACCCCCTCACAGAAGGGAGGTCTCACATCATAGCATAGCCAACAAGACTCAGTCATGTCAGGGTCAGTGTAATTTATGGCCTTATAAGATACTTCCACCATGTTTAACAACGATTCAGCTCCTCCTTGTGACACCCTTTCCTTTTTAAACCCTTTCCTCCCCTTGGGAGGAATTTGAGCAACCTTAAATTCTTGTGACACTGCATTAGCAGGGACTCCATTTACCTTTTCTCTCTCTTTCTCTCGACTATTGTCTCTAGATTTCTTTATCTCTAAATTAGGTCCTAGTAGTTGAGAATAAACAGTTAATGGCTGTTTCCTTATAGTTACATATGCACCTGGGTCTGCGGAAAGCCTGTCCAGTCTCACTCCCCACGTCCTTCCAGTCAACCACCCTCGGTCTTCATGATTCAGGACTTGCACTTGCAAGTATTCACAATTTGATGTCTCATAGGGGGTTACTAATCCTCCCAATGCAGGGGGTTCACAATGTGGGGGTCCCCATTGCACTCTTAAGTATCTGTCTGGTCTCTTGGGTCTCCAGGCAGAGGCTATGGTCTCACAACCCCAATATCTGCAGTGGTAATGCCCAGGATAATTGCAATATGACTTCCCTGGATTAGAAGTTGGACACCAGTATGTGGTTCCCTTATTTACTGTGATAGAGGGTTTTCTACCTCCCTTGCCACATTCCTGAGGTATACTCGCCATTAACAGATCGCAAACCGTCACATTAAACTTAGGACCAATGGCTGTTGTTACTTTCTGGACAATCTCTGAATCTCTTGACCCAGTTAAGGTCCATTCAAAGGGCTGGTGGGCATTTCCCAGAGAACTCGCTGATATTGTTACAATAATGATTAACACTAGATTCTGTTCCATTTTTGTTTTAGTCTCTCCCCTTCACTTCCAGTGGTTACTACTTTGAGTCAACCTTCCCCACAGGTTCTATCTCTCTGCCTCCCTTCGTCTGTTCCTGTGCAGGGAACAACGAGGTCTCAGGTTCTTCTCGGCAGCAGTGATAATCTTCAGGGGATAGACTCAGTTTACTTAATTTTCTTCCACTGATTCAGGATGAGACTCATCTACTTTGAGATTTTGGATTCTGTCAATTACTCCTAACAGTTCAATATATCTCCTTTGATTTGGTCTTGCCAATTTCCAGGAAAATCTGGTTCGGCACAATTCTATTAGTGCCCCCTTCCAATTGGTTTCATAGATTTCCCAAGTCTCTGGGACTAACCACTCCCAACCACAGAATGCTTTTATTATTTCAGCGTTTGCCAATTGTTCTCTTATACATTCTGTAGAGCCCGTCCTACACTTAATATAATAGGATTGTCCCCTGATTGATACACAACACCACTTCTTATCACACCTCTTACAGTTACACACCACCCAGCTGTAATGAGTGGATTCTGGGTGCTTTATGCAGGGTATTCCATGTGGGTTACATCCTTCTGGTATGTCCGTTTCTATTTCACAACAAAAAGGTAAAACAGTTTGAGTTCCAACTATCCTATAAAGTCCTGATCCTCCAGTCTGCTCAGGCAGTCCCTCCAAGTTCCAGGAAACAAAGCTCACTCTCCTTAAAGTCTGTCCTTGGGGTACCTGAAAGAAAGTATACAGACTAGGTCTTACGGCCTCCTCATCAGGGTTCATCTGTTGGCTGTACTCTTTTAATCCTCATCTGTAAGTCTCCAGGACTTGATGTCACTCTCCATTCAGAGTCTTTCACTGGTCCTTTTACCCTTGATGCCTGGGTCCACCCTCGTTCAGTTGTCCGCACAGCAGTATCTGTAGTAAGAACAACAAAAGGCCCCTCCCACCGTGGAGTTAAAGATGTTTCTTTCCATGTTTTAATTAATACCTTGTCACCTGGCTGGAATTTGTGTATGGACATATCTAGAGGTGGTCTTTGGGTGACAAGTCCCTTTTTCCTTAATTCCTGTCTCCTTTTCATCAGTTCGATGATATATTCTCTCAAGAGGGTATCCTTGACCTTTGGATTATCTATTGGGGCTCCAAATTCATAGGGCATGCCATATACCATTTCAAACGGCGAAATTCCCATATCCGTTTGAGGCTGAGTCCTAATGTGCAATAGTGCCAGAGGAAGACACTTCACCCAGTTCATTTTTGTTTCTAGCATTAATTTAGTCAGGTGTTTCTTAATTTCCCCATTCATTCTTTCTCCTCTTCCTGAACTTTGTGGATGCCAAGGGGCGTGATATTCCCACTTGGTTCCTAGCAACTCTGTTACTTCTTTAATCACCCTTGAAGTAAAGTGAGTTCCCCGATCTGAGTCTATTACATTGACTACACCATATCTAGGGATAATTTCTTCTAACAAAATTTTGGCCACAACTTTAACTGTACACTGAACAGTAGGAAAGGCTTCCCCGAAGTGTGTCAAGTGATCTACTAACACCAACAAGTATTGATACCTTCCTACTTTTGGTGATTCTGTGAAATCGACCTGAATTTTCTCGAATGGTCTTTTTGCTAGCTCCCTTCCTCCTTTAATTTTCTTTCTCAAATACCCTCTATTTACTTTCTTACAAGTTAAACACCCTTCTAAAACCTTCTTTGCTATATCATACACTCCAACACATACATATTTATTCCCAAAATGATCTATCAGGGCCTGGGTACTCCAATGGGTTTGCTCATGTAATTTACCCATAATCTTGCGAGCAAGACCCTTAGGGATCACTTCTCTTCTGTCTGACAACAACCATTTCCCTTGCTCTTCCTTTGCACCGACTTGCAACAACTTTTCTTTCTCCTGGTTACTAAAAGACTTAGGAATTTGCTCATTTTCTGATTCTTGCTCACTTACCACCAACAAAGTTGTTCTTTTTGCCTCAATATCAGCTAAACTGTTTCCCCTTGCTGCAACTGTTAGCCCTTTTTGGTGACCTCGTACATGAACTACGACAATCTGCTTTGGCCCTCTCAAAGCTCTTAGAACTTCTTGAATTAGACTCTTGTGAACTAGCCCCTTGCCTTTTGCATTGGTTCTTCCCATATTTTTCCAAAAGCGTGGACCACTCCAAAAGTATATTTTGAATCTGTAAATACAGTCCCTATTTTTCCATTCAACAACTGCAGAGCCCTTAACAACGCATATAGTTCACACACTTGGGCTGACCACGTACTACTCAAAGATCCAGATTCCCTAACTTGAAGGGTAACCCCATCCACTATGGCATAGCCTGATCTCCTTTTCCCATCTACGACTCTAGACGAACCATCAATATAAAGTTTTTCACCTATATCTAACTCTTCTTTTTCCAGATACTCTCTAATTTTAGTTTGGAGGCTTATGACCTGTGTACAATCATGTACACACTCCCTTGGGGTTCACCATATAGGAACTGAGCTGGGTTTTGCAAATGAGTTACTTCTAGTTCTAATTTAGAGATGTTCAGCAGAATACTCTCATATTTTAATATTTGGCTATCAGTCAGCCACTTTTCTGCCCTTTGTTTCAATACTCCCTGGATGTCGTGAGGAGTGTACACCTTTAAGTCTCCCCCAAAAGTGACCTTCATAGCCTCCTCCACCAATAGTGCAGTAGCCACTATTGCTTGTAAACAGGTGGGCCAGCCTCTGCTAACTGGATCTAAAATTTTGGAATAATAGCCCACAGGTTTCTTATGCTCAGCCCATTTTTGTGTTAATACCCCATAAGCTGTTCCATTCTCTACATTTACGAATAGATAGAAAGGTTTCCTGATATCTGGAAGGCTAAGCACGGGGGCATTTATCAAATCCTCCTTCAGTCTTTCTAACTTGCTCTCATCCTCGTCACTCCACTTTACCAATCCTTCTTTAACTAACTTCTCATATAAGAATTTTACCTTACTGCTGTAATTCTCTATCCACTGTCTGCAGTATCTAAGAGACCCAAAACTTGTCGGATCTGCCTTTTATTCTTTGGCATGGGCATAGACAATATTCCTTTTACCCTTTCAGGATCCAGTCCCTTACATCCTTTACTTAACCAATGCCCTAGATACTTCACTTTTTCTTCTGTAAACTGCAACTTGGACTTGGACACTTTAAGACCCTTTCTTCCCAAGAAATTCAGAAGTCTAATACTCTCATCTCTTACAGTTTCAGCATCCCTTCCAGCTATTAGCAAGTCATCAACATACTGTACCAGAACTGTTCCTTCACAGGGTTTGAAGGACTCTAATAGCTGTTCCAGGGCCTGCCCGAACAAATTTGGTGACTCTGTAAACCCCTGGGGCAAGACTGTCCACCTCAGTTGCTGTTTTCTATGGGTGTCCGGATCTTCCCACTCGAAGGCGAAGTAATTTCTACTCTCTGTACCAAGGGGACAGGTCCAAAAAGCATCTTTCAAATCTATCACACTGTACCATTGATGTTCCGGGGAAATTTGGCTTAGTAAGGTGTAAGGGTTAGCGACTACTGGGAACCTTGTCACTGTTTGTTTATTGACCTCCCTCAGATCTTGTACCAGTCGGTAGGTCCCATCAGGTTTTTTAACAGGTAAGATGGGCGTATTATGGGGAGACATGCAAGGTTCTAACAATCCTTGTGCCAATAGTCTTTCTATGGTAGGCTTAAGGCCAACTTTTCCCTCATTAGGAATTGGATATTGTTTCACTCTAATAGGTTTGTCTGGATCCTTCACGGATATTTTAAAGGGTTCAATATTCAATTTTCCTATGGTCTCAGGGGTATACCACACTTCTGGACTGATCTTTGTCTCATCTTCTGCCGTAAGGGCATAGATTTTTACTTTTAACTCTCGTTCTGATACTTCTAAATTAATTCCTAACTCAATCATTAAATCTCTTCCTAACAGATTATATTCTGCTTCCGGAACCAATAAAAAGGTTCCCAAGGCAAACTTATTGGAAACCTCTATTTCAACATTTTTGATTATAGGTACTTTAAAGGGCTCCCCCTTTGCTCCGATTACTTGAGCTTTATCTGTTGAAATTATACATCCTTGGGGCAGTTGTTGAATGGTGGATCTTTCTGCCCCCGAGTCCACAAGGAACTCCATAACCTGTTGCTGGACCCACTTTTAATTTTATCAAGGGCTCTGTATTCTTTTGGGTCCCCAGCAAATAGAGCCCCTGACCCCTTCAGTCTTCTAAAAAGACCTGCTCATCCTGTAGCCTTTTCCTACAGTCCTTCTTCATATGTCCCTTCTGGCCACAGTAATGACACTCGATTCTTCTGAAATCCACTCTCCTAGGTCTCTCTGGCTCTTCTCACTCATCAGATCTAAAAGACTCTTTCCTTCCCTTTTCTTTATTATGTTTATGTTCTCCCTTAATTGCTGCTACTAAGATTCTTGTTTGTTTTCTCTGAATATCCTCCTTTCTCTTCTGCTTCTCCTCTTCTTTTACCTCATCTCTTCTAACATATACCTCCTGGGCTTCCCTCAGTAACAAATCCAACCCTTTTGTTTACCAATCCCTGTTCTTTTCTAACTTTTTCCTAATATCTTCCCATGATCCCTGCACAAACCTGAGTTTAAGTACCGCCTGTCCCATGGCATCATCCTCGGGATCCATTCCTGAATATAACTGAAAACTTTTTCTCAGTCTTTCTAACCAATCCGTAGGTGACTCATCTTTCCTCTGATATTCTTTGAATGCTCTGTCTATATTCTGTCCCCTAGGGACGGATTCCCGTATACCCTGCACTATTACACTTCTCAGATCATCCATCTGAGCCCTGTCAGCTGCTCTCCGATTGTCCCAATTGGGCGTCTCAAGAGGTCATTTCGTATCAGCCGCTGGGCCTTGTTGATGCCTTCTGTCCCAGTTTCTCATACCAGCACCCCTAATCATTCCCCTCTCCTCTACAGTAAATAGAATGCCCAATATAGCCTGCATCTCGTCCCAGGTGTAAGTATTTGGTCCTAAAAATTGATCAAATCTTTCAGAAACCCCTATGGGGTCTTCTAACAGATTCCCTATTTCTTTCTTAAAAGCTCTTACATCTCCAGAGCTGAGGGGCACCCATAAAAATCCTATTCCTCCTTGTCTTCCTGTTAGAGCTGTCTCCCTGAGGGGATATAGTTGTGAGTGTGGAAGGGGGCTGTTAATATTTCCAGGAGTTGACATCATATTTGAATCTAAAGGCGACTCACTGGGTTCTTTTACTGGTATGTGTGCTGGGGCAGATGGTAAAATGGCGGCTTCCCGCCCTTCTGAGGACAAAATGGCAGTTTCCTGCTCTTTTGGGGACAAAATGGTGGATTCCCGCCTTTGAAGAGGTGAAATGGCGGGCTTTGGCTCCACTGGAGCATTTGGTGTAACTGCACTCCCTCCATTATAGGGTGCAATATAAGGTGGAGGGGAATTCCAAGGCTCTGGATCTTTTTCAGAGTCTACTTGCTTTCTTTTCTCTCTTAGAGGGAATAAGCAAGTGTATGTACCTGCTCCTAGCCAAATGATAGCATAATGGCTCTCTTCTAAACAATAAGGTCTTTTATCATTAACATGCCAGTTCAAGACCTCACAAACCCAGCTCTCGAAAGAGCCGTATACTGGCCAATACACACTTTCTCCTATTTGTCTACCTCCCCACACTTCAACACAGTAATAAACCATTTTCTCCCTTGATTTTCCGAGAATATGTGGGTAACTGCTCCAGTTTTTCAACAATATGCCTAAGGGGCTATCTGGTGGAATCCCCTGCGACCTAGCCTCAAAGCCGCTCACTTTAAGTCTCCTCTCTTCCTGACAATCACTTCTAGACTCACTCATGCCTTTATATTTCTCTTTGGTAGATAGGTCCCTAACAAGATTCCTTTCTCCCTGGGAGCTGCAGCTGCCCAGCGTAGACTGTCTTTCTCTCAGAGGGTCCTTCTTCGAGTTCCTTATTTTACTCCTGAATCCCTCCCTTTCCCGGGAACTGCCAGACCTCAGGAGCCTTCCTCCATCGGAGGGATCACCTGGCTGCTCTACCATACAACCTCCCATGGGTGAGGAAGCCTTGCTCTTCCCCAATCCCATCTTCTGGGGTGCCTTCTTGCTCGCTCACACACACTCAAGTCACAAACGCTTCCCCCTGTTCGTGGCCTGCTCCCTCGCGGGCTACAGGAGCCGCACTACTTGGGGGTCCTCACTCGCTTCATTCTCAGAGAACGTCTCACACAGGCACACCCCAGGACCCCCTCCCAACCGCCAAGAGGGCTCGCAACACTCACCTCTCCCTGGATGAGTCTTTGCTCTTTAGGCAGCACCACACCGGGGCACTGGAGCGGACCTCCCCAACCGGACAAACCCACAGCTGCCTCTCCCTAGGTCAGCTGCCCACTCGCAAACCGAGCCTACCAAAATTACCTGTCCGAGCTCCTCCCTGAGCTGGACTTCGTCCGGACCCACATGCGGAGATTATGGAGACCTGCAGGAAACCTTCTTTTTGCTTACTTGGCCTTAATAAATGGTTCGGTATGAAGGGTCTGAATTGTAGGATCTCCCAGGGCCGTCCAAAAATGGGACAGGGGCGCCCTCCCCAGAGAGTAGTCCTATCACTCAGGGGTCTTCATCCGAGTCACGGCACCAAATTGTGATCGATGAAACGAGGCTATAATTTAGGATGCAAAGAATAAAATATTTATTAATGCCAATAAGCAAAAACGGCCAACCGGGTGTCTGGGAGGAACCCAATTTCCTGCCGCAGACCACAATCAGGGAACAGAAAACAGGACTTATTATACCCCTTGTTAGCCACCTCCCCCCAGTGTCAGTTCATCAGTCCATTGGTCCAGGTTTCGCGGGCTAAACTCTGTATGGTTCCTCTTTCGCGGGCCAAGTCCAGGTTGGTTCCTCTTTTCGCGGGCTGGAGCTGTTGCCAGGGGCTGTCGACCAATAGTCCAATGGCTAATAGTCCTTATGGGCCATGATGTAGGAAAATTCCGCTGGGATGACGGTTAGTCCTCTTGGTCGACCATCCCCTGCTGGTCTCCATGTTGCTTTCTATTAATACCCTTAAAATTAGACACTTTCAAAACAGCAACTATCAGTATGCTGAATCACTATTGCGTTGTGGTTTTAACAGTCCGCAGCTTATAAATCTCGTGGTTAGTAATTGCAACACACTCGAACTTGTGATTACAGCCACTGCTACAATAACATTAATAACAGTATTATAACTTTATTAACTCTTATCATATTCTGAGCAGCAAATTTCCTAGTTTCACTTATAACACCCCACAATGGAAAACTCCCTCATTTTGGGTCCTTGTGCCCCAGATGGCTCTGACCACCACCTCACCCACCAGTCCCACAATCATGGAATGCTTTGGCTTGGGAGGGGCCTTAAAGAGAATCTCAGCACACTCAGAGTCAAGAATTCCTTCCTACTATCTCCTGGAACTCTTCCCTCTCTCCGTGTGAAGCCATTCCCCTTGTCCTGTCACACCAGGCCCTTGTCCAAAGTCTCTCTCCATCCTTCTTCTTGGCTCCCTTCAGGCACTGGAAGGCCACAATTAGGTCACCCCAAAGCCTTCTCCAGCCTGAACAATGCCAATTCTCTCAGCCTTTCCTCACAGCAGAGCTGCTCCATCCCTCTGATCACTTTGATGGTCCCCTCTGGACTCGCTCCAACAGGTCCATGTCCTTCCTGTGCTGGAGCCCAGAGCTGGAGGCAGCTCTGCAGGGGTGACAACATTACAGCCGTGTGTGTTCCAGCAAGGACACTGTGGAACCTCCTGGAGTAAAGGGGCCATTGTGACACTGTAGGGCCTGCTGGAGCCAAAGGAACCCTGGGACACTGTGGAACCTCCTGGAGTAAAGGGGCCATTGTGACACTGTAGGGCGTTGTGGACCCAAAGGAGCCCTGGGACACTGTGGAACTTCATGGGACCAAGGGTTCATTTTACCATGAAGGGCCTCATGGAACCAAGGAAGCCCTGAGACATTTTGGGTCCTGATAGAATCAAAGGACCAATGTGACACTGAGGAAACTCAGGGACTCAAAGGCCACTGTGAAACTGCAGGGCTTCATGGAACCAAAGGAACCCTGAGACTTTTCAGAACCTCATGGAATCAAGGGGCCACTGTGACACTGCAGAACATCATGGAGACAAAGGGACCCGGGGACACTGTGGACCTCAGGAAATCAAGGGCCCATATTGGCACTGTGGAACCTCATGGAATCAAGGAGACATTCTTACACTGGAGGGCATTATTGAGCCTAAGTGACCATTGTGACACTGTGGAACCTGATGGAGTCAAGGGGCCTTTGTGACATGCAGGGCCTCATGGAACCAAAGGATTCCTGGGACATTGTGGAATCTCATGGAACCAAGGGGCCACTGTGATATGTGGGGCCTCCTAGAACCAAAGGAGTCCTGAGACATTTTGCAAACTCATGGAATCAAGGGTCCATTATCACACTGCAGAATCTTACCAAGCCAAATGGACCCTGAGACTCTGTGGAACCTCATGGAATCAGTTGGTCATTCCCACACTGTAAAACCTCATGGATACTCTCAGGTTCCCATTATTGAGAAAGACACCTCTTCCCAAATTCAGCTGCAAAGGAGACCATGTGCCAAAGTCAGCAGTCCAGGTTTGATTTAACAGTAAATAGGAGGGAGAGAGAAAGAAAGAAATAGAGAGAGAGAGAAGAAGGGGGTGGTGGGAAGCCAGTGAGAGAGAGACAGAGATGAAGTAAATGTATCACACCATGGAGATCCCTGAGGCTCCCACCAGTCCTTCTTCACCCTGCTCTGCTCGGTGGAGGGTCCCCAAGTTGTGCTTCTGGGCTATCACTTTTATACAGTCCAAGCCCTGGGTATTCAGGGGGGTAGATGCTGTTCCCACAGCTTGGGCTGGCACATCTACAAGGACTTGCTTCCTTTCCCACACCTTGCCACGGTGGGAGTTTTGCCCAGTGTGCTTCCAGTCTGCAGGTGGGAATCTTTGTCTGGATGGGTTCCCCAGACCTGCCTTACCAGCCCTGGCTTCCTGTTGGGGCTGTCTGCTCTTTCCCACAGTCTGCACAGTGCAATTCTGGCCTGGGGGCTACTTCCAAAGCTTCACCTCCCTTTAGGCCTTGGAATTAAAGGCCCTCCTGTTTGCCACCAGTGCTTATGTGTTGTGGTGCCTTATGGGATTTTCCTGCTTTGACAGTGTTTTGAGACAGTTCATTGTGCCCTTCAAGTCCTTCCATGTGCACACCCCCCCCACTCTCACCAGTGTCTGGCCCTCCAAAGAACACAAGCCCTGATGATTTGTAGCTCCCACTCCAGTGGTTGGCACTTGGACCTCCCTCCGTACCCAGAGCTCAGAGCTCCCTTGTGCCAGAAAGTTTAAAGAGATTGTGCCTCATTCTGCCAAGAAAACCCTTGGAAAAAAGTGTCCCTCTGTGTTTCCTGGGATAAGAGCACTCTATTGTCATCTTCCAAAACCTTGGAGAGGTCCCAGAGATCTCCCAGGAAGGAATTTGGGGCCTCAAGCACATGACCCGTATATAGAGGCTGAGGACTCAGGGGTCAGTGGTGTGAAGATTGAGGACAGTAGAGGAGCAGCCTGAGAGGTCTGGAAGGGGGGTGTCAGAGCTGGTGGAGCTTTTCTTCCTGTCAGAAAACAGCCTAAGAAAGAACTAGTGCCACCAAGGGCAGCTGGGGTGGCCTAGACTGGGGACAAGAAGTCAGAAATTTCCCTCCAAGGTCAGTGTTGTGGTGCAATATGTCACAAAGAAGGAGTCTGGATGAGCCCAAGGCTTTGTGTGTGCAGGAAGAGCCAGGGAGGACGCAGAGATGTCAGTGCAGGAAGGTGCCAGCCAGGTGGGGCAGCCGGGGGATGACGACAGCCTGCAGGGAAAGGGGCAGGGCATGGACACCGTAGGACAGCCTGGGCTGGAGAGGAGACAGGGATGGGGAGAAGCTGAAAGGCCCTGACAGAGCCACCTTCTGCAGGCCTTTGGCCATGGCTGCTGTCTGTGCCCCTGATGCCAGGAGGAGGGGAGTGCCCCTTGCAGCCCTGGGGCCTCATGGCCTCCTTGTCCCTGCTCAGCAGCCTGGCAGGTGCCACCCCATGGTCCTGCCCTTGGCATTGCACATCCCACATCCCAGTGCCCCAGGAAGAGCCCTGAGGAATGAGGCAGGGACAGCATCTGCCTTCCCAGAGGCTGGGGGTCAGGGTATGGCCCTTTGGATTAAGAAAACAAGTCAAGGTTTCTTCAGCATCAGAGCCACCTTTCCCTTGCTTGTCCATCCTTGTCATCACTGTCTGCAGGTTTCTGTTCCAACTGGAATCTGGGGACACTTTCACAGTCATGTCCTTCAGTGGGACCCATTAACATTACAAGAAACTTCAGTATTTCAAACTCATTTTGACTTCTTGAGAAGTTGTTTGAGCTTCCTCTCAGGGACTGAGTCTCATGTAAACAACCTCAATGTCCCCTGAGGGTCATGAAATGCCTGGGGCTGTTGCTGTGCTGCTGAGCTGGGCCAGGCTCCTGGCACACAGGGAGCTCCTGGCAAGCAAGAAGAGCTTCAAAGAGACAGCTCTGCTGGTGAGCAGCTCCTCTGCACAGCCCAGCAGGGCTGAGGGCACTGCCTGCAGCACCCAGGGCACAGGAGAGAAGGCAGAGAGATGAGAGGCAGCCTGGGCTGGGAGGTGACTGAGCTCTCACTAGGCAAGAAACCTTCCCAGGATTTGAAGGAAGAATTCTCTGGCTGTAGGAAAGTTCAGCTTGCCTTCCTGGAGGCATCTCCTAAAGCTGGCACATCCCACAGCTTCCAGGATCTTTCAGCAGGACTCTCCCAGTTGCTGCAGTGCAGGGGAAGTGGCCACATGGCAGAGCAGGGCAGGAGCTGCAGGCAGCAAGGGCAGAGAGGAGAAGGGAGCAGGAGGTTCAAGGGATCCTGGGGTGGGAGGACAGGGCAGAGCTGCTCAGGGCAGGAACCTTGCCAGCCCTTTGCCACGGTCAGGCTCTGGCTGCAGAGCAGTGCAGGTGAGTTCCTGCAAGTGCCTCTGCCAGCTGCCAAATGGCAGCAGTGGCAGGAGCTGTCAGGATGGCTCTGCTGGATTTGCTGGGGTGCAGCAGGAGAAGCTGCTGCAGAGCAGGACTTGCTGCTGCCCCCTCAGAGGCCCAGGGCCAGAAGGTTCCCTGTGCCAGGGCTGGCTGTGGGGTGGGAAGGTGGGGGTGCAGCCAGGGGTGCCCAGGGCTGTGGGGCAGAGCAGGGTCCTGCCCCCAGGGCTCTGTGTGCTGGGGCAGGGACTCTGCTGCCTGCCAGGGTCAGCTCTCAGCCCGACCAAGGAGCTGCCACAGCCCTGCAGGGAGAAGGTGTGGGTGGAAGGAGTGACCCCTCAGGGCAGGGCAGGGCTGGGCAGGGCCCTTCAGCTGCAGGCTCAGGGCTCCTCACAGCTTCAGCTCCACCTCCTCCATTTCCAGGGGCCCTTCTCAGGAAGCACATCCCCCCAGAACACCTCCCCCTTCCCAGCCACCGCAGGGGTCTGGGATCTGCTCTGCAGCCCCTGCCCAGGCAGAGCTGCCCCTGGGCACTGGGCTGGGGATGGCTCTGGCAGCACTGGCAGGGAGCTGAGCTGGGCACAGGCAGGGGCTGCTGGCAGGAACAGCTCCTCACCCAGAGACAGGCAGGCAGGGAGAGGCAGCTGCTGCCACAAGGGCTGGGCAGGGGGATGGGGGCCCCTCCCTGCTGTCCCTGTGGCACAGACCCCTTCCCTGAGCAGCTCCTGCCTGGGCTCCTTTCCCAGCCTAAGCAGAGCCTGTGCCCTCAGGCCCACGGGGGCTGGGCTGTGCATTGCCCTGCAGCAGCCAGAGCCCAGGCAAGGACAAGCCCTGATTTCCAGCTGTCTCTGTGTGTCCCTCCTCCCTTGGCAGCAGCACTGTGGCATTTCACTGCCATCCCCTGCTGCCTGGGCTCTCCTTGTTCTCACCAGTGGGTTTTCTGAGCAAGTGTGGGGTTTGGGGGGGCAGATTCCTGTCCAGACACAAACCCTTTGGGTGCTGCTGTGGGGATGTGTCTGTGGGAGCCAAGTTCCCAAGTGCCCTCCAGGCACCTTCAGGGTCTTCAGCTGTTTGCCTGGGTGTTCTGCAGGGCTGCAGGTGCCCTCCAGAAGGGCACAGCTCTGCCATAGGATCTCTGTGCTGCACAGGATCCCCATGGAGAAAACTCCTCAGTGCTAAATCCATGGAAATGCTCTGGGCAGCTGTACTTGGGAGCTGCAATGATCCCTGTGTGTGGCAGTCTGAGAGGAGAAAAATGAGATCCTAATCAGGCATCCCGAGGAAAGGCAAGGATTCTGTCAATGTGCTCTTTGAACCAGGATTCCTCTGCTCCAAGAAGTGCCTTGTTTATTTTTGCAGGGAATTCCTAAGGGCCATCCCCCTTCAGCTCCAAGCTGCCAGCCAGGGGGAGCTGTGAACAGCAAAGATGGCCAGCTCTCGTCTCTGCACCAAGAGACCATCCCTTTGCCTCTCAGGACTCACAAGATTTCACTTGGAGCACAAAGTCCCCCAAATCCCCTCCCTCTGTTCTGCCCTTGGGCAAACTGTGACCAGCAGTTCTGGAAACACTTTGATACATCACAAGTGCATTTAATTGGAGGTCACCCTGTGCTCCAAGTTGCCTCTCACTGCACAGCAAGAAGGATTCCTCAGCAGCCCATTCCAGGGTCCCTGCTCTCAGTGCCCCCTTCAGCCAGCAAAACCCAGAGCTCGGGCAGAGGGATGCAGAGAGATCTTCCTCAAAATAGGCCCTGAATGTTGAATTGCTATGAGACATGCAAGATGTTTTGCTGATTGAGTCTGGCCTAATTCAGTTCTGCCTTTTTTCTCCTCAACAGAAAACAATAACCAGAGGCAGCAAATGTCCAACAGCAGCTCCATGCCCCAGTTCCTCCTCCTGGCAGTCGCAGACAGGCGGGAGCTGCAGCTCCTGCACTTCTGGCTCTTCCTGGCCATCTCCCTGGCTGCCCTCCTGGCCAACGGCCTCATCCTCAGCGCCGTAGCCTGTGACCACCACCTGCACACCCCCATGGGCTTCTTCCTGCTCAACCTCTCCCTCACAGACCTGGGCTGCATCTGCACCACTGTCCCCAAAGCCATGCACAATTCCCTCTGGGACACCACAACCATCTCCTACATGGGTTGTGCTGCACAGCTCTTTTTCTTTGCCTTCTTCATCTCAACAGAGTTTTCCCTCCTCACCATCATGTGCTACGACCGCTACGTTGCCATCTGCAAACCCCTGCACTACGGGACCCTCCTGGGCAGCAGAGCTTGTGCCCACATGGCAGCAGCTGCCTGGGCTACTGGGTTTCTCACTACTCTGCTGCACACAACCAATACATTTTCCCTGCCCCTGTGCCAGGGCAATGCCCTGGGCCAGTTCTTCTGTGAAATCCCACACATCCTCAAGCTCTCCTGCTCACACTCAGGCTACCTCAGGGAACTTGGGCTTATTGTGTTTAGTGCCTGTCTAATATTTGGTGGTTTTGTTTTCTTTGTTTTCTCCTATGTGCAGATCTTCAGGGCTGTGCTGAGGATCCCCTCTCAGCAGGGACGGCACAAAGCCTTTTCCACGTGCCTCCCTCACCTGGCTGTGGTCTCCCTGTTTATCAGCACCTTATTCTTTGCCCACCTGAAGCCCCCCTCCATCTCCTCCCCGTCCCTGGATCTTATTGTATCACTCATGTACTCAGTGGTGTCTCCAACACTGAACCCCCTCATCTACAGCCTCAGGAACCAGGAGCTCAAGGATGCCCTGAGGAAACTGATAACTGGCTGTTTTTCAGAAGCAATAAACTCTCCTTCTTCTGCATGTTATGTACCTCATTAAAGGCCAATCCTTTTATGTACTTCATTAAAGGCCCACCATATCTTCTTTGTTTTTTACTCCTGGTAGGGTTGTTATTTTTGTGAGAATTTGTTCACACCAAAAAATCTTTATATATATAAAGATATATATAAAGATATATATATCTATTTATATAGATATAAACACCATTTTCAATTCAGTGTTTGCCTTTCTAGCCTTACCCACAGGCTGTACAAATTGGGAATTTTACTCACTGTGTGCTTAAACCAAATAAAGAACTCTGCATTGACTCATTTACCTGACATCTTTCCTCTCTGACTTCTCTGCAGCTGCAGGGTCGGAGAAGAGCTGGACCAGAAAAGAGTCCCAGCAGAGCAGCACTGTCAGGGAGCAGCAGCCCTTCTCCTGCCTGGCCTCCTCTCCCTTCCCTTCCACACTGTCCTGCAGAGCCCTGTGTTGTTGGAGGCCTCAGTGCTCTGGCAGTCGGTGCCAGTCCTGCTGCAGGACTGTCCAGGGACTGCAGGCAGGGACAGCCACGGGCACTGCTGGCACAGAGCTGACCTCTGCAGCAGCACTGCCATCCTGCAGGGGCATCTCCTCAGGCCAGGGCCTCAAAGCTTCCATCTGCTTTCCACTTTGCTCTCCAGGATGTGCCCAACACAACGCCCTGCAGAGGAAAACAGCAGTGACCAGCACAAGGGGGGAGTGCTCAGGGTGGGGGCACCCAGCAGTGCCCTGGCACAGCCAGCGCCGCTCCCAGCACTGGCCTCTCACCCCAGGCCATTGGGCTTGTTCTTCCCTCCAAGGAGGGACAGCAAATGACCAGCTCAGGAGTCCATGTTTGCCCTGCATGGACAAGACATGCCCCTGTGTCACAGCTTGGGGCTGGGGGGGGAAGGCTTAGACAAAGTTGATGGCAGAAGCCGTCTCGTTGAGCTACGAGGGGCAGAAAGGACCCCCTTGCTTTCTAAATTCCTTCTCAGAGAGGAACCTGACTCTGGCTGGATCCAATCTCAGACTCAGAATTTGGTTTAAACTGAAAGAAATTATAGAGGTGTGATTCAATCACTTTGTCCTGCAGGTTTTAGTGATGGCAAATCAGAAATATTTCTATAAAATGAGTTATTTATTATGACAAATGAACAGAAAATTGATCAGACAAGTGATCAGATGATGTACCTGAAACAGAATTATTTACTGCACAATACAAAAGCCAAAAACTCCTAGCAGTATTGTGTAAGAAACAACAGTGCAGTCTATCAAAATCATTCTATTAAAGCAATTGGATCAAAGCCAGCAAAAAGAAACAATCCTGAAGCAGACATTGAGGTAACTCACCCCACAACAACAGGGGGTAGTTCTCTCTCTTTCACTTTACCCCTGGGCAGTGACCATGAAGAGCTGTCCCTGCTTCATGGCAGAAGCTCCACACACTTCAAGGAAGTCTGGGGAAGAATCTGTTACATGAAAGTTGGACAGGGTTTTTATAGTTATAAAAGGTTTGACTGCTGGACATGTTTGCAGACCAGGGAGCAGCTTCTCTGTCAAATCCTGCTTCAGAAAGCAAGATGTGTGTTTGAAGTTTCAGGAAGCATTTTGGGTTTAGCATAATTCAACAATAAAAACAGCACCTTGACACCAGCAGTAACTCAGCACAGAGAGCTTGCATTGTTTGCATTCTCTGACCATTGTTTAGGTATTATCAGAGCAGAGCATCCTGCCAGAAATGGCCCCTTGATTCCATGAGGTCCCAAAAACTCTCAGGGTTCCTTTGGTTCCATGAGGCTCTGGAGTGTCACAATGATGATTTCATGAGTTTCCACTGTGTCCCAGGATTCCTTTAGTTCCCTGCAGTATCACAATGGACCCTTGATTCCTCGAGGTTCCGCAGTGTCTCTTGGATCCTTTGGTTCCTCAAGGCTCTGCAATGTCACAGTGGCTCCTTGATTCCACGATGTTCCAAAATATCCCAGGGTTCCCTTGGCTCCAGGAGGCTCCCCAGTGTCCCACTGGCCCCTTGATTACAGGAGGCCCTGCAGTGTCAGAAGTCCAACCCTCTGCAATAAGCAGGAACATCCACAACTAGATCAGGTTGCTCAGAGCCCTGCCCAACCTGCCCTTGAATGTTTCCAGGGATGAGGCATCACCTCTCTGGGCAACCCGTGCCAGTGTTTCACCGCTCTCACTGTAAAAAATTCTTGGTTATATCGACTTCAAATCTGCCTTTTTTTAGTTTAAAACTATTTGTCCAATCGCAGCCATGTCCAGGCTCTACAAAAAGTCTGCCCCCATCTTTCTTAGAAGCCTCTGTGGTGGTGCATCCTCCCCCCATGCTCCTCAGGCCTGGTCATGATCTCAGGAGCTCCTGACAAGCCTTGACCAAACCAGCTGAGCAATGAAGAACCCCTGGACTGTACCAGGGTGTGGGGAAGTGTCCCTGGACAGGACCAGGGTGTGGGGAAGTGTCTCTGGACTGGACCGGGTGGTCCTGTATAATACAGGTGGGAACAATCCAGAGTGGAAGAGCTGGGGAACACAGGATAATCAGACATCCCATGAAAGCCTTGGAACATTCCCTGCCTGAACCATGACCCAAATGGAACAGTTTGGACACAATTCCCAAATAGTTTGGAAACTCCAGTCATTCCTGACACCAGGATGGAAATTCAGCAGATAACTAAAGCCAGTCCCCTTGGGAGCCCACACCCAGCGGGGCTGAGGGAGGCCCTGGCAGCTCCCCAGCACCTCCCTCTCAGTGGGACACCTCTGGCAGCCTCTCCCAGCTCAGGAACCCTCCAGTTTGCAACACTCCAAAGACCCTCCCTGACGCCCAGGACAATTCTGATCCCCCTCCATAAACACTCCTCCAGCTGTGACCCTTGTCTGGTGGGAAACACAAAGGGATTTGTGGTAGTGTTTCCCTGACAAGGAGAATTTGGGAGAGGGACCTTTCCACCCCCAGCTATTGATGTGTCCACACATCTCTGCCTGGGTGTGGGTGTGAATTGACTGTGGTGGGAATGTTGTAGTTTTGAATCCTTAATTCAGTCAATGTTAAAATTATAGCAACTGGTATTGAATCACCTGATAACTGTTAAACGGGTCACTAATTAAATGCTACTAATGTCTTTAACCCTCTTTTCTTTGGATCCAAATCCTTTGTGCCCTGACCCTCTTGCATCCCAAGGCTCTGTGTAAATCATTCCCTTTCATCAAAAAATATATATTTTTCATGACTTCCACTTTAAAATCTTCCTCCTTAGCTAAACTACAAAACAACTCCAATTAGCTGTAGAACTCTTGAAGACTTGAAGACAATTAAAGGAAGGAAACAATTTGTTTCTCAGTGTTTTATTGGGTCCCACAGTGTGTTTGGAGTTGCATCAGCTGTCAGTCCAAGATGGGCCATGTCAGAACTGGTGAGGTTGGGGGGTGAGGAGCAAGGCTGGTCATACAGGGTCGGTCTGGATCTCCTGAGGAGACACTCAGCATCAAGATCACTTGGAGAACACCTTTGTCATCTCTTGTCTGAACTAAAAAATAGCCATCATTGAATTAAAACAAAAAAAGGACAAACTTGGAAGAATTGTTTTGAAACTGCTTTGAAGACAATTAAAGGAAGACAAAGAGATCCTGAGGGATTTCTGCATTTTAATGAGCCCCACAGTGTGTTTGCAGCCCAGCCCATGATCCTGAGGTAGTGAGAGAAGATTGAAGCAGCTGCTGAAGAAGTCAGAAGCCAAACTGCAAGTGCCTTGAAGCATTGCTGGGCCCCACTGAGGGCAGGCACTGCCAAAGCCTCCCCAGGGACTCCTTGGAGCAGCTCCTTGGAGGCCAGGAGTGCAGGCAGACAAAGGCTCTGGGCAGGCCCCTGCAATGCTGAGCAAAGCCTGCCTTGGTTTTGTGGAGCACAAAGGCCAAGGCCTGAGCCCCAGGCCCTGGCCCAGCAGATCCTGTCCCTCCCGGCTGGCTCAGGGCTGTTTGGGGGCACTGGGATGGGAGGGGGAGGAACAACAAAGGCCCAAAACTGGGCAACCCCTGCCAGGCTGCTGAGGGAGGGGCGAGGCAGAACCCAAGTGCAGAACCCAAGTGCAGAACCTGCCAGGCAAGTGTCTTGTGGTGGCCTGAGTGGCAGAGGCAGCTGCCAGAGGCAAGGGGACAAAGGCCTGGGTGCCTTTGGGCCTTGCAGCCCTGCCAGAGCCCTTGGCCATCTCTCCTGCAGGCTGTCCTGCCCTGGCCCTGCTGCTGCTCTGGCCTTGCAGGCTGTACACACCCCTCCTGCTTTCCCACCCCCTCCCAGCAGCATTTCTAGACCCTCCCTGATGTCTCTGCACCAGCTCTGGCTGTTGCCATGTGCACTTGGCCTTCTGACCTTGGATCCTGAGCCCCTGTGCCACAGGACATCCCTGCCAGAGCCCAGGCCCTTCTCCTGGGGGTCACTGCAGAACTGAGCAGATCCAGGTCACCTCCCATTCCTCTGCCAACCCCCTGGGCCTGCTCTGGGCCCTCCAGGTCCTTGCCCTGCTCCCAAGGGCTGTGGGGGTGCTGAATGGTCAGGGCTTGGGGTTTAGAGCTCAGGGTGGGGATTAGGCAGAACTTTGGGAGGTTTGTTGTTCTGCTGGCAGTGTCTGGTTCATGATTAGGTGAAGAGATTTTTGGTCTAGCTCAGGATTAAAGCTTGGCTTTTCATACTGGTAATACAGGTTTGGGATTGGGGTGGGCATTAGAGGACAAATAAGAGTCTGGAGTTCTGGGTTTGGGCTTTGCCTTTGAGGTCAGGTTGAGGTTGGGATTAGAGCAGTGGATTCCTCTCAGTTAGAAGGACAGCACTTTTGGGTAGCCTTGGGGCTTGAGGTTACAAAGTGCATAAAGGTCTATCAGGAATATTTGCACAGTCAGTATTTTAGCATCCTCAGCATTCCCTGAACCTGTTTTTACCTCATCAAAATCTCTCCTCTCTATATGCCAAGCCTCTCTTTCCTTCCCCAAATATCCAATTCTTTTTGTCCCAGTTCCTCCTAATCTCCCCCAGACTTTCATCTAGGTGGGCTCAGCTCTGTGATGCCACTGTGCAACCTCATGGAATCAAGGGGCCATTGTGGCACTGCAGGGCCTCATGGAAACCAAGAAACACAGGGACACTGTGAAATCTTGTGGAACCAAAGGACCATTTAATATTTGGGGCCTCATGGAACTAAAGGAACCCTGAAACCTTTTGGAACCTCATGGAGCCAGGGAGCCATTGTGTCACTGTGGTGCCTCATGGAAACAAAGGAAACCTGGGACACAGTGGAACCTCATAAAATCAAGGAGCCACTGTGACACTACAGGGCCTTTTTGGAGCCAAATGGGCCTTGGGACACTGGGGAACCCTATGGAATCAAGGGGCCCTTGTGACACTGGGGAAACTCGTGGAAAAATGGAACGTAGAGACACTGTGCAACTTCATGGAATCACGGGGTCATTCTGACAGTGAGGACAGCACATGGACTGAAGGGACCACTGTGACACTACAGGGCATTCTGGAGCCAAAGGAACCTTGGGACACTGTGCAGCCTCATGGAATCAAGGGCCCATTTTGACACTTCAGGCCCTCATGGAAACAAGAGAAAATCCAGGCTTGTCCAGGTCCTGAGGGTGATTCAGAAGGGATGCAGCAGTGATTTCTCCCTACAGACCCACCACTCCAGTGGTCTCTCCCTGCAGTCCATGGGTGTCCTGAGCATTTTCCCCGGTGCCTCCCTGCCCTGAAGGTTTCTGGCCCTCAGGCTGGAGCTGAGGGGGTTGGGCAGGTGCCTGAGGAGGGGGTAGAACAAGGGCTGTGTCCAACTGTGCCAGGAGGGCTGTGCTGGGCAAGGATGAGGAGGCTGCAGAAAACAGTGGCACTGGGGAGGGGAGAGGAGCAGCTGGAGAGACCTTGTGCCTGCCCACGCTGGGCAGGAGCTGCCCCAGGATGGCAGCTCTGAAGCACTCCCAGGATGTCCCTGTGAACAGGAGGGGAAGACTGGATCTGAAAATGGAACCTGGAAAGCAGAGAGCAGGAGTGTCATGGTGACACTGCAGGAGAGTTGCAGCCCTGGAGCAAGGTGACAGAAGAAGTGACCCAGTCCATGCAGTGGCCTCAGAAGATCCCAGAGCATCCTGGAGATGCTGGAAGGGAGTCCAGCTCTGCTTCACAAGTTCCCAGGGCCTGTCCCTGCCTGTGCTCCAAGGGCTTCCACCCCCCAGGACTATGCTCAGAGAGCACTCAGGCCTTACCCCGAGAAAAAGGCTCAGGAGGACAGTGTGGAAGTGGTAAGAGAGCAGCTCTGCAAAGACCAAGCCCTGCTGCTCCCTGGCAGTGCTGCTGGGCTGGGATTATTGTCCCCTTCCCGTTTGCAAATACACCCTGTCCTGCAGTGTGCTGTCCTTTAGGAACATCTGAGAAGAACGGTCTTGGACAAAGAAGGCACTGCAGGTCCTTTATTTTGTTTAAATCCTCAGAGAGAACAATACATCTTTTTTACAGCTCTGGGTAAAATTCAGTGGGTAGACACTAAATTAGAAGGTAAATTCAAAATAATATTTCATTGTAGAGAAAATTATTGCAAGAAGAACCTGATGACCTCCACGAAAACCTGAGCAGGAAGACTGGGCCATTTAGGAGTCTCATTCTGAATGCTACACACCAGAAAACAGGCACTTTATTGCTCTTGAAAAGCATCCAGTCATCATTTTCCTCAGGGCATCCTTGAGCTCCTGGTTCCTCAGGCTGTAGATGAAGGGGTTCAGTGCTGGAGGTACCACTGAATACAGAACTGAAAGGGCCAGATCCAGGGATGGGGAGGAGATGGAGGGGGGTTTCAGGTAGGAAAATGCTGCAGTGCTGAGGAACAGGGAGACCACGGCCAGGTGAGGGAGGCACGTGGAAAAGGCTTTGTGCCGTCCCTGCTGAGAGGGGATCCTCAGCACAGCCCTGAAGATCTGCACATAGGAGAAAACAATGAAAATGAAACAAACAAACACTAAACAGACACTAACCACAATGAGCCCAAGTTCCCTGAGGTAGCCTGAGTGTGAGCAGGAGAGTTTGTGGATGGCAGGGATTTCACAGAAGAACTGGCCCAGGGCATTGCCCTGGCACAGGGGCAGGGAAAATGTATTGGCTGTGTGCAGCAGAGCATTGAGAAAGCCAGTGGCCCAGGCAGCTGCTGCCATGTGGGCACAAGCTCTGCTGCCCAGGAGGGTCCCGTAGTGCAGGGGTTTGCAGATGGCAACGTAGCGGTCGTAGCACATGATGGTGAGGAGGGAAAACTCCACTCCAAGGAAGAATACAAAGAAAAAGAGCTGTGCAGCACATCCCATGTAGGAGATGGTTGTGGTGTCCCAGAGGGAATTGTGCATGGCTTTGGGGACAGTGGTGCAGATGCAGCCCAGGTCTGTGAGGGAGAGGTTGAGCAGGAAGAAGCCCATGGGGGTGTGCAGGTGGTGGTCACAGGCTACGGCGCTGAGGATGAGGCCGTTGGCCAGGAGGGCAGCCAGGGAGATGGCCAGGAAGAGCCAGAAGTGCAGGAGCTGCAGCTCCCGCCTGTCTGCCAATGCCAGGAGGAGGAACTGGGCCATGGAGCTGCTGTTGGGCATTTACTGCTTCTTAGCACAGGGACTATTCAAAAAAGGAAAAGACAGGGAACAGTTAAGACAGACTTCTGTAAAAAAGCAACTCCATTTCTAAAAGAAATCCATGTGTCAAATGTCACCAAATGCACTGCAAAGGACTCAGGTTTGCTCTGCTTAATGGGACATGGAACTTTTTTGGTAGAGCTCTCACACACACAAGGAATGTCAGATGTAACAGACCTTGAATACAAAAGTTCCATCTCTCCTCTAATAACTCAGTAGAGCTGAGGCTGCAGAGCAGAAGCTTAGTCTGAGATTAAAATAATAGTACCCGTGTTTTCCATTTTTGCCATCACACCAGGGAAAGTTCTTTTCCACTGCAGGAATCCTCATTTCTATGGCCCAGCACACAGTGCCCAGCAGAGCTGCAGGGAAGGGCCCCCAGAGCCACCTGAACGCTCCCTCCCCCAGGCCTTGCTCTGTCTCAGTCAGCACCCAGACAGCCCAGAGTATAACACTGAAAGAACTGGTTCATTCTCTTTAAGGTACCCCCTGTCTGTCTGTGCCTCTTGCAAATACCTTCTGGGAAATTTCCTGCTTTGATCTGGAGCTGTGACCAGCCCTCATCCCTGCAACCCACTGTGGAGATCAGAAGGACTCTGCCCTGCTCTGCCCTCCCAGGAGTTGTTCCTTCCCCACAGCCCTTCTCCCCCAGCCCCGTGGCAGCTCCTTGGCCGGGCTGAGAGCTGACCCTGGCAGGCAGCAGAGTCCCTGCCCCAGCACACAGAGCCCTGGGGGCAGGACCCTGCTCTGCCCCACAGCCCTGGGCACCCCTGGCTGCACCCCCACCTTCCCACCCCACAGCCAGCCCTGGCACAGGGAACCTTCTTGCCCTGGGCCTCTGATGGGGCAGCAGCAAGTCCTGCTCTGCAGCAGCTTCTCCTGCTGCACCCCAGCAAATCCAGCAGAGCCATCCTGACAGCTCCTGCCACTGCTGCCATTTGGCAGCTGGGAGAGGCACTTGCAGGAACTCACCTGCACTGCTCTGCAGCCACAGCCTGACCGTGGCAAAGGGCTGGCAAGGTTCCTGCCCTGAGCAGCTCTGCCCTGTCCTCCCACCCCAGGATCCCTTGAACCTCCTGCTCCCTTCTCCTCTCTGCCCTTGCTGCCTGCAGCTCCTGCCCTGCTCTGCCATGTGGCCACTTCCCCTGCACTGCAGCAACTGGGAGAGTCCTGCTGAAAGATCCTGGAAGCTGTGGGATGTGCCAGCTTTAGGAGATGCCTCCAGGAAGGCAAGTTGAACTTTCCTACAGCCAGAGAATTCTTCCTTCAAATCCTGGGAAGGTTTCTTGCCTAGTGAGAGCTCAGTCACCTCCCAGCCCAGGCTGCCTCTCATCTCTCTGTCCTTTCTCTCCTGTGCCCTGGGTGCTGCAGGCAGTGCCCTCAGCCCTGCTGGGCTGTGCAGAGGAGCTGCTCACCAGCAGAGCTGTCTCTTTGAAGCTCTTCTTGCTTGCCAGGAGCTCCCTGTGTGCCAGGAGCCCGGCCCAGCTCAGCAGCACAGCAACAGCCCCAGGCATTTCATGACCCTCAGGGGGGTTTGATGTTGTTTACATGAGACTCAGTCCCTGAGAGGAAGTTCAAAGAACTTCTCAAGAACTCAAAATGAGTTTGAAAGACTGAAGTTTCTTGTACTGTTAATGGGTCCCACTGAGGGAAAGGAGTGAGAAAGTGTCCCCAGATTCCAGTTGGAACAGAAAACTGCAGACAGTGATGACAACGATGGACAAGCAAGGGAAAGGTGGCTCTGATGCTGAAGAAACCTTGACTTGTTTCCTTAATCCAGAGGACCAAGCCCTGACCCCCAGCCCCTGGGAAGGCAGATGCTGTCCCTGCCTCATTCCTCAGGGCTCTTCCTGGGGCACTGGGATGTGGGATGTGCAATGCCAAGGGCAGGCCCATGGGGTGGCACCTGCCAGGCTGCTGAGCAGGGACAAGGAGGCCATGAGGCCCCAGGGCTGCAAGGGGCCCTCCCCTCCTCCTGGCCTCAGGGGCACAGACAGCAGCCATGGCCAAAGGCCTGCAGAAGGTGGCTCTGGCAGGGCCTTTCAGCTTCTCCCCCTCCCTGTCTCCTCTCCAGCCCAGGCTGTCCTACGGTGTCCATGCCCTGCCCCTTTCCCTGCAGGCTGTCGTCATCCCCCCGGCTGCCCCACCTGGCTGGCACCTTCCTGCACTGACATCTCTGCGTCCTCCCTGGCTCTTCCTGCACACACAAAGCCTTGGCCTCATCCACACTCCTCCTGGGTGACATATTGCACCACAACACTGACCTCAGAGGGAAATTTCTTACTTCTTGTCACCAGTCTAGACCACCCCAGCTGCCCTTGGTGGCACTAGTTCTTTATTGAGCTGTTTTCTGACAGGAAGAAAAGCTCCTCCAGCTCTGACACCCCTTCCAGACCTCTCAGGCTACTCCTCTACTGTTCTCCACTGACCCCTGAGTCCTCAGCCTCTATATACGGGTCATGGGCTTGAGGCCCCAAATTCCTTCCTGGGACATCTCTGGGACTTCTCCAAGGTTTTGGAAGATGACAATAGAGTGCTCTTATCCCAGAAACACAGAATGACACTTTTTTCCAAGGGTTGTCTTGGCAGAATGAGGCACAATATCTTTAAACTTTCTGGCACAAGGGAGCTCTGAGCTCTGGGTACGGAGGGAGCTCCAAGTGCCAACCACTGGAGTGGGAGCTACAAATCATCAGGGCTGGTGTTCTTTGGAGGGCCAGACACTGGTGAGAGTGGGGTGTGTGTGCACATGGAAGGACTTGAAGGGCACAATGAACTGTCTCAAAACACTGTCAAAGCAGGAAAATCCCATAAGGCGCCACAACACATAAGCACTGGTGGCAAACAGGAAGGCCTTTAATTCCAAGGCCTAAAGGGAGGTGAAGCTTTGGAAGTAGCCCCCAGGACAGAATTGCACTGTGCAGACTGTGGGAAAGAGCAGACAGCCCCAACAGGAAGCCAGGGCTGGTAAGGCAGGTCTGGGGAGCCCATCCAGACAAAGATTCCACCTGCAGACTGGAAGCACACCGGGCAAAACTCCCACCGTGGCAAACTGTGGGAAAGGAAGCAAGTCCTTGTCCACGTGCCAGCCCAAGCTGTGGGAACAGCATCTACCCCCCTGAATACCCGGGGCTTGGGCTGTATAAAAGTGATAGCCCAGAAGCACAACTTGGGGACCCTCCACCGAGCAGAGCAGGGGGAAGAAGGACCGGTGGGAGCCTCAGGGATCTACATGGGGTGATACATTTACTTCATCTCTGTCTCTCTCTCACTGTCTTCCCACCACCCCCTTCTTCTCTCTCTCTCTTTCTATTTCTTTCTCTCCCTCCTATTTACTGTTACATCAAACCCGGACTGCTGACTTTGGCACATGGTCTCCTTTGCAGCTGAATTGGGGCAGAGGTGTCTTTTCATAATGGGAACCTGACAGTATCCATGAGGTTTTACAGTGTGGGAATGGCCACTGGATTCCATCAGGTTCCACAGAGTCACAGGGTTCATTTGGCTTCCTAAGGCTCTGCAGTGTGATAATGGGCCCTTGATTCCATGAGTTTGCAAAATGTCTCAGGACTCCTTTGGTTCTAGGAGGCCCCACATATCACAGTGGCCCCTTGGTTCCATGAGATTCCACAGTGTCCCAGGAATCCTTTGGTTCCATGAGGCCTTGTAGTGTCATAATGGCCTGTTGGTTCCATGAAGTTCCGCAGTGTCCCAGCATTCCTTTGATTTCACGAGGCCCTGGAGCATCACAATGACTCCTTGATTCCATGAGATTCCACAGTCTCCCAGGGTTACTTTGGTTTCATGAGGCCTTGCAGTGTTGCAATGGCCTCTTAATTCCATGAGTTTTCACATTGTCACAATGCTCCCTTGATTCCATGAGGTTCCACAGTGTCCCAGGGTTCCTTTGGCTCCAGAAGGCCCTGCAGTGTCACAATGGCCCCTTTACTCCAGGAGGTTCCACAGTGTCCTTGCTGGAACACACAGGGCTGTGATGTTGTCACCCCTGCAGAGCTGCCTCCAGCTCTGGGCTCCAGCACAGGAAGGACATGGACCTGCTGGAGCGAGTCCAGAGGGGACCACCAAGGGGATCAGAGGGATGGAGCAGCTCTGCTGTGAGGAAAGGCTGAGAGAATTGGGATTGTTCAGGCTGGAGAAGAGAAGGCTTTGGGGTGACCTAATTGTGGCCTTCCAGTGCCTGAACGATTCAACAGGAAAGATGGAGAGAGATTACTTACAAGGTCCTGGAGTGACAGGATAAGGGGAATGGCTTCAGATTGACAGAGGGCAGGGTTAGATGGGATATTGGGAAGAAATTCTTGACTGTGAGGGTAGTGAGATCCTGGCACAGGTTGCCCTGAGAAGTTCTGGATGCTCCATCCCTGGAAGTGTTCATGGCCAGGTTGGATGAGGTTCTGAGCAACCTGGTCTAGTGGAAGGTGTCCCTGCCCATGGCAGGGGGTTGGACTGAAATGCTCTTTAAGGTCCCTTCCCACCCAAACCATTCCATGATTCTGGGACTGGTGGGGGATGTGGTGGTTGGAGCCAACGGGCACAGAGACCCCAAAATGCTGGAGTTTTCCATTCTGGGTGGAGGAAGGAGGGGGCAGCAGAACTGACACCTTGGACACCTGGCAGGCAGACTTTGGCCTGTTTGGGAGGATGATGGATGGAGTCCCTTGGGAGTCAGTCCTGGAGAACAAAAGAGTCCAGGAAGGCTGTAGGTGCTTTAAGAAGGAATCTCAAAGCTCCAGGAGCTGTGCCCATGTGCCCTAAGACAAGCCAGTGGATCAGGCCCAGCCAGCTTGGGGTTGGGAAAGGCAGGTCCTGCCTGACCAACCTCATCTCCTTCTCTGACAAAGGACCCGCTCAGCAGCTGAGGGAAAGGCTGGGATGTGTCTCAGTTGGGCTCAGCTGGCCTACTTGGGTCCTCTGCCAGGCTCTTGCCCTCAGCTAAGGAGGGAATGTCCCAGTGTTGGTGCTGTGCTCAGCAGTGGCCAAAACACTGGGGTGTTCTCAACCCCCTTCCAGCTGCCAATGCCAAGCCCAGCCCTGGGAGGGCTGCTGTGGGGAACTGAACTGCAGCTCAGCCAGACCCAACCCAAATATCTATGGCACATATTCTATAGAATCCATCCTTAGGTGTTGTATGATAGATCTATAGGATATTACACATAATAAGCAATAATAAGGCAAGTGTCCTCCTTAGGGACACCCCCCCAAACTCCTGCCTGGGTTTGTTCCCTGGGGGTCTCTGCAGCAGCAAGCACAGCCCCACACTGACTGCTCTGGGCTGTGCAGGCATTTGTGGTTCTGACACACCCCCCCAGCCTTGGGATGGATCTGGATGTCACTGGCTGTGATGTCACAGGGGAGATGTGATGTCATAGGATGGATGTGATGTCATAGAGGAGCCTTGATGTCCCAACAAGGATGTGATATCACATTGGAGATGTGATGTCACAGCAAGGAGGTGATGTCACAGGGGAGATGTGATGGCACAGGGGAGATGTGATGTCATAGGGGAGATATGATGTCATGGGGAGACGTGATGTCACAGGAAGGACGTGATGTCACAGGGAGGTATGATGTCATAGGGGAGCTGTGATGTCATGGGGAGCATGTGATGTCAGAGGGGAGGATGTGAGGTCACAAACGAGCACAGGATGTCACAGGCATGATATGATATCACAGGAGAGATGTGATGTCACAGGAAGGCTGTGATGTCATAGGGATGATATGATATCACAGGAGAGGTGTGATGTCATATGATGGATGTGACGTCTATTGAGAAGCCTTTATGTCACAACAAGGATGTGATGTCATAGGGGAGCTGTGAAGTCATGGGGAAGGTGTGATGTCACGGCGAAGGTGTGATGTCACAGAGGAGCTGTCATGTTATTGGGAGGTGTGATGTCATAGAGGAGATGTCATGTCATAGGAAGGATGTGATGTCATAGATGAGATGTGATGTCACGGGAACAGTGGGATGTCACAGGGGAGGGAGGGCATGACATCAAAGGGATGATATGATATCACAGGAGAGATGTGATGTCATATGATGGATGTGACCTCATAGGGGAGATGTGATGTCACAATGGAGGTGTGATGTCATAGGGGAGATGTGATGTCACAGGGATGATATGATATCACAGGAGAGATGTGATGTCATATGATGGATGTGATGTCATAGAGGAGCCTTGATATCACAAAAATGATGTGATGTCACATGGATGATGTGATGTCACAGGGGAGGACGTGATGTCACAGAGATTATATGATATTACAGGAGAGGCGTGATGTCATATTGTGGATGTGACATCATAGAGGATGATATGATGTCATAGGGGAGCTGTGATGTCACAGGGGAGGATGTGACATCACAGGGATGATATGGTTTTACAGGAGAGATGTGTTGTCATATGATGGATGTGATGTCATATGGGAGGTGTGATGTTATAGGGGAAGTGTGATGTCACAGGAAGGATGTGATGTCACGAGGAATATGTGATGTCATAGAGCAGTGACACATCCCCCCCCAACCTTGCTCCAGCTAAAGCCATGGAATTTGTCTTTGTTTCCCTTGGGTTCAAGGTCAGGTTGTTTCATTTCCAGGGATGTCTAGAGATGAGTTAAGGGGAGCTCAGACCTTTTGGTGAGGAAGGACTTGTTTACTCTGGAGCATTTGAACTCAGCCTTTGTTCCTGGTTTCTTCCCACTCTTTCAGAGCAGTTCATTTCCCAGGGGGAAGGCTCTGACTCCCAAGCACAGTCAGGTTCTCCTGAGCTCAGGAGGTTTCACTGGTCTCATTTTTCTCTGATATTAATTCTGTGCCAAATTCTTGCTTCCTGGGTCAGTGAAATGTTAGAAGAGAGAGAATCTCACCTGGATCTTGGACAGAACACTTATAGACTTCTTTATTCTATTGAATTCTTCCCTTATAGTTCTGGATGACAGGACACCCCTGTGGAAAGTCCTTTTTCTGGTTTTCAGGACTTAAAAGAGATGCTTTTCTGATGTGGGTATTTTTTGTAGTGTTATTGATTCAACTGTGAGGGTTGAATTGAGTGTTCCTTGCACCTTTAAAAAGTGCAACCCCTTTAATCTATTTTTTTAAACCCCACGCATTAGATGTCATTCATTTGGATCTTTTCCTGAAAAACTGAGATCCTTTGATCTGCTATAAACTACAAGTAAAGTGGGAAGAGTTTTTCTGAGGTTTTTCTCCAACAGCAGGCTCAGGGAAAGAAGGCCCTCAGATACTTTGGGGGAGCTGTGGAGAGCTGAGCAGGAAGGCTCAGGAAAAGAACAAAACCATCACTGTGCACAAATCTGGAAAGATGAAGGAGCTTCGGGAAGCCCTTCACGTCTGCAAAGGGTTTAGTCTTTTTTAACAGCTTACAGGAGATGGTGGCTCTGAGCCTCCTCCCCTTCCAATTCAGCTTTTGGCACAGTTGTTTGCAATCTCTGAAGTGTTGAAGGACACGGTGAACCAGATCTAGGAGTTTGTTTTCTGCCTCTTTCGGTTGTTCCTGTGTTGTGCAGAGCCCTTGCTTGTTGGAGTGCTGGTGTCTGTTCCTGGCAGCAATGACAAGGCGAGTGCAGGAACAAGGAGGTTCTGGTACAAACCACTTGTCTGAAGGAAACAATGTCTTTTAGGACTGTCCCGGTACCTGAGGCACCTGCTGTTCAGATCTGCAGCAGACCTGCTGGTGGGCTACAGTAGGACCTGTGAGCAGGATGGAGAGAAAAACACCCATGACAAATGGCAAAAGAGAGGCCTCGTCCACTTCTCCTCACCAATTGGGGCCCCACTGGGGCAGGCTGGGCAGGACTGGCATGGAATGATGTGACAGGGTTGTCACTGTGTCACTGTCTGTCAGGCTGAACCTCTGGGTCTGCATTTTCCAGCCCACTGACAGCTGAGGGAAGCAGTGAGAAGTGGCAAAGCTGCAAATTGCAAGTCAGCCCCAGCAGGACCTGCATTTAAAAATGTCCTTCTGACATTTTCCTTGCCAGCAGCAGTAAGTTGCTTGGCTGGGAAGAGGGATAAAAACACCTTTGGTCTGTGTAAAATTCGGGTTAGGAAACTTGCAGGTCCTCCTTGGCTTTTTATTAGAAGCAATGAAAAATGTTGAGCTGCTGTGTTGTCAATCTCATTGTAAATGTGCAAGTTCATTTTTGAGCTGAATCAAATGGTGATGTAATTACATAGTTCTCCTAATTATCGAGTAATTATATACTTCTTCTAATTGCCGAGTAATCACTCTGCTATAACTAGAATTTAATGTTACAGCTAATTGTATAATTACTGTATATTAATATTGTTATCCAGGCAACTTGGAATAGAGTGTTATCCTTTTAATTCATATTGTGTTACTCAAAACTGTCTTTTTAAAATATAGTATAGTTAGTTATTGGAAGAAAGATTAATAATGGAATAAAAATATCAGCAGAGGAATAAAAATATCAGCAGAGGAAACACATGTTTTCCTTCCAGGTTCAGGTGGATGAAAATAAAAATATTAACATGTTAAAACTGTACTGTAGATAGAAAAACTTTAATGTTCTCATGAATTTGTCACATGGTTAACTTCAAGAACTAGAGAATGAAAACAGTTGTATAGTTAACATATTGTGAAGGTGAGAGGTGTATCATGTACTTCATTTTTTCCTGTGAATGGTGGTGTGTTCTATCAGGGACAGCTGATCTAGTCCAAGAATAGAGAGAGACTCAGCTGCATTTTGGAACCTGTTTTAGAATAGAAGCTGAAAGTGCTGACAAGGAGCACTTACTGGATAGACAGAGAATTTGTTTAATAACAGTAATATAAGCCATTGGCAATATATTGAGCCAGAACCCACCAAGTTCTTTAGTTGTAAGAAAGTCAGTTCCAATGTGCTGATTTACAGTGACTGAGGCTCCAAACCCCTCTGGCTGTTCTCTTCATAACAATTGGAAATGAGAGAATTGAGCAAATACACCCTGAGCACTGTGAGTGTTTTGTTCTGTGGTTTTGTTTTGGTTTGTTTTTTGTCAAGAAAGCTTTTCCATATCTAGCTGGTGTAGGTGTGTCCCTTTTGCATTCCCTTTTCATGGCCATTCACTTGGACAGAAGTTTTGTTTGATCAAAGAGCAGAGGAAGACAGGCTGCTGCTCAGATGGGAGCAGGAAGGTGAGGTTCAGTCATCACCTGCAGGGAACAGAAAAGGATTCCCAAGTCATACCAAGAGAGATGAAGGTTGTGGTGGCTGCTGATTCTGTGCTGCATTGCAGAGTTGTCTCTGGGGGGTTCTTGGTGCTGACTCAGTAACTCGGTGCTGACTCATCTACAGAGCAGAGCCTCAAAGAATTGGTTTGTATTTCCTGTGTGAAACAGAAAAGGGAAGATACTCTGAAAAAAGAATGGCCTGAGCAGTGAAGGGCTTCTTTAGGCTCTCATGTGCTCTGTGTGTGATTTGCACAGCACAGGAATGTTCAGCAGTGACAGATGTGAGATTTTGCTTTGGACTCTTTAGCACCTGCCCTTTCCTGTCTGCTTGTTTGCCTCTGGAATAGTGCATTGGCTCTGCCTATGGAATACTGCACTGCCTCTGGAATAGTGCATTGGCTCTGCCTCTGGAATAGTGCATTGGCTCTGCCTATGGAATAGTGCATTGGCTCTGCCTCTGGAATAGTGCATTGGCTCTGCTTATGGAATACTGCACTGCCTCTGCCTATGGAATACTGCACTGCCTATGGAATACTGCACTGCCTATGGAATCCTGCACTGCCTCTGCCTATGGCTTGGGCTTGTTCCCAGCAGCCAACATTGACCCTACGGACCTGTAGCTGCTGCTGTTGGTTCAATCCCTACAGGAGATGGTTCCTGCAGCCAGGGGATCTCAGCCAATGTTAGTTTAGGCAGCAACACCTCTGGGACTGGATGTTGGACCCCATCACAGGATCCCTGATCTAATCATGCAAACAAGTGGGAATCCTATCATACAACTTATATTTGCATCTGAAAGAATTTGTTCCTGCAAGTGGATCACTGAAGCCAAGAGGCCCCCTTAGAGGAATGAACAAACACAGCAAACTGATGTTAGGTCAGAATTAATTAGGAGAAAAGATCGAACCTGGATATATGAGATTTTTCCCTGTGAGACAGATTTGGTTTTCCATTTTGCTCAGTATTACACTGAGAGTCACATCATAAAACTTTTTTGAAAGATTTCCTTTATGTCAAATTTCAGTCCTTTGGATACATCAGTTGTTATTCTCTCTTCTCCTCCTCCTTTTTCTTTCTCTCTCTTCTCTCTTTTCTTTCTCTCTCTCTCTCTCTCTTCTCTCTTCTCTCCCTCTCTATTTTCTCTTCTTTTCTTCTTTCCTTTTTTCACCAGGATTCTTTTCCAATGGGATTCTTTCTGTTCCATGTCTTCTGTTTCTTTTTCATTTTTCTTCTCTTACATTCTCTTATGTCACTTCATGTGAATTTAAAAACGAAAAGAAAAATTAAACGTAGTTTTTTTAAAAAAAAGCTCATTGTGAAAAAAATCACAATGTGAAAAAAATCACATTTAAAAATATTCCAAATTCTCAAACACTTGCATGATATCTATCTAACTTCAGAATAATATAATCTCTGATTTTGATGAAGAGCATAAAGCACTTGAGTAAAGTGGAAAGGTTTGAAGGTTTGAGCCACTTGGCACAGCTGAGGAAGCTTTGAAGTTCCTCTGCTTGCCATGAACTCTGTGTTCCTCCAGCAGAGTTCTGTCACCCTGTGACATTTTCATCACCTTTACATATTAGGAAAAAAGAAAAAAAGCTGAAGTGGGGGAAAATGAAGGTTCTTTTAAGATCTTGCTGAGGCTGAAATGTAGAGGGAATCAAATCACTGCTTTGTTCCCATCTTTAGCTGGGGACAAAACCAGAGATGATCTTTCTTAAACATGACAACCATAAAAGTGCTTTTGCTTTATTGCTGGTTCCATTTACAGTTAAAAATTACTCTGTGGGATTTTTCTCTGTAGTTTCGAAAAAAAAAATCTGAAATCGAGTTTTAAAAATTTGAACTTTTATATCTGAATTCTTGAAACCCTTTGCATAATTAAAATATTTTTCCTTCCTATAGCTTGTTTCCAAGCAAACATCAGCTTGGCTACCACGTAAAAGGGGATATCCTTGTGCTGTAAGATGGGGAAAATGTAAATACCTGCAAAATTGTGAGACAATGAGACACAAAGGCCACTGAGACTGAAGAGAGAAAAGGAGAGAGAAAGGGAAGATACAGCAGTTTATTCTTTTCCATAGTAATGATACTTGCCAAACATACCTTAATGTCTGAGATTTCTGATGTAGTTTGTTGGCTTTTTTACTGTCATCAGAGGAGTGAATATGAGCTTTATGCAAAGTAAGCCAAGAGTACAATTCTTTTTCAAACTAAAAATACCCTCTGAATTTTCAACTTGTGTTAAAGAAACCTTTTTGCAGAGTTCTCTGCTGTCTTGCCATATAATTGAAGTGAGGGAATGAAAAAGTATCCAAAAACATCAATAATGCCAAAGCCAAGGAAATCAAGATTTGGCCTTTTGCCTGCATTTTAGAGAAAAACTGTCACAACTGTCTCCCAAATAACTTTGATAGAAGGAAAAAGGAAACTGGACTTGAGTTCAGTTCCTGTTCCTCTCAGGAGGTGTCTTCCTGACACCGTCCCTGCTCTTCTGCACTCCCAGGCAGCACTGGGACTTTGTTTTTCAGGGTGATTTGCTCCCTTCCAGCCCAGTCTGCAGCCACTTGGCATTTCTGTGTAATCAGAAGTTCTGCTCAGCTTTACTGAACGAGTGAGAAGCAGAACTGGCACACAAACTCTCAGTGGTCTGTAGTGTATTAATCAGTAAAATTCTCCCAGTTTTAAGCAGAGTTGTGCTATTTATCACAGCAAATAAAGTAAGGAAGAATTAATAAAAATGGGGCAATGCTTGTAATTCTTCTGCATAAACCTAAAATATTTCTTTGTGTGACTTCTCTTTCATCACTTAATATTTGTGTCTCTGTTATTTGCCTTTTCTGTGACTGTTTCAGAAGGAGGGCTTTTCTGTTCTTGTCTTCCCAGCTCATAACTTTTATTCCTAGGATCAACTCTCTTCTCACATTTTTAAGAAATCCGATTTTGATGATGTGGTAAGGATTACTGAGCACAGTATGAGTGAAGTCTTGCCAGAGATTTCATTACTACTTCCTTACATTTACATCCTACATTTATAGCACTTACATTTATAGGCTTTTAAATTTATTCCTAAAGTTGTCTAGACTTCAGAGAAAAAAAAAGAAAAAAAAACAGGAAAAAATGAGAAAAAAAAGCCAAAAAGAAAGAACAAGGAAAAAAAAGAGAAAGAAAAAAGTGGGCTAAATAAAGAAGAAAGAAAGAAAAAGGAGAAAATAAAAGAAGATAGAAAACCTACAAACCAAACTCGTCCTAGTCCCGCCGCAAGGACTCCAACTCCCACAATGCCCCGCGCGGGGCGGGGGCGGGCGGGGGCCGTGGCCGCGCGCTGATTGGCTGCGGCGCGGGTCAGTGCAGGCGGTGCGCGCGCAGAGCGAGCGCCATTTTGTCCGCGTGGCCGCGGTGGTGGAGGAGGCGGCGGGGCGGCCTCTGCGCTGAACTGTGAGAGCTGGCGGGGGGGGCGGCGAG